>NC_143057.1:33168088-33484117 GCF_052426305.1 Pelodiscus sinensis
GGCGCCATGGCGCCCACGGGCACCGTGTTGGGGACCACTGTCCTAACACCATTTGAAACAATGCAGGCTATAATCCGGTGTTCCTCAAACTGCCATAGAGCTTGTATCGTAACGGTTTAATTCTTAGGCTGTGCTTGTTCTTTTCAAAGGGGCTGCAACATGTTTTTCCAGTTGTAACACTCATACTTTCTTATTTCCATTCTATCTCAATATTTTTATCCTAAAAGTTTAAAAACAAAAAACCCTTCCAAGAGTTGAGTGCATAATACTTTTAATCAGGAAACACTGAATGTGGTTGTATCTCCAACTGTTATAGAGGGGCAAGTTCTCTGCAGAGCAAACCAGGAATGTATTTACAGGTTGAACCTCTCTACACTGGGATACTCTTGTCCAGAAACATCAAGAGAGTCCTGGTGGAAAGCTGGTGGCTGGGAGCCCTGCAGGCTAGCAGGGCAGGGAGCTGCTGGCAGCAGAGCTACTCAATGGGGCTGGCAGGGCAGTGGGGCCAGTGGTGGGAGCAAGTTGCCCGACGGCCAAACCAGAGCTGGGAGAGTTGGTGCCGGGGGGACCAGAAATGACCTCCCCCGGTCTGGCAAAATCCCTCATCAGGGACCCGTCAGATTCTGAGGGTGTCAGACCAGGGAGGTCCAACCAATAGTTGTTTCAGATGCTTGTGTCCCTTGCTGTTTTTGCCCATAGCTGAAGAATACTTGGTAACATCCGAGTCTCTTATTTATTTGAAATGAGTGTTGTTTGTTTATTGGACCAGATGCTTAGTTCTGGGTAAGAAGGAGTTGGAGTAACTTTGGACCATTGCACAACCTTGATTCAGAGGTGGCTCTGTATCAGGCCTGTCCTTCAGCCTTTAGTTAACTTATGCAAGCTGCAAATGTCTCTTGAGGGGCTCTGATTTAGCCAGACTGAGGATCCTGGCCATGTACCTACCCTGGTAGCCAGAAGAAGAGATGGCAAAGGAGTTCTGTGGAGATTTAACCCCACCAGTATTTCCCCTTGTATGTGAAAGAAAACTGATGGCCAAATATCTCCACTATCGGGCTATTTTGTGCCAGTGGCACTAAGGCTGGAGCTGATAATAAACCAGCAAGCTGAAGGCTAACTCTTCTGGACTGAGATGATTTCAGTATTTGTATACACTTTTCTTAGGAGGTTGGTTTCTGAAGATTGCTTGTTGGGAAGTATTTGTCATGAAATATTTGTCACTCAGAGCATTCCTTACATAAAAAGATACTGTACAGGCAGTCCCCGACTTACGCGGATCCGACTTACGAACGGGGCTCTCTCGCCCCGGAGGTCGAGGTAGCGGATTGCTACCTGCGAGCTCCGGGGCGAGACAGCCCCGTTCGTAAGCTGCTCCGGTGCCCCTGGTCTGCTGGAGACCGTCTCCAGCAGACCAGGGGCACCGGGCGGGTTCCCGCGCTTCTGAGGCTTTGCCAGAGCAAAGCCTCAGGAGCGCGGGAACCGCCGCTGCTGCCGCTTGAGACCAGGTGCCTGTGGTCTGCTGGGGACGGTCCCCAGCAGACCACAGGCACCGGGACTGAAGCCGCAGCTGCGGGGGGGGGGGTCCCGCGCCTCTGAGACTTTGCCAGAGCAAAGCCTCAGAGGCGCGGCACCCCGCTGCCGCTGCTGCTCTGCTCCCCGTGTCCCTGGTCTGCTGGGGGGGGGGGGGCGGATAGTGTGCCCCCCCCCAGCAGACCAGGCTTTTGTTTTGGACCCTGGAGCAGAGCAGCTGGGGCGCTGCGGATTGGTCCTGCAGCACCCGCTCTGGGCACTACTGGACCAACCCTGCAGCACCCCAGCTGCTCTGCCCCAGGTGTCCTGATTCAGCCGCTGCTGGTCAGTTTCAGCAATGGCTGAATCAGGACGCCTGGGGCAGAGCAGCTGGGGTGCTGCTGGGTTGGTCCAGTAGCGCCGAGGAGCGGTGCTACTGGAGCAACCCAGCAGCACCCCAGCTGCTCTGCCCCAGGCGTCCCCAAGTCAGCCGCTGCTGAAACTGACCAGCGCTGACTACAGGAAGCCCGAGGCAGAGTTGCTCTGCCCCAGGCTTCCTGGAATCAGCGCTGATCAGTTTCAGCAGCAGCTGACTTGGGGAAGCTTGGGGTTCTTAAGTTGAATCTGTATGTAAGTCAGAACTGGCGGTCAGTTTCAGCAGCGGCTGAATCTGGACGCCAGTTCTGACTTAAATACAGATTCAACTTAAGAACAAACCTACAGTACCTATCTTGTACGTAACCCGGGGACTGCCTGTATAATTAATGAATGAAGTCCAGGTGTCAATGTCAAAATGCTCATTGACATGAAACGGGGCCAAGATTTCACCCCATATAGTACTTTAAAATCCATTATCTCACTTAAGTACATTTTAATATTAGTATAGTCCAGAGTTCTCAAAATTCATTGCACTGTGATCCCCTTCTGGCAACAAAAATTACTACGCAATATCAGGGAACTGAAGCCTGAGCCATCCCTAACCCTGCTTCCCTGGGCAGGACACTGAAACCCAAGGACTAAAGCCCTAGGCAGAGGGCCTGTAACCTGAGCCCCATCACCCAGTTTGTCTGTCAACCCTGGTGACCTCACGAAAATGGAGTCGCAACCCACAGTTTGAGAACTGCTGCTATACAAATGTTTTGTTTACGTTTCACCATTTATGCTGTTTACTACAGTAAAACTCCATTAGTTCGGCATCCAATGCTCTGGGACTCCTGATGGTCCAGCACCATCAGGAACCCGGAAGTGCTGGGGCAGCCGGACAGGCTTCCCCCATTCAGCTGCTGCTGAAACTGACCAGCAGCTGAATTGGGGAAGCCGGGAGCAGAGCAGCTGGGGTGCTGCCAGGTTGGTCCCGTAGTGCTGCCCCTCGGGGCTGCAGGACCAACCCGGCAGCACCCCAGCTGCTCTTGGGGACCCTTGGGGCAAAGCAGCTGGAGTGCTGCCGGGTTGGTCACGCAGCGCCAAAGGACGGCGCTGTGGGACCAACCCGGCAGGACCCTAGCTGCTCTGCCCCAGGGGTCCCAAAGTCAGCCGCTGCTGAAATAGATCAGCAGCTGATTCCAGGAAGCCCCAGGCAGAGCAGCTCTGCCCCGGGCTTCCTGGAATCAGCCGCTGATCTGTTTCAGCAGCGGCTGAATCGCGGACCCCTGGGGCAGAGCAGCTGGGGTCCTACTGGGTTGGTCCCACAGCGCCGTCCTTTGGCGCTGCGGAACCAACCCGGCAGCACTCCAGCTGCTCTGCCCTAGGCATCCCCAAGAGCAGCTGGGGTGCTGCCGGGTTGGTCCCGCAGCTCCGAGGGGCAGCGCTACGGGACCAACCTGGCAGTACCCCAGCTGCTCTGTCCCAGGAGTCCCCAAGAGCAGCTGGAGTGCTGCTGGGTTGGTGCCGTAGCACCTCCCCTTGGCGCTGCGGGACCAACCCGGCAGCACCCCAGCTGCTCTATTGCAGGCATCCCTGATTCAACTGCTGCTGAAACTGCCCAGCAGCAGCTGAATCAGGGACGCCTGGGGCAGAGCCGGACTATTGTAAGGGGGGGCTATGAGGGGTCTGGGGTGGCATCCCCTCCCACCCCACTCCAGACCCCTCATAGCCCCCCCTTCTGATAGTCCGGCATATCTGATAATCTGGCACCCCCTGGGTCTTAAACGTGCCGGATTATCAGAAGTTTACTGTACTTGTATTTCAGTTATTAGGTGGCACAGTGAAAATAGTCTTGTCAGTTTCTAGTCAGTTTTGCTTTCTGATTTTGTCCTAGCTCAATCCAGCCCAAAGTATGAGAGCCCCAAAGCTATTAGCAGTCCAGGATGCATGCAAACAGCATGGCATTAGCTGTTCTTCCCGGCCTCTGTGAATATTTTACTTTCTTAAGCTTCTTTAACATTTTTAATACAGATGTTTAAAGTTGTAGTCAAGTGCTTTTTTGGCTATTGGACATGTAATTCAATTGCCACAGAACAGGTTTTATTCTAGACAAATATACCCGTCTAGAGACTTAAATTTTTTGAAGATTTTGATTTTTAAAATGAGAAATAGCCACAAAGGATCTTTTTGCAGAAAATATATTGTTGCAATGTGGATTTCATTTCCATGTTACTATGTCAATGTTACAAGAAACTTGACTATGATTATACGTATTTTCACATTGCATATCCTCCACATGAGAATGTGTTCAGATATGATTACACTATGGTTATGCATTTATAACTAGTTAAGAAAAAACCATGCTAATGCTTCCACCTGCCTCTTATCTTTAGCAGCTTCTTGCTGACCCATGGGTGTTGAATTTTGTCTTGTTTGTGTACAACTGAGCCAATTAATTGCTATTTAATAATGCACCTGAGACTGTGTGCTACCTTAAAACTTGTCTTCAGTATTCAGTTTCTTTGTGTATCTTGTGGTGCTATAAGTAAGGCAACTTGATAAAGTCAAAATAGCATGACATGTTTCCACAGTGGCGTAATGTGCATTATGGAGGTGTGATTTCTCAAGCACTCTCTCAACACACATTCGTGGGTTTTCATGGACTAGCTGGTGTGATTTCTAAAGCATACGCTTGTAATGCATGTAACCCTGCTCTGTAGACATGCCAGTAATGCTGGACATTACTAGTAGTAAAGACATTGCAGTGATTGTTCAAGGATTTATTAAAGATTGAAGGTAGGAGTGGCCTTACATTCATACATCTTATTATTTATTGTAAGAGAATGCTTTCTGTCCCAAAATATCCCAAAGCATCTTTCAGGCTATGTAAAGCCTACACTACTGAATTGGAAGAATCTTACTCAATTAGCCTTATTAGCACTGGCACTACAGCTGACAGGTACTCCTCCCCCCCCCTTGTATAATAAATTGTGCGGTTCCCCCTTTTTTCTCCTCTCAGCTCATCTGAGGAATGTTAGTCTCTAAGGTGCTACAGGATTATGCAATGTTTATTTGAAGTTACAGACTAACACAGCTACCCCTCTGAGACTTAAGGACAAAAGCGTATTCTTAGGCATAGCACACTGAATAGCAGTGAGAGGAAGGAAGATTTTGGCCCAGGAATTCAGGGCAAATACTTCTCTTCCTTCTATCCCCTTGTAAAAATAAAAAGCTAATCAGTCTCACTCTTATGCTACAGTGTATCTGTGTGTGATTCCAAAGAGAGTAGGCTGCTTGTTAGAGCCTTAAAAAGTCTTTTGGAATCAAATGTGATTCTCCTATTTCTTTTGGATAATTTTACCTTTAGGCTTTGGCACTACACCTGATCTAACATGAAATGTGCCATCACACCCACTCCTCCCTTCTCTCTCCACCCTTCTAACATACCTAAAAGTTTTGCTATCTGCAGTAATTTGCCTGGGTTGGAATAATTTCAACACATGAAAAACAGTTTCCATAGTTGTGTGAAGTGAGATTTGTACTGTGCAGTGGCTATAGAAGTAGGCATTATAATAAAGTCTCAAGCTTGGTTACTTGTGCAGAATTAAGCACTTAAGTGAACATTTCTTCCTTGCCTTCCAACTTTGTGCTGAATAAACCGTACATAAACTGAATAGAGTCCTCCTATACTGGGGGTTTCATGTGAGTGTGTAACAGGGTAGGTGTTTGTATTCTGAAGTATCTGAAACAATATCAGCTTCTGGGAACACATCTTTACTATCCTTGAGTTGATTTGAGAGAGAAATCGCCAATACTCTATTAGTACTTGGAAGATTATAAACCTCAGAGATTTAGCTGAGGATTAGTAAATTGAAGAGTGTACATTATCAGACCAGGCTTAGAACCATGATTGTCTCTGAATCGTTTTCATTAGTGCTTTCTTCAAAGATCGCTAGAATTATGTAACAGTGACGTTTCAGGGAATCTGGCAGTTTATTTTTGTTTCTTCTCTGCCCCTCTTCCTTCCCTCCTTCTCCCGTGCACAAAAAGTTATTTTTATTACTCCAGCTTATAATGTGCAGCACGGTTAAAAAGGCAGAAGCGTGGATTGCTGAGGAGAGATGACTTCAGATGTTGCATCTGAACACGGATTGTAACTTAGCTTGGTGGTTTGTTGAAAGAGGCAGAATGAGGTATAAGAAATATATAACAATTCTAGAAGCTGCGATTGGCATCACCCCCGTTAATAAGAGAGAACTGCTTCCGGAGGGGAGACATGCAAACCTTTGGCAACATCCGGGGTGAGTATGTCAATAGCAAGTCAATGAGTAATTGTGAAAGACAAACATTTTGCCTTAAAGCTGCACACAGCCAGACCTAGGAAGTTGTGTTATCTGCAGTAAGGAGGAATCCTTCATAAAGCACTAATCTTTTAAAAAAATACATAGTGTTATGAAGTAACCAGTGCAGAATGTAGTTTCTCTTGGGGAAATATGTATGCTGGTCTTGATTGGCAAGGCCATTTTCAGGTAATTTGGAAGTAACATTTAACACTCTGTGCAAACTTCTGTTTGAAAACTGAGTAGATAAATTGGAGCATACCCATTTCGTTCGCTACTGTAGAGGGTATTTTGCAGCTTGATTATTCCTCGATTAATTTTCTCCTTAAATATTTCATGTACATTTTTTGTTGGAAATCTCTCAGCTCCTGAAGATGGAAAATAAAAGCATTGATTTCTTTAGGGAGGTTCAATATTGCTTTGTCTACTGAATATCTCAAAGGTCTCTTACATTTAAGATAAATCAGTTTCCAGGAATTAATTTATTTTGTTAAATGGGCAGTAAAATCCTTTGTTTCAATGGAAAAAAAATGCCATTAAAAATGGGATATGTCCATGTGGCACTGATGGATTAAATACACATCTTTTAAAAAAATGCCGTATTACTAATTATGTATGTTAGAGGTCTAAAGCTGAAAGCAATTAAGTCTCAGTGCTCTAGGTTGTTGCTATTTTTTTTTTTTTTTTGCATTTTACTCCATTTCAAAGATGTAAATAGACCAGATAGTTTCAGTTTAGTTTTGTAATCTGTTTCTAGTCAGTTATTTTCATGTTTTTCTACATCAGGATGCTGCAGTGTTTTTGTTAGAAACACTGTACAGGAATATTTTTCTTTTTTTCAAATGTATAAAGCAAGTTAAGTAACAGCTTCTGTTAAACCCAATTCATGGAAATATTCCTGTGCGCCTTCAGATATTTTTTTTTTTCAAGTTTGCTGATACAAAACCTAAACCAGATTTGACAGGATAGCCCCTTTTGGCTGTCTCTACACCAAGGTTTTATTTATTTATTTTTTTAATTTCCTACAGTTGTTGCTCCAGTGAAGCTATAAGTGGTGGGAGCACTAAAGTAGACAAGGTATCAGTGCATCAATCATGTCATCTAACCCTACTCGGAGCATGTTTAGACAGCACAGATTTCAACACAGATTTCAACACCTCCTTTCTGTTAGAGATCCCCACATTGGAGCTGCAAGGGTGATATTGCAACAAGGGAAAATTCTTATGAATCCATTAACTGGACAAAGTCTTAAAATACTCATTTAAGATACAAATTACTTATTGGAAGAGTTCCTAATTCTGAGTGCACATTTCACTCTGTTTAGAAAGAGTTCAACCCCATTATTAGCACTGCACAAACTCTAACTTTTCTTCTCTTTTGTAGCTGTACCTATGTGGTACTCTGTTTGAGTTTTGCAGCCACTCCTTACTTGCTGATAAACAGATTGTGTAGTTTCTTGAAATAGCCTGTGTAGCCATGTTGGAAAGCAATTTGCATGTTCTTTTTGCATTTCTCAGTTGTCTGAATGTATGGTGGTGTTCAGTGCAACAAAGTTGGCTTTACACAACCTTGGTTGATGTAAAAGGTTTTGTTTTTTGTTTTTTAAAAAAACAACCTAATTTTCTAATTAATAATTTTTGCATCTTTGAAACTTTGTCTCTATTTTCAAATTTTAGCTAGTATCAAATTACTGATGACAATGTCCCATCAATAAATTTGTTTGCTTTTCTTTCCAACACCTAAGATATTGAGGATGATATGAGTGTTCTATATTAAGGGATTTAACATTTAAAGAGCATGTTTGCATAACAGAAGTGAGTTCACAACATGGTCATTGCTCTTTTTAATTACAAGCCAATGTGAGCTTAATCAGGTTTTAATGTACCTTTACAAGTGAAAGCTCAAAAATAACTCGTGCTGCAGTCATGGGTGAGATTAAGAGTCAGGTGGGTTGTTCTGTTTTCAGTTGCATAGGTCTTCACATGGTTGCTCCAGTTACAGGTAAATATCTGGGCGTAAATACTTGAAATATTAACTGGTTGATCAGTAAACCTACAATGAGATGATCGAGCCACGTAGGTAATCAAATCAAACCATGTTTGTAATTCCCCCTTTCTATATCATTTTCCAGGGACAAAGGTTCAGGTCAAGGTAATCTCTTCTAGGGATGTAACTATTGCCCAAAACAGTTAACCAATTCAATGATTACAATTATATCATGTAACCAGTTAACCATTGATGGTCTAGCACAGGGCAGTCAAGGCTGTGGTCCCATTATGTAGCAGGTACCGCTCCAGGTCTGCCCGCCCACAGGTAACTCTGGTGTGCCATTGGCATGACTGCAGCTGGGATCCTGCCTGCCCATTGGGAACTCTGGTATGGCCACAGTCGTGGTCTCACCTGCCTGCTCCAGCACTGTCACATGGTAAATGGAGAGTTTCTGAGAATAAAATGGAAGAATAACGCTTATTTTGAAAGGAGAAAAACTCATGCTATTTTTATATCACAATTTTTTTTTTATTTAAAGATCCAAAGCACCATCAAGGTTACTTTCTTTACCACTTATGTTTGTCACTGTAGAACAATGATGAGATGTATGTGTCAGTTGAGTATTAATAACTGTTGACCTCTCTATAAGGACCCCAAATCATGCCCAAGATGGTGTGTTAGTTTTTAGCCCAACGTATAACTGTCCCGATGCTTCCAGGGAAATCAGTATTGTGTGTACAGCTGTAACAATAAAATTGACATTATGAATATTCATGTATCTTTCACTGCTCAAAAGACATGTTGAAGCATCCTTCTGTCCTGCAGCTACATAATCATGCCACAACTACGCTCTGGGAATTTTCTTGAGTGAGAGCGGGGGAGGAAAGGGAGAGAACCACAAACCATCAATCAGTTTTCACATCTTGAATTTGGGGTTGAAAAGTGTTTGTTTTAAAAAGTAGAAACAAGCCCGAAGGATTGTTGTTGCCATAGACTATTTAACTTAAAAAAAAAAATGCTGTCTTGACATAGCCATGCTCACGGTGTTAGAATGTCTAACCCTTATTTAGGTGGTAATTGAAGAATTTCTTCTGGTAATTATTTCACCATGTTTCTTGCTGCTATCCTTGTTCACCAGAGGTGGCTGTGGATTACTAAGCAGAAGGATGTATAAATGATGATTCCCTACACAGGTGGATCCACCTTTAGGACCGTATCTTTCTGTAGAGATTTAGAATGTCACTTGAATAAGATGCTTTGGAAAGGAAGGCTGGCCTGATTGTCAAGGTGTAAGACAGGACTTAGAGAACCTGGGTTGTGTTTTCAGTTCTGCCACAGGCTTCCTGTATGGCCGTGGCAAGTCACGTCATCAGGCTTGAGGAGAGTGCTAGGTTTCTGCCTCCACCTCCTCTCCTGGTGCAGATGGGATTTCCTAAATTCCAGCCATTACTCCCTCCTCATCTCCCCAAACACTCCTACCCTACAGCTCCCCCCCCCCCAGCCACTTATTCCCTCCTTATCTCTCCTCCCCCTCTCCTTATCTTTCCTCCCTACCTGCTCTCTGAGTTCTTCCATTTCAAGCAAGCAGCTCCTTTTTTAAGCTGCTGCTCAGGAAGACGCCCCTCCCCCAGCCACTCAATGAGCTTCTTGGTAGAGCTCATTAAACAGCTGCACAGCTTACAGGGAACCTAGGTCCTGTGGCTCCTTAGAAACTAACCAAAATATCATGAGCTTTCATGGCTAAAAACCCACCTCATCAGATTAATTTCAAATGGAAATAAAAGAAGCCAAGCTATATATAAACAGCAGAAGAAATACCTGACAATTGTAGGACCTGGGTTAATGAGGCTAATTAAGTGGGCTGGTTGTGTCAATACATAGCTTTCGATGTGGAAATGCAGATATTAAAGACAGAAGAAATTGGCTTTGAAATGTGCCAACCAGTTGATGTCTTTTTTTTTTTTTTTCAAGCCCAGGGTAACAGTGTCAAATCTGTAGATGAATTCCAGTTCTGCAGACTCTCTCTATAATTGGTTAGTGACATTCCTTTGTAGAAGAATGGCTACTTTTAAATCCATGATTGAGTGACCGGGCGGGTTAAAATGTTCCCCTGTGATTTATGTGTGTTACCATTTCTGATGTCTGATTTGTGTCCCTTTATCATAGAGACTGTCCAGTTTGGCCAATATACATGGCAGAGGGGCATTGCTGGCACTTGCTGGCATATATCACATTAGAGGATGTGCAGTTGTATGGTTTCCTGATATTGTGGCTTATGTGGTTAAGTCCTGTGATGGTATCACTTGTTTAGTTATGTGGGCAGAGTTTGTTGCAAGGGTAGGTTCCTGGGTGAGTGTATCTGAGGTGTGATGTGTGGCTGCTGGAAAGGATTTTCTTCAGGTTGGGTGGCTGTCTGTAGGCGAGGACTGGCCTGTCTCTCAAGACCTGTGAGTGTGAGGGATCATTTTCCAGGATAGGTTGTAGATGGTTAATGATGCGCTGGAGGGGTTTATGGTGAGGGCTGTCAGTGATAACCAGTGGTGTTCTGTTTTCCTTGTTGGGCTTATCTTGAAGTAGTTGACTTCTGGGTACCTGTCTGGCTCTGTTTTACGCATTCCTGATAAAGATCTTGTAGGTGTTTGTCTCTGTCTGTGAGACTGGAGCAAATCCGATTGTATCTTGGGGCTTGGCAAGATACTGTTATTTACTCTTGTTTTTCCCCCAATTCATCCTTAAGATGAATGATGCAAGAAAATTCCTTCCATCAGCTGAGTCTGCAGCTCCGAACACAAGGGGGAAAGAATAAAATCCTGTAATAAGAAGGAATTATATCTTTTATGTGGCTTGGATAGGCCCATTAATAGCTATTATCCAGGATGGCCAGGAATGGTGTCCCTAGTCTGTTTGTTACGAGCTGGGAATGGGTGACAAAGGATGGGACACTTAGGGTATGTCTAGACTACGTGCCTCTGCCGATGGAAGCATGTAAATTAGACATACCGACATAGTCGTCAATGAAGCGGGGATTTAAATATCCCCCGCTTCATTAGAATAAAAATGGCCACCGTGTTGTACCATCTCAGCTGTTTGTCGGCACAAACCGGCAGTCAAGACTGGGATCGGTCGACGAGGAAAGCCTTTGCTGACCGATCCCTTATGCCTTGTGAAATGAGGTTTACAGGCTCGGTCGGCAAAGGCTTTCCTCGTCGACCGATCCCTGTCTTGACTGCCGGTTTGTGCCAACAAATTGTGCCAACAAATAGCTGAGATGGCACAACGTGGCGGCCATTTTTATTCTAATGAAGCGGGGGATATTTAAATCCCCGCTTCACTGACAACTGTCGGTATGTCTAATTTACATGCTTCTGTCAGCAGAGGCATGTAGTCTAGACATACCCTTGATGATTATCTGTTTTATCCATTCCCTCTGCAACACCTGACATTGGCCAATGTTGGCAGACAGGATACTGGGCTAGATAGACCTTTGGTCTGACCCAGTATGGCCGTTCTTCTGTTCTTGGATCCTGGGAGTGTAGTGTAAGGATTATGAGGTGTAGTCAAAAGATCTCCAGAAATTAGACAGAGTTAGCCCTAAAGGTCCCATAGAGCTTACTTATTATTGAAGCATCCATAATTATTTGAAATCTGAATATGGAAACTCCTTTGTGGTTACATATGTTCACTTGCTTTAACCTTGTAACTGTCATTTCTTTTTCTTATATAATAAATCTTTAGATACTTTATTATAGGTTTGGTTAAAAGTGTTGTCTTCGGTGTGGGAGGTAAAGTGCAGTTGACATTGGGTAAATGACTGGTTCTTTGGGGCTGAAGTGACCAGAATAGTGCTGTGATACTTGGTGTAAGGGACTGTCACAAAGGTAGACTCACCTGGGTAGCAAGGCAGGTCAGTGTACCCACAGGGAATGTCTGTGACTGTATGTTAAGGCAATTGTAGAGCCTGAGGAGTTTGCACTTGGATAACTGATTTGTGACCTCTAAGTATAGAACTCTCAGCCATTGAACTAGTGCAGGTCAGCTTGACACCTTCATTGTGATTATACTTGACTTAAATGCAATTTTATTTTTTAGGAAACAGACTACTACCCTGCCATCCCCTTGTGAGTGGAACTGGGAGCACAGCTGTACTTCAAGCCCAAAATACTTGACTGGAAATAGACAGAGTGGTTCAAAAAGCAACATTCCTCACCAGGTACAGTTAATTTCTTCCTGACCTTATGGATCTGTTATCAGCCTGAAATCTGTAAAATCAATGTAAAATCACTAATTATTGCATCTTAAAGCATTAGACAAAATATTTATCAGGCTGTGTTCTTCAGCTGGTCATGCAGTGATCTGATGCAATTCTATTGGAATTCCTATATAACTTAGGACCAGTAGATACATGCATACACTAAAATTTAGTAGTTCATAACATAGGCTCTTTGAAGTAGAGATCTTGTCTGCAAAACAGAGTGTTTTGTCAGTGCCAAGTAAATGATGATGCACTAGGTTGGAGTAGTTCATCAGTTAGCTAATGTTTTGCTCCTAAAATATGTAAGTACAGTAAAACTCCAATAGTCTGGCATCCAGTTGTCCAGCGTCAACTGGAACCCGGAACTGCTCAGGTCAGCCACGCTCACAGCCGGGCCGCTGTGAGCCGTATGCGCGCTCACGGTCCCCAGCACACACAGCATCCAGCCTGCATGTGCTAGCAGCCAGCTGCTGAGCACAGGCAGCTGCTTTGGGACCCTGACATAAGGTTGGGGGAGAAGGGGGATTGGGTGATAGCAGGGAGGGTAGGTGTTTGGCTCTGAAGAAGGGAAGGGGGATTGGGTTGCTCATTGAAAAGCCGGCTGCTCAGTGCATGTGCCCCAGCGCCTGGAGGGAGATGCGCAGCTGTACCGGCGGCTCAGGGACCCAAGCATAAAGTGGGAGGGATGAGGATTGGGTTGGGAGTATGCCCCCTTGTGGTATCTCCTGGTACTCAGGCATATTTGATAATCCAGCACTCCCAAAGGTGCCGGATTATCGGAAGTCTACTGTACTTGTTTAGTTTCATTTGTATTAAACGTAAGTATTTGGCGCGTGTGTGTGTGTGTGTGTGTGTGTGTGTGTGTGTGTGTGTGTGTGTGTGTGGAGCAAAAATACATTATTTTAAACTAACCACACAGGGCAAAACAATTGTGAATTACAGTAAAACTCTAATAGTCCGGCACGCCTGATAATCCGGCATCAAAATGGCAAGAGCCCAGTGAGTGAGCTTTGGCAAAAAATGAGTCAGAAGGTAATAGCGGCAGCAGCTGAACTGAGCAAAAAGGGTAAAAAAGACTTTAAAAAACTAAAACATTACAGTATACTGTATACAGTATGTACAATAAAAAGGGTTAAGAACACTTTATATACAGTATATAATGTATACAGTGTGTGTGTATATATAACCATCTTATAGTACCTCCTGATAGTCCGGCATATCTGATAATCCGGCACCCACCTAGGTCCCATAGGTTCCAGATTATCGGAAGTCTACTGTACTCAGTTACAGAGTCACGTTGTGCATAGAATACCTAGAATGAGCACAGTGCTATATATATATTTTTATAGTGCATCATTAAAGGAAATACATCTGTTAGGCATCTTAGAAAATTTTGCATTTGAAGCACAGTCTCAGGTGCATTTGATGAGAACATTAACTATATGTGTAATTTTGTTCTATGTGGAATAAACCGAAGGTAACTTGAAAGGAACATAGGAATAATTATATTTTACTATATGAGCATGATACAAGTTAGCTTTCACTTTGATACATCTAAGATATTGCTCAGATTCTGTGGATGTCTTTTACTTGTGATAGGCTGCAAGAATTTGTTGGACAATGTATCTGACAAACTGTTAATCAAAGCTAGTTTAATATTCTAGAAGCAAGAATATATAGTGCTAAGTGAGTCTCTTCCTGAACACTACAATTAGGCATATGAGGTTGAGAACCCTATCTGGCATGACTTTTATTATGAAAAATGTATTTGCTTTGCTTACACTGAGGAAACTAACATAAGGATAACCACAAGTTCTAAGAGTGGTTCTGCACGACTTCTGTTTGTCAACATGCCCAATATGGACATACTGAGAACCTGGAAACTTGTGCTGCCTTCCAATCTTGAGTCTTACATGAACCACTAAAGGACTTCAATCCAGTTGTGTTGAGATATTCCTGCTTTCTGTTTTGTGGCAAGATTTGATATCTTGGACTTTAGACCATATGAAATTAGAATCTGTTTTGTTTAAATGGCTTATGGAGTCAATGGAAGAAGTACACTGAGTCCAGTGGTAATGGTCAGGAAAGCCCTTCTCTCAGGGAGTCTACTGGTGGGAGTCCACTGTAGAAGAAGAACCAGTGACCAGATTGTTTTGTTTGCTGGCACACTCGTGAAAGTGCATCCACCCACTGGTGTCTGATACACATTTGGGCTTTCAGCAATTCAAATGAACTGGTGATCATAAGGGAAGAGTGGTTTATGTTTACAATCCTAGCAAGGACTAAGACAGAGCTCTGAGTATGAAAAGGTTGAAGCAACACCTGAAGAGGTGCTCCAACACTGCTCCAGAGAAGACAATTTTATCCTGGGCAGTATTACCTCTGAGGGGGAAGGGCAGGCAATATTTCCTTGCCTCCCTGTTTTGGGAGTTCTGCAGGGATAGGTGCCAATGCAATGTACACACTGTGCTTTGGAGAGAATAGCAACAGGGATGTGTTGAATCAGCAGAGGGTGAAGTGATGTGACCCAGCAAATAAGGAGGGAGAGTTGTGAAGGTTGACTTATGCTGTCAAGGAATTATTTGGTTAAAGAACTTCTGAAGCCTGATACATACTAAAAATAAATTCTATCGTATACTTTCAGTATTTTTCACCACTTGCCCTTGATAAATATGGTAGTCTCCAAGAAAGTTGGGTCTTTCTTTCCTTGTGATGCGTCTGTTTATGGTCTAAATATTTATTATTTTGAAAAATATTTGTAATAATAGTGGAACATGACTTCTTCAGCTCCTATTGCTATTTCTGTCACTTGAACTATTAAGATCCGCAAATCCTAATTTTCATATAAATATGAAGAATCAAGAACTGTGGGAAGAAATGAAGAATACATTAGATGCACAATGGAACAGAAGCATTTTTTAAACAGAATGTTTTCAGGTCATCTTTTCTAAAATAGTCCAGGGGAGTTTTGCCTGTGAAGTGAATGCTGAAAAGAGCCCCTTTTTAATGAGGTTCTGCAGAGAGCACAGCATATATTAATTATGGCTTTGCAATTGCTCCTCTTTTTGTTCAGAATTTTTAATAGTACACTTTATTTAACAATAGTAATATCAAGCTTTTAGCTTAATCACTTTATATCAAAGCTATAAAAGAGGTCAGTATTATCAGCCTCATTTTAAGATGGGGAAACTGAGGCACAAAGTGGTCCTCTAGAAGGTCAGGGGCAGTGTGAGGGGTAGAATCCAGGTCTCTACCAGTTTAGTGCTCTGTCCAGAAGACCAAAGACGACAAACTTTTTTCCCCCAAGGCCCAAATTTCTTAGTCAAGGTAAAGTTAAGGGCTAGACTCCAGAGAAAGTAATTTAAAAAGAACAACAATAATGATGATCATAAATAAATAAAAAGGTCTGGGGTCTGTTCAAAAGCATTTGGTAGTCCGGATTTGGCCCATGATCCACCTATTGCACAGCAAACTCTACTGCCTCTCCCATTTGCTAAGATTCAGGATGCTGTTGGATATATTTTGACATTATACAGTAGGTGAAAATCTATTCAGGGTAAACAGTTTCTACTGTGTTTGTGCATTTCATCTGTCTTTTCAGTCAGTTAGCTTCTTCCTTCTTACAAAGATACAGTGCTACGTGCTTTGTGGTCTCGACATGTTTTGCATTTTTTCTTAGCATAAGAAAATTCTGATCCCACTGCTTAAAAAACTCTATGCAAACAAAGTGGCCAAACTGACGCTATATGTGATGGATTTCGTATCTTGCTCTTTAAAGTATAATGTTCTTCTTAATATAGTGATCTGTCCATAGGGCGGGAGGTTAATCTAATGTGTCACAGTGGCTGAAATATTTTTTCATTTTGTGAACTGTAAGCCAGTGCCAGTCATAATTCATCTTAAAGCTTAACATACTTCCTCACTCTGAGCTTACATTAATCACAAATACTTTAAACATTTTCAGTTCCATTTGTGTTGTACCTCTACACTGAAAAAGAATAATCTGCTTTTCCCTAAAGAGTTGAAAATATGTAGATATTTGATGGTGGTTCTTTTGTAGTCATAGAAGCCAGGCTGGGGTTAGCCACAAATGCCCTATGCAGTTCGAGAGCGACTGTTATCCCATTGGGACAACAGATTATGCTGTGTGATGCTCTAGTTTGACATGAACCATATCAAATGTTCGCTGGGACCTGTAATCTCTGCTGGCTGCATCTCTGCATTTAGTTGAGTGCAGCTGCACTATGCTGGTCTTGTATCTTGTATGTTGCACCTGTTTGAGTATTCCTGCTTTACTAAGTCCCCCAAGCAGTGCTGAAAGTTCATTCCATTGTATGTCCTTTGCACCTTCCCAAGTAGATATAAAGATGTTAATAAACCCATCGCTTTCGAACATTAGGCCTAGACAAACTGTTTTATGTAAAATTTGGAATGCTGTTTGTCATGCTTGTAAAAGCTGTGATGTGGGGGGGACGGATGAGGGCTTAACAGCACGGCATTCTTTAAAACAATAATTGATAGCACCTTTCATCAGAGAATCTTGAACGATTTTACTGTGATATGTGTTAACACCCTTTTATGGATTGAGGAAATTGGGAGATACAATTGACATGTCCAGTTGTATAGGAAGCTATGGAAGACTTGGTAATAGACTCCAGATCTTCTGGGCTAAAATTTATTATTATTAATTATTTAGGTGCCCGAAAAAGTGTTCTAATTCTCACAAGTGCTGAGTGTCCAGCTGTGACAGATCACATCCTTATGCACTATTGTAATAATCCTTGTACAAATATGCCATGTAAGGTGTCATTCGAAAACTCAGGAATTGCTGGTCAATATCCTCCTGGTAAATGTGTGTGTCAACGTAGTATATGAAATTTATAATATTCCCCTGTATAGTGTTGTTAATAAATGTTTCAAACCCACAGCTCTGTCTGAGCAGATGTTGGCAAACAGGTGTCCTATATATCCGCTCCCTGAGTTACGACCACCTCCGCTTACGACCATCCGCACTTACGACCATAGCGGTCGTCAATGCGGATCCGAGTTACGAATGGTGATCCGCGCTTACGAACAGCACGGTCGCCATGTAACTCTATGGGATCTGAGTTACGAACACTTTGAGTTACGGACCAAGTAACTGGGCTGCTCCAGTCCCTAATGGTTAACTGTAACAAGTATTGGTCCGTAACTTGTTTGTAACTCGGGGAGCGGCTGTACAAAGGAATGTGTGCTCTGGCTAATTTGTATTTAAGCAGTAAACAGAATCATCAAACAGGAAGGGAATACAAAGGAAGCTCAAATAGAGAATATCCTTCCACATAGCCTCTTCAGCTTCTGGTTCTCGGCTGGAAATGTTTTTTAGGAGGGGGATTGAAACTATAAAGAGAAGGGGCAGACACCTTTCCGCATCCTTATTACTCTTTGCCCATTGCATTCACTGCACCTAAAGAAACAACAGAGGGAGCAATAATCTGTCTCTGAGGAGTAACGATCCTCCTGACCTAGAGTTTCATCAGAAATCTGCAGAAGGTTGTGGTGAAAAAATTTGCATTTCATCTAACAAAGTTTCTTAAGTAGATACTAGTCAGAATTTTACCTTTTTCGTATACCTATTTCTGACTCTTATGCATTTAATTAAAACCTCTCTTTGTAGTGGGGATGCAAAATCCATTAACTGGTTGAATGTTATATTTAACTGGTTAAATACTTAAATGGGGAAGGAAGGGGTGGGCTGAAATGGCTCCCCTGCCGTGGGCTGGGGCTGCTCTAGCCAGACTGGACTGACTGCTCATGGTGCACTGCTCCAGCTGGGCCATGCCCACTGTGGGTGGGGGTTGCTCTGGCCGGACTGGATCATCCCCCACCTGTGGTGGTCCCTGCCAGGCTGAAGCAGCCACCCTGCCCATAGCGGGCTGAGGGTGGGGGGCTGCTCCAGTCCCTAATGGTTAACTGTAACAAGTAAGTATCACCTGGCAGGGAGTGATGTTTACCAGTTAACCATTCACATTCCCACTTTGTAGTTAATAAACTTGTTCTATTTTATCTAATCCAGTGTGTTCAAATCAAAGTGTCTGGATAACTCCATTTGGAGTAACAAATTGTGTGCATGTTATTCCT
The DNA here is from genome assembly GCF_052426305.1 of Pelodiscus sinensis. Taxonomy (NCBI): domain Eukaryota; kingdom Metazoa; phylum Chordata; order Testudines; family Trionychidae; genus Pelodiscus; species Pelodiscus sinensis. Next base: position 33,186,662 of record NC_143057.1, read on the forward strand.
TTAAAGGAATAATGAACTCAGTGTATTTGTACTGCCCAGGAGAGGGTTGGGCAGTATAGGACATACATTTCTCTGGAAAATCTGAGACTGGGAGAGTTTTGGGGTCACCTGGCAGTGATTTTTAAGGCTGGTAAGAGCTAAAGTGTAGCTCGCTGGCTGAAGCATACACCTCAACATAGCTGGGAGCAATTTACATGCTGTGAGTAGCAAGGCATTGTAAAGGGCAGGGGTGATGGAGCTACTAATCAGTCTGAATAATACCATGGTATGTCATATTGACATCTGTCACTGAAGTGTGTTCCTGGTGCCCTGATTTACCACTGTATATCACTGCCTGGTACTCTTGACATTGATATAAATATTACATGTAAAAATACATAAATATGTGGAAAATCCAGGAAAAAGGCACAGTTCAGAAATGAGAGAATACAGCATAATTCGTAACACAAAGAATAACCACTTTGTTTTGATTATGATTAGCAGAACCAGTTGCTGGTTAATGGGGAATATTGGTTGGCAGTAGGGATGTTTAAATGCGGTTAATTGACTAGTCAAATAGTCGATGGAATTTCCATTGACTACTTGACTAGTCGATAGGCACTTGCGCATTCCTCCTTTGAAATGTACAAGAGCCCCTGCTGAGGCTTTTGTGCATTTCAAAAGAGGAATGCGGAACTCTGCATACAGCCTGGGGCCAGTGGGAAGTCCCGCTGACTCCGGGCTGCACGCTGGTGCCTGCTTTGAGATATACAAGAGTTCCCAGTGCGGAGCCTGGGGTCAGCTAGGGACTCTCCAGCTGATTCTGGGTTCCACGTGGCACTTCCCCAGAACCCAGAATCATTTGGGGACTCCCCAGCTGATCTCGGGCTCCCCATGGCATTTCCAGAGAACCCGGGGTCAGCTGGGGAGTCCCCAGCTGACCCCGGGCTCCACGGTCCTTCAGGAATTTTGAAGGGGCAGTGTCTCTGTGCAGTTGAGCTGCAGATCAGCTGGGCGGCGGCAGTGGCTGCTCCTTTGAAATGTTGCTTTGGGGTTTCAAAGCATCAGTGCCACACAGCTGATCCACGGCTCAGCTGTGTGGCGCTGCTGCTTTGAAGTTCCTCTCCCCTCCCTTTTGCTGCCTCTATCTGATAGAGGCGGCAGGGGAGCTGGGATTGACTAGTCAACAGACTATCCAATAAGCATTTGCTTATTGGTAGTCGACTAGTCTTTAACATTCCTAGTTAGCAGGAATACGTGTGTGTGCACGCATGTACAGATTACTACAAGTTACAAATTAAAAATAATGTTAAAATGATACAGTCTGGAGTGTTCTTGTTGGAGCTGGTGGATGCACAATTCCTTCATTCATGGTAATATTTGATAATTTGCAGAAGAAATAATGGGCTTCTCGTGACTCTGTGCTGCAGCAAGTCATCTCTCTAAACTGCTGCTGCACAGAATGTAGATTGAATCTGACCATGGACAAACAGTGTCTGCTTTGTGTTTTTAAGCTAGAAGGCAGAGTGGGAGATGTGGTTATGGAATGAGTTGTTTGCACACTTGTCATATAGTTCAGTGATGTGTAATTCTCCCATGAATGGGATTAATTTAAAAATATCACTCCTTGCAGTACCCCTGTGCATGTGGAGTTAAGGCAGTGGCCTTTTTGTCTTGCTTCGCATGTAAAATAATGATTGGATTGTGTAAGCTGTGGTTCACAGATGTCACGTCTGGCTTCTCTAGAGCAGGCAACAAGAATGCTTTACTATTATTTTGAAATTGAATCCTGCAGTGGGAACAAGAGCAGAATTCCCATGTAACACTGGGATGTGTGAGTGTTCCCACTTGTGATTTTCAGGGATCTAGGTAACAGAGCATGCTGCTCTGTCTCAAAATATTCTCTCTTGCATGTCCCCAGTGCACTCAGACCAGTGAGAGGGAGACATAAGTGTTAGAAAGTGGGCAGGAGAAGCCCTAGTTGGGAAACTGACGGTGGCTTATGTTTTGGTGTAGGGGTGTGTCGGTGTCTTTGTGTGTGTTAGTGTTATGTGATATAGAACATAAGAACGTCCTTACTGGGTCAGACCAAAGGTCCATCTAGCCCAATATCCTGTCTACCGACAGTGGCCAGCACCAGGTGCCCCAGAGAGGGTGGACCGAAGACAACGATCAAGCGATTTGTCTCCTGCCATCCCTCTCCAGCCTCTGACAGACAGAGGCCAAGGACACCATTTTATCCCCTGGCTAATAGCCTTTTATGGACCTAACCTCCATGAAATTATCTAGCTTCTCTTTAAACTCTATTATAGTCCTAGCCTTCACAGCCTCCTCTGGCAAGGAGTTCCACAGGTTGACTACACGCTGTGTGAAGAAGAACTTTCTTTTATTAGTTTTAAACCTGCTACCCATTAATTTCATTTGGTGTCCTCTAGTTCTTCTATTATGGGAACTAATAAATAACTTTTCTTTATTGGCCCTCTCCACGCCGCTCATGATTTTATATACCTCTATCATATCCCCCCTCAGTCTCCTCTTTGCTAAACTGAAAAGTCCCAGTCGCTTTAACCTCTCCTCATATGGGACCCGTTCCAAACCCCTGAGCCATACCCTCAGACCCAGGCCCTGTGGGTTTTATTCAGCTTTGCTCCATCACTATGGGGAGAAGGTTGAGACCACTGCTTGCTCCACTGTTTTTCCTGTTGCCCCTGGAGTAGCTCCTGGAGTAGCCTTGATCTGAGCCAGGAGTGATCTGCACGGTTGCTGTCCTTCCCTGCTGTTCCTGCTCAGCACGTCCTCGACGCTGCACAAGGGGGAAGAGAATGGTAGATGTGGTTGCTCTGTTGCCTATTACCAGGCAAGCTGAGGGAGCTGTAGGGAGACCAAGGTAGGAGCTTAACTACCTCTGCCTGAGTCTAGGAGAGGGCCTGGTAAGGGATGGCTCCCCTCCTCCACCCAGGGTAGTCCAGGAGTGGGGAAAAGGAGGAGAAGATGAGAACCAACCATCTTGACTATCTGGCCCAGTAGGGGATAGAGCAGCATGGGGTCTTCTCTAACTTGGGGCAACTCTCTATGGTCCCCAAGGAGCCACCTACTGGATGGGGATAGCTGGAGTATGCTGCATTCTTGCCCTCAACAAACCCGCCACTCTATATCTCTTTGCCCTCTCCTTAGCCCACCTCCACATGAGTTCCTGCCAGGAGCCTTGCATTTCTCTTTTCTAGACAGCATGAGAGATGGGGGATGATGGGCCTTGGTCCTTCCTGAAAAAAGTTTGTCCCTCGGGCTGGAAAGATTGGACGTTGCTTCTCCAAATATTTGGCTGTGGGGAGCCCTATTAATCAGCTGGGCAGCATTTGAGTGTCTCGTTGGTGGCCACCCAAGTGTTCAGCTTAGTAGGCGCACTGGTTTGGAGGCTGTACTAGAGAAGAATGGGGCAACAAGGTTTGTTAGACAGCAGCAGTTCTCAACTGGGGTTCCGTGGCCTATTTGGGATCCACAAGCCCTTTTAGGAGGTCTGCCAAGCAGCGCTACTCAGGGTCCCAGTACACAGACGCTGAAGATGGAGTCCTGAGCCCTGGCATCCTGTGGGATGGAAGCTGCCTCCCCTTCCCCCAGCAAATGGCCTGAGCCCTGACTCCCTGCAGAAGCTTCCCTGCAGGGCGAAAGCCTTGAGACCCCTCTTAGCCTCATGAGGCAGAAGCCCCTCTGTGCAGCTTAAGCCTACACCCACACCTGCAGGGGTGTATCATTTTTATAGTATGTGTGTTGGGGCAGGAGTGTCAGGCTCTAAAAGAAAAAGTCTGAGAACCCCTGGTACACAGGAAATCCTCGGCTGTTTGCTCTGTAAGCGTATGGGCACATCAAAGTAATATGCTGTTTGCACTTTTCTAAAGTGTTATTACATCTGTATGCTCCCTGTATTACTCCGCTATTGTTGTCTTCTTCCCTTATCTGTTCATCTTATATGCACAGGCAGGCCTGTCTGTCTGGGGTAGGCATGAGGGGAGCAATTTTTTAAAATTTTAGTTTTTTGCAACTAACTCTTGCCCCATGCTCCTGGAGTTGTATTGCTCCGGTGGATGAATTATAGAGCTGGAGAGAGAAGATTACAGTATTTTTCTGAATCCAGCAGCATGATTCAATTTCTGCCCATCTTTCCCCTTTTCAAGGCTTCTGTACATTCCTTTCTAGTTTCAGCAAGTTTTTGAATGTACTGTAGCGATAATACACTCATTCACTGCATACCATACCAGCTTTAACTTTGTGTTCTATAAACACTGCTTGGTCTGCATCCTTCTCATCGATTCCAAGGTTAGAAGGGACCACTATAATCATTTAGTCCATGTTTGGGCTCAGGACCCATTTGTAAATGTTTATGGCCTGTCATGACCTAGTAAATAGCCTGGGAATGAAGGCCCTGGTGGGTTTCTGTCAGATCATGCCTGGCATTCACCCTACCTGCAGCTCTTGTGCTGTGGGGCTGGCTAGGGTCTGCCTTCTGCCCCTGTGGGGTTGCAGCACCACATAGGTTTTGCCCTGACTACACAAATTTGATCAACTTTGTAAGAGTGGAGATCTGACCTGGCTCATAGGGTTGCCACTAACTCAAATTTGGTCTACAGGCAGTCCCCGGGTTACGTACAAGATAGGGACTGTAGGTTTGTTCTTGAGTTGAATTTGTATGTAAGTCGGAACTGGCATCCAGATTCAGCCGCTGCTGAAACTGACCAGCGGCTGACTACAGGAAGCCCGAGGCAGAGTTGCTCTGCCCTGGGCTTCCTGGAATCAGCCGCTGATCAGTTTCAACAGCGCTGAATTTGGACGCCTGGGACAGAGCAGCTGGGGGCTGCCGGGTTGGTCCAGTAGCGGGACCAACCCGGCAGCGCCCCAGCTGCTCTACCCCAGGCATTGTCGGCGAGAAAAGCCTGGTCTGCTGGGGGGGGGGGGGGCACTAACTGTGCCCCCCCCCCCCCCCAGCAGACTAGGGAGACGCGGGTGGCGGGACCGCCGAGACGCGCCGTGGTCCCGCCTGCATTCTCCGCGGCTTTGCTCCGCGTCTCCCTGGTCTGCTGGGGGGGGGGGGGAGCTCCCCCCAGCAGACCAGGGAGACGGGGAGCAAAGCCTTGGAGGACGCCGGCAGCGGGACAGCCGCGGCGTGTCTGGGCTGTCCCGCTGGGCAACCCCCCAGCAGACCAGAGAGACGCCGAGCAGCTTTTCTCGCCCTGGAGGACGCGGGCGGCGGGAGCGCGGCGCATCTGGGCGTCCCGCTGCTCGCGTCCTCCGGGGCAAGAAAAGCCCCGTTCGTAACTGCGGATCCGACATAAGTCGGATCCGCGTAACTCGGGGACTGCCTGTACTCGAACTGCTGTTGTCATGATGACTATACCAAACCTCAGTAGTGCTGCGACCTCAGCAGTGGCAGTGCCTGGAGTAGTGAGATGAGCCCATGGGACAAGAACTGCTATGCTGCGCTATAACTAGGCATGGTATGGTATTGGTACCCTTACTTCTGCGCTGCTGCTGGCAATGGCGCTGCCTTCAGAGCAGGGTGGCCGAAGAGTGACTGGCAGTGGAAAGTAGTACCACTGCCATCAGCAGAGTAGAAGTAAAGGGCAGCAATACCATGCTTGCTTCAGGACTGTATCCCCTAGCATTTTTTCATCATTTTTCTGATCCAGGGATCTCCCCTCTCCCCAAGTAGGTGTAAAATCCTGTTTAATCAGCAAACATTAATAAGCAAAATGTTATGGTTAATCAGCTAAACACTTAGGGTATGTCTAAACGACATCCCTTTTTCGATAAAGGGATGTAAATTAGACATATCAAAATTGTAAATGAAGGTGGGATTTGAATTTCCTGTGCTTTATTTACATAATGACAGCCGTGGGGGGGGGGTCCCAAAAAAGGGATGTAGTTTAGACATACCCTTAGGGTGCATCTACAAAGCACAGTTATTTCGAAATAACTGACATTATTTTGAAATAACAATGTGAGCATTTACACAGCAATTCCATTATTTTGAAATAAATTCGAAATAATGGATGGCTTATTCCAACTTCTGTAAACCTCATTTCACAAGGAATAATGCCTGTTCCGAAATCGCTATTTTAAAATAGTTGTAGAGTGGACAGTTCACTGCAGCTATTTTGAAATAGCTCCTCCCCCGGGGCCATTCAAACGAATTACTCCCCTGTGTCTCCTGGGTTCTAAATCAAGGTAGCACATCCACATTAGGAAAACTTGCCTCCACTAATGTTGAGGCTTACCCCCAGCATCTCTCTACACTGCAGGGAATCCGGCTGGCCTGCTGAATGGGAGAAGGAGCCAGTTATGCCACCAGCCCACTGCTGATAGAGGTGGGAAGGAAGTGTTAAACAGAAAAAGTGTGTGTGTATGGGGGGGCGAGGGGGGAGACTGGAGCTTGATGAGCTTAGCAGCATGGAGGCCTCAAGGGCAAGAGACCTCTGTTCCTTCAGGTCCTGGGGAGAGGGCCAAACAGTGCAGGTGGTACTATAAATAGATTGCTCACAGAGTTTGTTGTAAAAATTATGGGGGGAATGTAAAATAAAAGGGTGTGGTGAATACACAACCATTGGAATCCATGGGGTTTCTGCAGGGAAGTGGAGTCACACCTTGTGATAGTCCTCAACTCTGCTGGCCATAGATTCTTCTTGCTTGCTTTCCTTATCCTTGTACTAGCCCATTCGATTTCTGAATGTAATATATAAGTTTACATATAACAACAGTTGTCCCTGAGCAAAGTGTTTGGTTTGTGTTTGTTTTAGAAGGGGAGCAATCTGACATTTTAGATGACAAACTTTATTAGGTAGAAATATCAAATATCTTACATTTAAGCAGGCACAACATATCTGTGTTTGGCACAAACAGCTATGTTGAGATCTCTGCTACTGCAAGATATGATGTTGTGGAAAGTGGTACAACAGCAAATTATTCAGAAATTATCTAAAGCATATATAAAAAGGATTAGACACTGTTGCAGTAATGCTATTACTCATTTAAAAGTCACTGTCTTCCAATGTAGATCTTGAATGCATATCTCTTTCCAGTAAAAATCATTTTATTAAGGGGAAAATAATTATTACAGATGCTAGCCACTGTAAATATGAATGGGTTACTTAACATGAAGTTTTACCAGTTCTATAGTCACTTGGGAGGAGCTTTGAAAACAGAGGGAGGTATAGTGATCCAAATCAAGAACACTTTAATGCCCGGACCAGAAATGTGTAAGGGGAGAATAATTCATTTAATAAGTCAGTAGGCGTGACTTATGACTACACAAAGTGAGGTTTGGGGACTAGGAAGAAACACCTGGAAACAACAAGTTTTCAGGGTGGCAGAGATGGGGACATGTTTTTTATAGACTAAAGATGTGCCAAAACTTTTGATTGACTTAGTCACTTTAGAAAAACCCATAAACCAATTGTCTTTCATATTAGTCTTTTAATATGATGAGTGTAAATGTTCTACTAAAAGGAGGCCATAGATTTCCTTTTTTTTTTTTACCTTTTTAGCAAGTCCTTTCACGTCTCTGCATCTGTTTCCTCCTCTGTAATCTGGGCAAAACAATATTTTTCTACTCAGTGGGAATGGAAATATTTCCTTACCTCCCAGCATCCTAGAAAGGCTTAATTAGTTAATGTTTGTGAAATGCTCTTGGGTCATCTTTTGTGTTGGCTCTAGTAGTACAAAGTCCTATTATTGGCATGGGATTTCATGAGTAGCTTCTCTGTCTCTGACTCAGCTATTCTTCCTACTTTTCAGTGTCACAGAGGCCAGGGCTTGATGGACAGTGTGTCTCTGTGTGCAGCAGCCTAATTACTTTGCAAACTTCCTTAGAAATGGGGTCACCTGATCTGAAAGGGGGCAGCATTTCTGGAGCTGGTGCATTGAATGGCTAATTCGATTCCCCCCTCCCATCGTGTGAGGCGTAAAGCGAACAATTAATTCCCCGCAGGCGGCTCCCTCTGAACTTCCAAGGGGGAAGAAGAAATGTTACAATGGGAGCTGCACAGGGTTCCACCAGGAGCAAACCAATTGGACCTGCGGGGGGGAGGGAACAGGTCTGTAACAAATATCCTCACCCACCCTTACTTCCCTTCCTGCCTGATTTCCATTCAACTCAGGGAGGTTTCTTTTATCCACTTCCCCTTAGGGAACAGCTCCTGTAAAACACGGTGATGTATGTGATTAAGCAACACCCCCTGCACAGGAAATGGTAGTGACTGTAAGTTTTGCCCCAGGGTGGTCGCACTTAGCAGAGGAAGGGGTGGGTTAGAGTTGCATCCTGGCTGGGGGATTAACAGCACCAGGGTCGAGGGGGATTCAGGGAGTTCTGGGGGTGGGATCTCGGGGCAGTTCTTGCTTGTAGAGCCTGAGTTTTAAAATAGTGAAGTGCAGCTAGGAGACAAGCCACCCCAAAAGGGGATGGGGAGGAGGTATCTATCTCCCCTCCCAAATGTGAGACCCCCAGCCACGCTGAGAGCGCTTCCCCAGGGTACACCAAGAAATCTCTTCCTCTCGCCAGCAGCTCTGGGGTAAGTATGCTTTCTTTTGGCATCATTTCTCTCTCCTCCTCTCTTCCTCCTCCTCTTTTAAGGGGGTTCTGTGAAGCTGGAAGGAATTCAGGGGACTACATCAGAGATGCTGATCTGCTCAGCTGCAGCTGGAACTTTCTCAGCTGGGGGGGGCACAAGTTATATCCATTTAAAAATTATTTCAATTAATACAAAGCTGACTATAAAGTTCCTTGACTGTTGATAATGGTAAATTTTGTAACAACAATATCCTGCCTTTGTGGACTTAAGTGCTACCGTGTCTCCCTCCCACGTTGGTGGTGAAAGTCTCTTTGGGATGTGTTTGCTTTGTTAATTTCATAGCATTTATAGCTTTGTGTGGTCCTTTAAACTAAACAGAGGAATTGTGGATATATGAGAATAAATGTTTCCAGTAATTATTGACCTAAGTTAGGCTGATCTCTATATATTTTTGTCGTATTCTTAGCAGCAGCATGAGTTAATGTTGGAGGATTATGAAACTCCTGGATTTTCAGTTAAATCAAACCCTAATGGGCTTTGTTGTAATTAACATACTTCCTGGAATGCTGTAACATATGTGTGGTGTTTTGGTTTTGTTTGTTTTGTTTGGTCTGAGACTCAGCTTCAGTTGGTTGGCTTCATGCATTCTATATTTTAAACCTATTGTGCATGTGAAACAAATAATTCTTTTCTTGGGAGTAGAGAGCTACTGTACAAGAAAGCCATTAGCTTTATTTTTTAAATGTGGAAGTATTTACTTTTTTACACACTCTTAGACTAAAATAACTGATGTATCATAAATTTAACGTTTGTTTGGTTTTTAGTATAAATGGATTGAGAGTCATGGGGGCTTAGATGATTATTAGTGTGAAATATAGTTTCTTGTCTCTAGTTCCCCAGTTAAAATATGACCAAGGGCCACAGTAAATAAAAGTAACTTTCATATGTTGGCTTGTTTGTGATGTGTGAAATCAGTGCCCTAATAAATTTGTTAGTCTTCAAAATGCCACTGGACTCCTTGTTTTTGCTGAATTAGACTAACATGGCTGTCCCTCTGAAACCTGAGATAATTTCCTGTATGTTTTGTGGTAGATTTTTTTTTGGTGTTGTTTTTAATAAGTATACAACATGTCAAGTATAGTAGTGTGTCACATGAACTTTTATTTAGTTTTTCCATGTTTAAAAAAATCATCCCTAAAACATTCAAATTACGTACATAAGAAATGTCTGTAATACTGGGCTCCAGTTGGTACTACCCTATTCTCCCCACCCTGCTCTCTTTGTTGTCTGCTGTACCCTCATCTTTCTAAATCAAACTTGTCAGTTTTGGGGAAGAGACTTTCATGATATGTCTGTACAGTACCTAACATAATCCTGATATGGATATGGGTCTCTGGGGGCTCACTGTAACACACACAAAAAATAACTATAACAGTAGCTGTGCTGCTAGACTGAGGATAGACATACACACTCTTTAGGAAACTGACTAAATAGCTTATTCCTAGGAATGGTCCTTCTAAGTTCAATTTTAACACACTGATCAAGGCCAGTGTTGAAGCTTGATCTTGTACAGCCACAGTGTCTGTTTTGGTAGTCCTGGGATCTGAAATCTAGGGATTGGCATTATACACAGAGATTGCTTTCACCCTTGAAATAAATACAATCATAATGCACACTTTCTATGTCTAAAATGAAATTATTCCTGGAATAAGACACCCTTAAATCTTAGAAAATAGTTTTGCAATAGAAAACTTTGACTAACTGATGTAGAGCAGTTCTGAAAGCACAGTTATGATTCAGTTTGTGGGAATTTAGATTTTGTTAACATGTTACCAAATGAATATTTTACCTAACACCACCACATGTTCAAGGTGTTAAGGAGCCTATACAGTTCTACATTAATTTAGGGATCATTAAACAGTTTATTTTTTTCCCCCCAGATACTTCAAACTATTTAGGTAGCAGAATCTGACCCTTACTGGTATTAAGAATTCTTCTAGTGCAGATTGCAGTAGAATTCTCAGCTGACATATACCCTTGGCTTATACCCTAAATACTCAGCTACCACACCAACTGCCCCCAATCTCTGGGGTACAAGTTAGGGGCAAAGCACGTCTTTGCTACACTATTTCATAACTGGCATGATCCTTGGATATCATTGCCAATTGGGGGTAAATTAGAACAACTCCAAAATGATTCTGTTTACATGGATGGGCTGTGGCTGGAGCAAATGTATCATGAGAATCAGAGATGTGTAATTTGCTCGCTGATGCTCATCCCACAACCAACACAAGAAAGGATCTCTCAGTACAGGGAGGAAACTGTGCCTATATTTGTAGCAAGAGTACGTATATATTGTTGGCACTTAACTTCTGGTGAAATTCTTCAACGCTGGTTAGAGTTCAAGGAGGACCAAATCCACTTCTGGTGTCCTCATATTCTCAGGGCTTAGCATATATGAAGCTAGATTTGTGATTTAAGCGTAATTGTGAGATTTACGGTCAAATTAGAGTATAATGGAAGAGAAAGATTTAAAGGGTTTAATAATATGGATAAAAATGCTAGTACTGCTTTCATTGGCTTGAGTAGAATTCTGGAAGCTATTGAAGTCTGTGGCAAAACTTCCACTGACTTAAGTGGCACCAGGATTTCATCTTTTATCTTTACTTGCTTTGTGCCACAAACTTTCTTTGCCTTTGAATATCTGATGTGGAGTTAACATCAGAGGAAAATTTGATACGGTCAGGTATCCATTAATTGAAGATGCTGGTTGAAATAGCTGTGATTAGAAAGCCAGTGACTTGAGTACACTGCACCCTCTCTTTAAATGTAGCAGGTATGGATGTAAAATCCCATTTAAAATGTTAACCGATCTGACACATTGTGCTGCGCATGGGGGCTGCTCTGGCTGGGCTGGGCACCAGTGAACCGGTTACCCTGGTCTGCATGCCAGTAGAGCAATGTTTACTGGCTAACCAGTTAACCCCTTTATATGCCTAGTAGCAGGTAGGGACTAGATAGCTGAGAGATACGTTTCTCATGGTACCAATCCAGCACAACATTGTAATGACTTATGCCAGATACTAAATAATAGTGGTTGGTCTCAGTCCAGCTGCAGTTCCCATGTAACCAAACTATCGTTACAACTGGCAGAACAAATGGAAGGATTAAATTGCCCATAAACGTGGTTCTTTTAAAATGTTAGGAAATGTATGTATGTTTGTCCCATTCTGTTGGCAGAGAATAAAACTTAAGCCTTCAGTGCAATCTAGGGATTTCAATGTGTAGTCGACTACACGATTAACCGATAAGCCTTGACTTATCTGTTAATCTTGTCAACTACATGCAACACTCACCCCTTTGCTGCCTCTGAAACAGAGGCAGCAACGGGGAGAGCAGAGGCCGGTACCCATGAGGAGCTTTATGGTTATAACCATGGCTTTAAGCAGGTTCTCCATGAGCACTGGGCCTGCCTGCGCCCCTGCCCCACACGGTAGCCCAGGCTCCTATGGAGCAGCATCTGTCCACTGAGGGTACGAACTACTTGTGATCTAGCCTCCTGTCTGCAGGGAGCTCAGACTCCTGCAGACAGGGGCTGCTGCCGCGGACCAGTCTCTCTCCGCAGGGAGCTTGGACCCTTCCCCTCCTCTCACACACCCCCACACATGCAGGGGCTGCTGCCTCTGTATCAGAGGCAGTATTGTGAGGTGGCAGGCAGCCAGTTTGTGCTGGAAGCTAGTTTTTTAAACTGGCTTCCCTGGCAAACCAGCTTCCGCCTGCCACTCTGCGCTGGTGCCTCTGATACAGAGGCAGCAGTGTGGGGTAACAGGGAGCTCCCTGGAAATGGGGCCAGCAGCACACTGGCTGCTGGCCCTGCCCCTGGATACTATCGAATGGTTGTGTAACCGCTAAGATTTCATGCGGTTACATGACTATAAAATAGCATGAAGTGCCTTTCTGTATATTTCTGGTCCTCTGTCAAATACTTTAAAAATAAAAGAGAGAGGCTGTGCTGTGACATACAATAATACCAAATAATCAAGTAGCATGAAAATGAGCCAATTTTTCATCTTCCAAAAATCACTGTCACTAATACTTGTTTCATCAGTAACCCTCCACAATATATTTGCCTTGCAAAGTTCTCTGTTGATATACAGTCAACAGCAGCAACAAAAGACATTAATGGCAAGGAAAGTCTTTCTATAGATTCTGCAGTCTTTTGCGAATAATATTACTTTAGTTTTTCACAACTCTTTTTTTTTTTGGTGACTGACCCTCCTCTTTTTTTTCCCCCCCTATGCTTTTTTAAAAAGAAAGTCTTGATTTAACATTTTCTTAATATTGCTGAGAGAAGTGAGGTGTATATTTATTACTCAGTTATGGTTCAAAGAATGTTCATATGCAGTATATATAATGCTAGTCTTCCCTTGATGCAGACTGGAGAAGAAAGAGTAGACACAGCATTTCAAAGGCTCTGATCTAGTAAAATGTCACTTTTGAAGTTTGAGAAATGTTGTGAGTTTATGTGCTTGTTGGGGGATGGGGAGGGCAACACATACCATCCAGTTATGCTGTCATTCCAAGCTTAACAAAGAGATCTATGAAAAGTGAATTGTTGGTTATTTTATTTTATTTTATTTTTTATTTTTGTGTTGTGCTGTGCTGGTAGCTTCTAGGTCCCAGCAATTGTTTCAAATTATACCTTGTACAGGCAGTCCCCAGGTTACATGGATCTGACTTACATCGGATCCCTACTTACAAACAGGGTGAGGCAACCCCGCACTAGCTGCTTCCCCCAGCAGACCAGGGAGACGCGGAGCGGCTTTTCTCAGCAGACACCTCAGCTTGAGAATAAAGGACTGAGGGAATTGAGGTGTGGGAGAATAAAACTGAGCTCTGGAGAAATGTTTGGCTAGAGTTTCCCCTACAATATGTACCAGTTCCGACTTACATACAAATTCAACTTAAGAACAAACCTACAGTCCCTATCTTGTACATAACCGGGACTGCCTGTACTCAGATTTTGCAGTATCACATGTGAAATAGTCAGCTATTGTGAAATTGTTAGTTGTCATCTAATGACCAGGATTCTTCTTCATGATTCAGAATATTTATTTATTTAAGACAGCTCAGTCTCAGGAGATGTGAAATAGTTAGTTTGTTTCCACAATTAAATGGTTTTCTGGATAACTCAGTTTCACATGCAATAACCTAGTGGAGTTACTCTAGAGGCAATAACAAATGTTTACATTATTAATAGGGATTTTGACGTGTATTCGACTATACGATTAACCGATAAACCTAGGCTTATTGGTTAATCTTGTCAACTCCATGTACCAGAGGCAGTAAGAGGGCGGGGAGCAGAAGCCGGTGCTGGGGAGATGGAAGGAGGGAGCTGGCTTAAAAGCTGGCTCCCCTAGCACTGGCTCGGTGGTGCTGCCTGGGCCCCCACCCCATATGCTGCTGCCTCTATCTGGGGAGGGTGCTGCAAAGCAGCCTCTGTCTGAAGCAGGCCCAAACTTGTACTCCCCTTGGACAGGGGCTGCTGCCACCCCATGCTGCTGCCTTTGAATCAGAGGCAGCAGAGCAGGGTGGCAGGCAGCTGGTCCGCACAGAGAGCTGGTTTTTAAACTGGCTCCCCTCACGGACTAGCTCCCACCTGGAACCTTGTGCTGCTGCCTCTGATACAGAGAAAGCAGCGTGGGGAAGGAGGGCCAGAGGGGCTCCCTGAGAGTGGGGCTGGAGCACACTGCCTGCAAGCCCTGCCCCCCTGGGGACTATAGAATTGTTGAGTAACCGATGAGAATTCATGCGGTGACTCAACTATTCTATTACCCAATATCTAACATCCCTAAATATTACCATGATGATTGCCCAACAAATCAATAGTGGTATGTAACAAGTGTATGTCTCATGTTCAGATGCCACTGAAACCTCTCATTTCTATAACTAGCTTAACACAAGCATGTGAACATCATTCATTTTATCATGGTGTTGTGATAGTGATGCTACAGTCATAGTTGAAAAGGTGTTTTCATTCTAAACTCCTGTTTTCAAAAACTTCTAACTTTCCAAAAATATTACACAATTCCCTGCTAAGTATTGTTGGCCCAATGTTTAGTTTGTTTGGCTCCACTTCTGTTGGGCCACTTACTGTGATACCAGTTTTTTTGTGTGTGCATTTGCTCAAACAGGATATATTTATATTTTTATAGTCAGCCTTGCTTATCAAGGACTAATGTCTCAGAGACACTCCTTACAGATTATATTCTGCTTCACAGTTTCTAGGGTGGGGTTGTGGCCAGAGGATTGGTTCTTCAAAATTGTGTATAAATGCAGCACTTGTTTGGTTTGTTAAATGAAAAACACTGTGATTTCCACTTTTCCCCTTAGTCATGTCGTTTTAAGTAGGCCACTTACTGTTTTGCTCTTTTCAAGGCCTGATTTTGCAACCCTAATTGATGGTGAGCAAGTTATTCGTGCTAGTAAATAAGAACGGCCATACTGGGCCAGACCAAAGGTCCTTCTAACCCAGTATCCCATCTGTCGACAGTGGCCAATGCCAGATGTCAGTAGTCCCATACTACTGATGTGAATAGGTTCTAGCCAGTGTAAGTAAGGCTTAGCTAACAGTGATAAAAGAAGAAAGCCCAGGGAAGATGATCAAATGGAAAAAAATGTTATGTTCAAGTCTGGAGGTGGGCAAGAGAAAATTTTTCCCACTGGAAGAGAACTTTACCCTGACTTGCCCATCTCCCCCGTCCTTTGAGAAGAGGGTTGGAAAATCCAACATTTTTTTGTTCTGTTCTGTTACTCTTATCTCTATCTCTGATCCAGAAGTGCTAAGGAGGTATTTGCAGGAACACCATTTTGGGCAGGGAGGGGGCACGCCTGAAGTTTAAACCCCTGAATTTCATACTTGAAGTATGCTTAAAGCATATGCCCCAGCCCCAGTTGTTCCTCTTAACTGCAACAGAACTTGTGCTGCTTGCTCCCAGCCTTGCCTTTGGGGTAGGGAGTTTGTTTATAAACAGAGAGAGGCAGGGTGATTGAGATAACATGGCTTGTCATTCAATTAATTGAAGGCTCATTAGATTGGGGTGGGGATTTTGGATCGAGGCCACTGACCAACAGAAAAATCATTCAGGGGCTGCACAAAAACCCACAAACAAACCCAAACTAGGGCTGTTAAATATCAGTTGGTTGAATAGTCGTGAATTCTTATTGGTTACTTGACTATTCTGTAGTCCCCAGTGGTGGGGCCAGCAGCCAGTGTGCTCTGGCCCCTTCTCCTGAGGAGCACCCTGCCACTTGTGGGGCAAGGTAGAAGCTGGTACGTGAGGGGACCCAGTTTAAAAACCAGCTTCCCTTGCAGACTGGCTGCCTGTCGCTCTGCGCTGCTGCCTCTGATACAGAGGCAGCAGCTCCTGTCCGGGGTGGGCTCCCAGACCTGGAGCAAGCCAGAACTGAGCCAAGCTGCCTGCCCATCTGGGTCCTAATACACTTTAGATGCAGAACCACAGCAGGGGTAGATCCCAGATCCAGCACAAACCAGGACTGAGCTGGGCTTCTGACCAGCTTGCTAAAAAATTTACTGGTTGGGTGGGAGGGTGCATGTAGTCTATAGCATGAACCTATACGCTTTTGCTTATCGGTTAATTGCTTAATTGATTGTACTATTACATTCCTACCCCAAATCCTCACTGACATGGCCCCCGACTGAGAAGGAGAAAGACACATCCCACATTCCCTTTGCATACCAAAGCTGGGGGGGCGAAGGCTAATAGCTTTTGTGCTCTCCAGCCCCACAGGGAGGTGGCAGCAGGGCTGGAGTGCCAGCACAGGGAGCCCTGAGCCTCGGGGGCCGGATCCATGCAAGGGGCTGCATCTGGCCCCCAGGCTTTAGGTTCCCCACCCCTGCATTAGATGAACATTGCCAAGTACCAGCCCTCCCCCCACCCAAAACTTACCCAGCCCTTATGTGAGTTGGGGGTTTGGCTCCCTGCTCTCCTAAGGGTAGAAGGAGTGGCCCTCCCACTCCCCAGGCAGTCCTTAGTGTGGCATGGTGCTCCAGTGACAATTCAGAAGGACCCAGGGCTCTGGCTGCTGTTGCTCCTGAGGTAGCAGCGGTGGGGGGCCAGGAGCCCTGGGCCCTTTTGAATCACCAGACCCTGGGGCAACTGCCTCCATTGCACCCCACCCTGTTGGTGAGCCTGCCAGGTACTCCACTTAAAAGATAGGAAACAAAGGGTAAGAATAAAGAGTGGTATCCCTCGGAGGTCTGTATGGGGACCAGTGCTGCTCATTCATTTGTAAGTGATCTTGAAAAAGGGATGAACAGTGAGTGGACAAAATTTGCAGATGATACAAATCTACTCAAAAATAATTAAGTCCAAAGCTGACTGCAAAGGGATCTCACAAAACTGGGCCATTGCGCAACACGATGGTAGATGGAATTCAGTGTTGATAAATGCAAAGTAACGCACACGAAGACAAATAATCCTAACTACACACACACAATGCTGGGGTCTAAATTAGCTGTTACCACTCAAGAAAGAGATCTTGGAATCATTGTGGATAGTTCCTTGAAAACATCTGTTCAATGTGCAGTGGCCCTCTTTAAAGCAAACCTCAAATTGAGAATCATTAGGAAAGGAACAGATAGGAAGACAAAAATATCATATGATCTCTCATGATATGCACATATCTTGAATACTGCATGCAGATCTGGTCGCCTTATCTAAATAAAAGATAGACACTTGAAACTCCATACTCTGTGTGTCCTTAATTTGAGAACCCCCGTGGTAGGAAGTGACTCTGCATGCTGCCACAGCTCCCCTCTGCCCTTTACTCCCCTAGCTGGGGAAAAGGTAGGACAGCGAAGTGCTTAGCCGGAGGAGGCTTTTTCCAGGGAGTGGGAGGGTGTGGTGGTGGAACCACATGTAACTCAGGTAAATACCCCACCCCCTTTACTTTCACACACCCTCCCTCCTTCCCAGACCCTGTCCAATGTCCTCCATGGTCCACAAAATTTCCTTAATCCAACATACTCTGTTTCCCGGGGCTGCTAGATTAGAGGTTCAAGTGTACTGGATTTGAAAAAAGTTGAGAGGCAACAGAAATGATCTGAGGGAAGGAACAGCTTCCATATACTGTAAAGAGAGATTAAAAAGACTGGGCCTTTTCAGCTTGGGAAAGGAAATCACTAAAGGGTGGGGGGGATATATTAGAGGTCTAGAAAATCATGAATAGTGTGGGAAAATTGAATAAGGAAATGTTAATGACTCCTTTGCTAACATAACACAAGAAGATCACCCAATTACATTTATAGGCAGGAGACTGAAACAAAGGAAATTATTTCTTCATGGTTAGCCTGTGGAACTCCTTGCAAGGGAATGGTGAAAAATCCCAAACTGTAACAGGGTTCCAATAAGAACAAAATAAATTCAAAGGCTGTGTCTAGACTGGCAAGTTTTTCTGCAAAATCATGTGATTTTTGGCGGAAAAACTTGCCAGCTGTCTACACTGGCTGCTTGAATTTCCGCAAGAACACTGACGATCTCATGTAAGATCGTCAGTGTTCTTGCAGAAATACTATGCTGCTCCCGTTCGGGCAAAAGTCTTTTTCCGAAAGACTTTTGTGCAAAAGGGACAGTGTAGACAGCACAGTAGTGTTTTCCGCAAAAAAGCCCCGATCGCAAAAATGGCGATCGGGGCTTTTTTGCGGAAAACCGCGTCTAGATTGGCCATGGATGCTTTTCCGCAAAAAGTGCTTTTGCGGAAAAGCATCCTCCCAATCTAGACGTGCTTTTCCGAAAATGCTTTTAACGGAAAACTTTTCAGTTAAAACCATTTTCGGAAAATCATGCCAGTGTAGACGTAGCCAAAGAGTTTAGATCCATCAATGATTTCTAGCTAGTATGGGCAGAAATGGTGTCCCTAACCTCTGTTTGCCAGAAGCTGGGACTGAGTGACAGAGGATGGATCACTTGCCTCTTCTGTTCATTCTTTCTGATGTATGTGGCACTGGCCACTGTTGAAAGACAGGGTACAGGGCTAGATAGACCATTGGTCTGATTCAGTATGGCCATTCTGATGCTCTCATAGAGAACCCAGTTGTATCTGCCCCCTAATCCCCTCCTAGACCCCCCCACTCCGCAGTGGTAGGAGTCCTGTGAGAGCAGTGATAGGAGTCCTGACAGTGTCTCTCCCTCTCTGCAGAGTTAGTAATAAAGTAAGAATATAAATTAACATTTTAAGCCTAACCAGTATCCCTTTAGTGTCTTGCCACAAGATGTCAGAACATGTTGTTAGTGTTAGAGCTGAGTGGATCTAATATTTATTTAAATTTTTCTCTTGTATAAGAATTAGATTCAGTGCCCCTGTCAGCTAACTGCTAGATTATTTGCCAGAAAAACATGAGTTTTCAGGTGCCTAAGTAGGCCCTGGAAAGAAGTGATGTGTAGGGGGAGGACGGTGAACAAAAACGGTGCCCCCTTCCCCGATTTGCAGCTTGGCTTGCACTGAACATGCTCAGCAAAAATGCTGAAGCCGTTGCCTGCCCCCCTCATCCACTCTATCATGGCATGCACAGGTTGTGCTCCTCTTCTCTCCCCCCCCCCCCATTTGAAATGGCACCCTTGGGTATTTGGTAGAGCGAAGTGTATGGATGAGTTGCCCTCACATGAGTTGCCCTCATGACATACTTTGCTCAAATGGAGGCAAATCGTGAAGTGATTTTTTTTTTTTTTTAAACATTAGATATGGGTAAGTTTAAGGCTTAACATAACAATTTTGCATTGGTAAACAGGCTGTTCCTGTGATGCTGTCTCAGAAGATTTAACACTACATTGCACCTTTAGTCTAGGTCAGGATAGAAATCCAGGTGAACTGCTCTAGGAGGGCCCCTGGGCAGGAAGTTTAGTCACAGTTCCCTTCCTGCTTCCCTTTGCTTGGGGAGGAGAAAGTAACCTAGCTACAGCCCCTTATATGGTGCAGTTCACTTAATCTCTTCTCTTCAACATGGCAGCTGCCATGAAGCAGAGGCTGGACAGAATCAAAGCTCTACCCTGTTCATCCTTTCTTTTCCCCACCTGCTGAGGAGGAATGAGCGTACCAGGCAAGCAGACTCTGCTTTCCCACTTACAGCCTTGTTGAGGTGATGAAGTAAGGAGTGGGCTTGCTCCCAATCTAGCCTTTAGTCAGTGTAATCTAAACCTAGTTCGCTGGTGTGTGTGTAAAACCAGGCTCAGCTGTCACCTCTTGGGGAATTCTCTCTTTGTAAACATGGACTGGTTTACTAGAAGGCAGGCCCATGTTTTAGTTGATAAATGACTGAGTGAGATTCATTGCCAGCTAGCTGCATACACTCCTAGTGAAGCCAGTAGAGTGTCAAACTGGTGCTGAATGTGACCCTGTAATTCTATGTGTCGAGCCCCTGAGATACCTTTGGAGGAAAAGCAGAGCTGAGCGATTTGGGGGAGAGGGTTTGAACAATTGACTTGATGCGCCACAGATCACAAACTCCTTGTGAGATGAAGCCAAGGAAGAGGCAAAAATTCAGGAAGCAGTTAAAGGGCTGCAGAGCTGATTATAGTTGCAAAATGTGCTGACCAATGGAAACTAGCAGTTTGGTAATGAGTTTGCAAATGTATCAAACTCTTACACTGACACATGCACAATTTTATCTCTTCCTTTGCCTAGACCCTGTCTGCCCTTTCCCAGAACTAACAGTGGCAGCACAGTTTACAGTGGTGGATACAATAGACAAAGAGGTTAGTATCTGAAGTCTCAAAAAATAGTAGAAGAGGGTTTTGGGGTTGTTTGTTTTTGTGGCTATTGCTCTAATTCACCTCTCTGTGAGGTGACTTAGTGCACTTCCACCATGGGTTCATAACTACTTTAATTGACCACTTCAAAGTACATGTAGAGACATTAACAAATTAATTTGACAGTGTCAAGCAAAATGCCAATACTATTTTCTTTCAAAGTTCTGAATTATTTGAGCCGAAGAAAGAACCTTCAAGGTTGACAAAGTTCAGACTAACTTTTTGCTCTTTACCTGTTATCTGTGACTGGGATCTGCCTCTCGTGGTATGTATATTTTGGAGAGAACTGTGTGATGACCTTTAGTTTGGGGCTGAGTATGTAGGATTGGGGTGGTGGTCTTTGAACACTCTAAAATAAAGGCTGTCCCAGCCTACAGAATTTGAGATAGTTATATATGCTTTTGTCTGTCAAGAAAAGAGAGCGAAACTGACAATCTATTTCTTATTGCTAGAGGGGCACACTTTCTTATAACAGGAGTAATGTCTGGAAGGTTATGACCTATCTTTCTTCTATTAATAGAGCTAGAACAAAGGATAAGAGAAATTTTAATGGGGAAAGAAAATCTAATTTGGCCGGGACCAAGCTCAAAAACTGACAATTGTAACATTGTTTTGAATTGTCTTCCATTATAGTTAGATGACTAGATACAAATGCTGATCTCAATGGTTTTTATCCTAGCAATGAATTATCCTTAGAAAAACAAGTTACTTGTACTATACCGATACCCAGCTTGCTCTTTTAGATCTAGAGGTTTGGATGTCAATTTATGAAATGCAGGGTCATAGAAACTGCATAGATGCAACTTCAGGCCAATAGCTGATCTGTGCTTGTGGTGGCTATAGTTTGGTGCTTAAAGTATTGGATACTGATTTGTTTGGGGAGAGGGAATGTTAATTATTTCATTTATTATGTAAGGCATAATATACAGCCAGTCCCTGGGTTACGTACAAGATAGGGACTGTAGGTTTGTTCTTAAGTTGAATCTGTATGTAAGTCAGAACTGGTGTCCAGATTCAGCCTGTTGAAACTGACCAGCGGCTGACTACAGGAAGCCCCAGGCACAGTTGCTCTGCCCCGGGCTTCCTGGAATCAGCCGCTGATCAATTTCAACAGGCTGAATCTGGACGCCAGTTCCGACTTACATACAGATTCAACTTCAGAATCCCAGGCGTCCCCAAGTCAGCTGCTGCTGAAACTGATCAGCGGCTGATTCCAGGAAGCCCGGGGCAGAGCAACTCTGCCTCGGGCTTCCTGTAGTCAGCGCTGGTCAGTTTCAGCAGCGGCTGACTTGGGGACGCCTGGGGCAGAGCAGCAGGGATGCTGCTGGGTTGGTCCTGTAGCGCCGCTCCTCGGCGCTACTGGACCAACCCAGCAGCACCCCAGCTGCTCTGCCCCAGGAGTCCTGATTCAGCCACTGCTGAAACTGACCAGCGCTGACTACAGGAAGCCCGAGGCAGAGTTGCTCTGCCCCGGGCTTCCTGGAATCAGCCGCTGATCAGTTTCAGCAGCAGCTGACTTGGGGACGCCTGGGGCAGAGCAGCCGGGGTGCTGCTGGGTTGGTCCAGTAGCGCCCAGAGCGGCGCAGCAGGACCAACCGGCAGTGCCCTAGCTGCTGTACCACAGGTGTCCGGAGAAAAGCCTGGTCTGCTTGGGGGGGGGGGTGCGTACTAGCTGCCCCCCCCCCCAAGCAGACCAGGGAGACACAGGCGGCGGACTGAGATGCACCGCGGTCCTGCCGCCCGGGTCCTCCACGGCTTTGCTCTGTGTCTCCCTGGTCTGCTGGAGACCAGCAAACCAGGGAGACGCAGAGCAAAGCCGCAGAGCACGTGGGTAGCGGGACAGCCCAGACGCGCCACGGCTGTCCCGCTGCTGGTCTCCAGCAGACCAGGGAGACGCGGAGCAAACCCCGTTCGTAACTGTGGATCCGACATAAGTCGGATCCGCGTAACTCGGGGACTGCCTGTACTGGTGTTCTCATTGTGCAGGAAAATCTAGTTCTGGAGTCAATCTTCCAATTGAGCAAGGAGAATCTAAATTACTGTTGTGGACCATGCTCCATTGTATGAACTGAGGCATTTTTATAGTTCTATGTGAGAATAGCATCTGTTTAAAAACCATGCTCCTGTTTGAACATTTTTACGTGCTTTGTAACAAGTAGCATCTAAGACATCTATGATTGAAATAGGAAGGGGGTGGAAAAGTCTGTATTTCTCTCATAGTTTGCTTACTTTTGTGCACTTGTCAGTAGTCAGTACTCCATGTAGTCGGTTTTGCTGTTTTTTGTGATCAGTTAGGCTCTGATTCTGCAAACACATATTTAAGTCACGTTACTTAAGTAAAGTTAACTTCAAGCAGTAATGTAGTCCCAATTATGTTTGTGTGAAAGAGTTTGCAGGATTTTTCTTCCCATTTTTGTGTGGGTTCTTATGCAGCAACAGCGAGAGGAAAACAGTGGTAAAAAAAATGAGAAAATATACTGTTGAAACCACAAGAATTGGCAGGGAGGCACAGGCAGTAACTGAAACTGCTTTTAGCATTAGTTTTAATTAACTAGACTGCAGATTTATGTCCTTTCAATTATGCAACCTTGTTGCAGTACATTTAAAAAGATACTTATATACTACACTGTTCTGTATAAGTGGTGCATGATGAGATAAAGGTAAGGATGAATATCAGAAAAGGGAAAACAGAAATTAAGAAAAAAATCATAGATCTCCCCCCCCCTTTTTCCCCCTTAAGGGGCTTAAATTATTTTCCAATATATTTAATTTCCAAGATATCTTTCCAGAGACCTTGAAGATTTTGCCAACTCATCACTATGTTCAGAAAAACTCATTTTGAAAAGGAAGCCAGCCTCTTAATTTTGTCAGGTCTTCATCCATTTGCATATTGTGTTATCTAGCATACCCAAATCTCAAAACGCATAAACAAACATGCCCAGGATTATAAAACTACTACGGGTTGAATTTCTCTAGCCTGACATTTTCTGGTCTGGCAACATCCATGGTCCAGCATGATTTTAGTTAGCCAGATGCCCACTTATCATGGGTGCAGCCATGTTTCCTACAATCCCATAAAAGTTGTTTACAGCCACCCAGTCCTGGCTCTCAATGTTCTGTGCTGTTGCTTAGCTCTAATTTACCCCTAAATGTCTTCTAAGAGCCCAGTAAGCGGTGGAAATGTTGGTCATGCTGCTAGACAATACTGACCTCCTGTGGTTCAGCAAATTCGCTGGTTCACCACCAGTCAAGTCCTGAGGGTGCTGGACTAGAAAGGCTCAACCTGTACTTCCTTCAGGAGTGATCCTGGACCTCTTAGGACACTTAAAACGATCCATTCCTCCCTTTTCTCCAGGATGAGATGCCACCATACGTAAAAGAATAAAACTTTGAAAAGGGAATGATTTAATTCCTAGAGCCCTAGTGAACAACCTGTAGCTCACGGCCCAATGGGATTCTTCGTGTGGCCCACAAGACATTTTGTTTACCATTTCCTATGCACAGGGTTGCCAGGTTTGGCTGGTTTTCATCCACATGGGTTTTTTTCATATCGATATTACAAGAGTGACAGATGCTTAAAGCAATGGGCGTGTGAAGTGAGGTTTGTGCCAAATGTGTGCAAGATTGAGATCCATGTGCTCCCACTGCATCCAATCAAAATGTTGCTATGGTTCAATAGGCACATACTGCAAATTCTAGGTATGCAAGTGCAGTTAGCAAAACTATCCTAACCTGGGAGACCATCTTAGTTACAGTGACCTTGTGGCCCACTGAGATGGAGGTTCACTCAAGTATCCTACTCACCAGCGTGGGTTGCTCCTCACTGTCCTAGAGCAGGCATGTCAAACTTGAAGCCTACTGAGGGCCGCACAAATGAAAACTGACAGCTTTCAGGGCCACCAAAGAAAATGTACTTCTATCGGAAAGTCATCATTATTTATTATTATAGATTATGTTTTAAGTATTTTTTTATAATTTTAGGTCTTGTTTTAATATAATACAGTAATTTGATGTGTAAAAATTGTTGTTTGCCTATATAAAATAATTTTTAATTTTAATATAAATTTAAGGTACTTTTTAATTTTGTATATGATACATAACTTGTTTTGTTGAAATAAAAACAAGTATAGACCGCGGTTAATCAAATAGAACAGGCTTCTGTGAAAATTTCAGATACTTTGTAAGTTTGAGATTTTGCATAAACATATAATATTCATGCAATTGCAAAAAATTGACATATTTAGTGATATAAAATTAATATACAGGCAGTCCCTGGGTTACGTACAAGATAGGGACTGTAGGTTTGTTCTTAAGTTGAATCTGTATGTAAGTTGGAACTGGCATCCAGATTCAGCCGCTGCTGAAACTGATCAGTTTCAACAGCGACTGAATCTGGACACCAGTTCCGACTTACATACAGATTCAACTTAAGAACCCCAGGCGTCCCCAAGTCAGCTGCTGCTGAAACTGATCAGCAGCTGATTCTAGGAAGCCCGGGGCAGAGCAACTCTGCCTCGGGCTTCCTGTAGTCAGCCGCTGGTCAGTTTCAGCAGCGGCTGACTTGGGGACGCCTGGGGCAGAGCAGCTCGGGTGCTGCGGGGTTGGTCCAGTAGCACGGCCGCTCCTCGGCGCTACTGGAGCAACCCAGCAGCACCCCAGCTGCTCTGCCCCAGGAGTCCTGATTCAGCCGCTGCTGAAACTGATCAGCAGCGGCTGAATCAGGACTCCTGGGGCAGAGCAGCTGGGGTGCTGCCGGGTTGGTCCAGTTGCGCCAAGGAGCGGTGCTGCGGGACCAACCGGCAGTGCCCCACCTGCTCTACCACAGGCCCCGGGCTTTGCTCCACGTCTCCCTGGTCTGCTGGGGGAGGGGCACTAGCTGCGTCCTCCTCCCCCCCCCCCGCGGACCAGGGAGACGCTGAGCAAAGCGGCGGAAGACCCGGGCCAGACCCGCAGCGCTTCCAGATCAGCGCCGCGGGTCCGGCCCGGGTCCTCCGCCGCTTCGCTCCCCGTCTTCCTGGTCTGCTGGCTCCCCCAGCAGACCAGGGAGACCGGGAGCAGCTTTTCTCGCCCCGGAGGAGGCGGGCGGCGGGACCAGGCGTAGCCGCCGCTCCAGTCCTCCGGGGCGAGAAAATCCCCGTTCGTAACTGCGGATCCGACGTAAGTCAGATCCGCGTAACTCGGGGACTGCCTGTACATGTTGTGATTTTATTTGGGAATAAATAAATAAAAACCAAAATGTTAACAATATTTCCCCCTCTGTTCCCCCAGAGCCAGGCACTCCCATATCCCAGTTCTAACCCAATCCCTCTCTGCTCCCCCAGAGCGCTCCCCCCACTCTAACCCAATGCCTCTCCCCTCCCCCAGAGCCAGGCACTCCCAGCCCATCCCCCAACCTAATGTGTGACGATGGCGGCTCCATGACCCAGACATTTCTTCCTCAGAAGCTGGGGTGTCATGAGCACAGCGGCCAGGTATGAGCAAGCGTTTGATGCCTATGCAGAGCAGCTGCTGGCCGTGAGCATGTTCTGGAGTGCCCAGTGCCGAGCGGCCCAGCCGTCCGTGAGAACTTGCTGGAGCACCCAGCGCAGAGCAGCCCGGCTGGCCGTGAGAAGTCACTACTGTGCCATGCACAGAGCGGCCAGTCGGCCGGCTGTGATCTGCACTAAGCCACGTGCTCCAAGCGGCCAGCCAGCTGCACTTTATTCTTTTATAAAAATGTAGTGGCAGGCCGCAAAAAATTTTGATCAGGCTGCATGCGGCCCGCCAGAGGCCTGTTTGACATGCCTGTTCTAGAGGCTTATTTCTTGATAGCCTCTATAAAAGATAACTGCTAATGTAAAATATTTTGGTTCTATTTTTAAAAACAGGATATAACTTTTTATTGGCTGAAACACTGCTGCTTTTTTTAGTTCAAATTGTTCCACATCTAGATTTTGAACAATTGGTTATTTCCTGTTGGGGGAAATAGAGGAACAAGTACAGCCTAATTTCATCATGGTTCTTGGTTAGAGTTTTGGGAAAAAAACTGCTTGACGTCCTATTCTTTGACCTGCCACTGTGACAAACAATGCCACATTTTTGTCATGACTTTTTAAAGTTTTGGGTTTGTGTGATCATAGAATCAGAGAACTGGAAGGGACCTTGAGAGGTCATCTAGTTCAGTCCTCTGCCCTCAGGGCAGCACTAAATATTCTAGACCCAGGAGATAAGGAGGAGATAAAGGGGAAAATTTGCTGTGGGGCCTGGCGATTTACAAGGGCCCAGGGATCCAGGCACTGTGCCCTTTTGAATCACCACTGGAGCTCTGTGACACTTACCCTGGGTGGCTCTGACAGCTGGGAGGGGTGTACCATGGTCCTGGAGGCACTGAGGTCTGGTTGCCCAGCCCCACCCCTCCCGCCCAAGGCCTCTCCCCTCCCCTCCCACACACATCTTGCCCAGTGGCCTGGCAAGGCTGTCAGCTTCCCTGACTAGACCATCTCTGACAGGTGTTTGTCTAACCTGCTCTTAGAAACTTTTCAATGATGGAGATTTCACAACTTCCCTAGTCAATTTATTCCAGTGCTTAACCACCCTGACAGTTGGGAAGATTTTCCTAATGGTCAATCTAAACCTCCCTTGCTGCAGTTGCTGTGTCCCTCACAGCTGTGTTTGGTTAAGATCTGCATCCTGTTTCCAATTTAAAAATAGTCTCTTATTTATATTGACTAGGGATGTCAGCATGTAGTTGACTATACGATTAACTGATAAACCCTAGGCATAGCAGTTAATCTTGTGGACTACACGCATTCTCCCTTCCCCTCCGGCTGCCTCTGTCGGTGGAGCCCATATGCTCAGGGTGCTGTCTTGAAAGCCGGCTCCTTGTGTGTATTGGTTCCAGCCTACCTCCCTCACCCTCTGTACTCAGAGGTAGTGGGGAAGAGAGGCAGCAGGAGCCGGTGCTCTGCTATGAGGCTCTGCTATGAGGTGCCTGTCATAGAGAGGCAGCAGCGCAGAGGGTGAGGGGAGTAGGCTGGAGCCCATACGCACGAGGAGCCAGCTTTCAAGACAGCTCCCTGCACGTATCAGCTCTGCGGATCCACCTGCCCCTGCCTTGCTACCTCCTACTTGGTGGGGAGGAGGGCAGGCAGAAGCCGGAGCTGGCTTAAAAGATGGTTTCCCCCCAGCACAGGATCCCCGGTGTCACCTGCCCTCCTCCCTCCCACACTGTTGCCTCTATCAGAGGTAGCAGCGCGGGGGGTGTGGAGGCAGAGGAGACTTCCGTGAAGCAACCTCTGTCCACGATGGGTCCAAGCTCCCCATGGACAGAGGCTGCTCCGCATCCCACAGAGCAGCCTGTCTGTGGGGAGCTTTGACTCCCCTCTCCCCTTCTTTCCTCCGCGGGACAAAAGCTGCAACCACCCCATGCTGCTGCTGATACAGAGGCAGCAGTTCAGAGCAGCAGGCAGCCAGTCCATGAGGGGCGCTGGTTTTTAAATTGGCTCCCCTCACAGACCAGCTCTGCCTCCCACCCACCGCTGCTGCCTCTGATACAGAGGCAGCAGTGCAGGGTGGCAGCAGGTTCCCCGGGAGTGGGACCAGGAACACACTGGCTGCTAGCCCCACCCATGGGGACTATCGAATAATCATGTAACTGCTAAGATTTCATATGGTTACATAACTGTTCAATTATACAATAATGAACATCCCTAATATTGGTATGGGGCATTTGTCGTGGTAATACCTAGTGAAGTACATATACACAGAGTAGAATTCTGCTGTTTCAGAAATAATCTCCATTTCTTTCTGAAATAAAAATCTGTCTCCGCCTTTTTTCCCGTACTCCAAATCAGAGGGAAGATGGTATGTGGATTTCTTAACTTAAAGAAGAAATGCCCTGATATTGGCTCAGAGTTTAAAGGCCTGAAGTGTTATTTTTATTGCTACTTTTTTGCAAATTGTTCTGCCCCCATCCACGCAGGTACAAACTTACATTGCCATGGTAAGAATGAAGACCAAGGCTCCAACCCTGTGTGCACTTGAATTCGATGGGACTACTCCTAGTGGTAACATTATTCTCTGTGTGCTAAGTGCTGGTAGGAACAAGGTCTCTTTCAAAAGGTAAAAGTAGCTTTACAAGCTTACGATTAGCGGCAGGAACCTTTTCAGGTCATGGCTTTGTTGTGGGGTGTTTTCTTTGTTTAAAGTATTGGATTTGAGTATTTAATTTAAATGTAATCCAGAGTCCCAGAGCTGTGCCCTGCATCTTGTATCCCCCTCCCTGGATCAGCTGACTAAGGCTAGCCAAAGGGATTTTTTTATCCTGTGTCAAGATACCCTAAGCGTCTGTGGGGTTGCCAATGTGGGTTGGATGTATTCCTGGAGATTTCATCACATAACATAATCTTTAATTAAAAAATAATCTTTAAATCCTGGAGACTCCTGGTCAATCCTGGAGGGTTGGCAACTCTAACGGCCCTGGTCAATGACTCAGCCTCACATTATGGGGCCGAAAATAGCATTGTAGATATTCGGGCTTTGGCTGGAGCCTGGGCTCTGTAATGCGGTAAGGGGAAGTTGGGTCTTGGAGCTACACTGCTATTTTTAACCCCGTACCATAAACCCTAGTCAATTGACCTGGAATCTGAGACTTCTTGCCTTAGGCCTCTTTTACAGTGTAGACAGCCTGTATGACTTATATATGGCTTAGAGACTGGCTCCAGCCATACACAGGATGACATCAGAGAAATAAATATGTGACTTGAAAGCTGACTGGATGAAAGTCACTTCAAAAAATATAGGGTGATATTTTCAAAAGTACCAGTCTAGAGGAATATTAAGTAGAGAAATAATAATAAGAAAAGTTCCTAGATTGGTCTCTTTTCTGGAATATAGCTTGAATAATTGTATAATACGCTATTCACTCAGATTCATTTTGAGACCACTCTGTTGCAAAGATATGTAAGGAAAGTTATCCTTGCACAAGCGCCTTATTGAGGTACTCTGGCCAAAAATAATATGCAGAAAAATCCAACAAAAGTTTACGTTATTTTGCATCAAATCTGCTTTGTCATTATCTTCAGTGTATTCCCCACCACCACACAAATTTCTAGTTTCCAGCTTAACTCTGCATGTGAGTCAGTGTCCTGCCTTGTACAGTATATCTGTATCATTGCACCATCTAGTGGAATATGGAGTCTGTTAAGTACATGCCTTGGATCTGGACAAGAAGCTATGCTGCTTTATGTCAACTAAAGATCAGGCCCACAATATACAGAAGTGATCTCTCAATAGTTAATGGGCCACTGGATGGATTTTCTATTTTTAGGGATTCAGCATTTAATGCTATAGTTCCCTTGTTCTGTGAGTACACTTCTGTCAATGCATTTAGGTTTCCATGTGAGAGAGTTTCAACTCCTGTTGTTAAATTCTTCTCTTAATTTTAATCTGGGGGAGGGGGAAAAGGGAGAGGGAAGGCAATGTGTTGTCTCTTTCATCTGATATTCTAGATTAAATGTATTTTTCCTTTTAGTAATTCACATCTCCAGAGATGGACAATTTTAAACAAACACCTCTGAAAAGTTAATAAAAGGGGGGGAATAAAATAAGTAGAGGGGGAATCGTTAAGTAATATAAGAAATAGTGGAAGAAGAACTCCTGCAACTATTTTTTCCTGAAAATTTAGTGATTTTTTTCAGTTTCAAACTTGACATATATTTACATGGATTTGTTTTTATGCCCCAGGACTTTGAAAATGAGAACATTTTGATAAGGGCTCTATTAAATTCACTGACCATTTTAGTCACTAGATTTTAAAAATAATAGTTTTTATTATTTTAGTGTTTGTAATTTCATGGTGATGTAATGTAAGGGTCCTGACCCCAGAAAAGGGTTGTGGAGGAGGTGAGAAGATTACCGTTGGGGGGTTGTGGTACCACTTCTGCTGATGGTGGCATTGTCTTCAGAACTGGGCAGCTGGAAAGTTCTGAAGACAATGCTACCATCAGCAGAAACGGTACCACAACCCCCCAACAGTAATCTTCCAAAACAGGATCCCAGCTTTGAAGGTAGAGGTGCCACCAGCAGCAGCGCAGAAGTAAGGATGGCCTGGTATGGTATTGCCACCCTTAATTCTGCATGGCTGCCTGTGGAGCTCGGCCCTCAGTCGGCAACCACCACTCTCTCTAGCCACCCAGCTCTGAAAACAGCAGTAAGGATGGCAATACTGCAACCCCCCAAAATAACATTAAGATTCCTTTGCAACTCCCATTTGGGAATCTGTATAGTAGAGGGCACTGGTTCTTAAACTGTGAGTCAGACCCTGTTTTTTAATGGGATCTCCTGGGCTAGCATTATATTGGCCTGAGTCCCAGTGCCAAAGCAGAAGCCTAAGTCCCGATGCCTGAGGCCCAGCCCCAAGGCTGAGCCCCACCACTCAGGGCCAAAGTCTGAGCTCCACTGCCTGTGGCTTCAGCCCAGGGTGGTAGGGCACAGGTTGTAGGCCCTCTGTCTAGGGCAGTCTCCCCTCTCTTCTCCCTCCCGCCCACCCACGGAGATTAGCCTTTGGCTTAGGCCCCACACCCAGGGCAGTGGGACTCAGGCAGACTTAAGCTTCAGTCCCTTCTCCTGGGGTTGTGTAGTAATTTTTAGTTGTCAGAAGGGAGAGGCAGTGCAATGAAGTTTGAGAACCTCTGGTATAGAGTGTAGGTACGCAAAAGTCCAGGTTTCATTGGGGGAGGCTACGATTCATTGTCTGTGGTGCATTTTTCATAGCTGTGAATTTGATAGGGTCCTGATTGCTCTGTGTCACTTTTTAGAATATCTTAGCCTTCACATTTTTAGAAGAAAGTGGATCAGACCAAAGTTTTACAAGCCTAGCTGAGATTAGCAACATTTCTATAACATAAATACATTTGTTTATTTATATAGTGTCCTAATTTTAACACTTCACAGATCATTATATGCATGGTAACCAATGCATTTTATTGATGTAGTTTTGAGTGCAAGTGAAAGAAAAAAGGTAAAAATATGCAACGGATTATGCAGTATACACAATAATAGGGAAAATATATCAATTACCACCTTTCATAGTATTTTCTATTTATGATACTTGACTTAGCTTTTATTTCATGTCATTGGGGAATCATTTTTTTAAAATCTGAAGACTATTTTTAACTTTTTACTTCCTTTAAATTATCTAAACCCACTCTTAGCAGTGTGATGACCATACCCATGTCCACTACAGTCTCTGCCCTGTGTATTCTGTAGCACACTCATCCTGTATTTGCCTCTCATCCTCTGATTCTGTATAGAATTCTGCAACAAGAAACAACCACCAATTTCCATAGAATCATAGAACACTAAAACTGGAAGGAACCTTGAGAGGTCATCAAGTCCAGTCCTCTGTCCTCATGGTAGGACCAAGCACTGTCTAAATTATCACTGACAGATGTTTATCCAACCTGCTCTTTAAATATCTCCAGTGATGGAGATTCCACAACCTCCTTAGGCAATTTATTCCAGTGTTTGACCACCCTGACAGTTGGGAAGTTTTTCCCAATGTCCAACCTAAACCTCCCTTGCTGCAATTTAAACCCATTACTGCTTGTCCTCTCATCAGATGTCAAGGAGAACAATTTTTCTCATTCTGCCTTGTAACACCCTTTTAGTTAATTGAAAACTGTTATCATGTCCCCTCTCAGTCTTTTCTTTTCTAAACTAAAGAAATCCAATTCTTTCAGTCTTCCCTCATAGGTCATGTTTTCTAGACCGATAATCATTTTTGTTGCTCTTCTCTGGACCTTCTCCAATTTCTCCACGTCTTTCCTGAAATATGGTACCCTTTCTTGAAATGTGGTACCTTGAAATTTTGTGGCCTTAGAATTTTGTGGCACTGACTTCAGCTTCCATCATGAATCCAAGTTTCTTCCTAACTTTCCTATTGTAAAGTCAGCCTTTCTTTGCAAAAGATGGCAGTTTGCTCCTGAAAGGAAAGAAATATGGGAGGTACCTGGTCCAGTGGCTAAAGCAGGGATGTGAACGACTAGTTGACTATCCAATAAGCAAATGCTTATTAGATAGTCGAGACACTAGTTGACTAGTCGCTTCCCCCCCCACCTTGCTGCCTCTCTCAGAAAGAGGCAGTCAGGAGTGGGGAAAGAGGGGGGGGTGCTTCAAAGCAGCAGCACCGCGTGGAACCTGGGGTCTGCCGTTTTGAAATGCTTTGTGCAGCCTGGGATCAGCTGGGGAATCCCCTGCTGATCCCAGGCTCCATGCAATGTTGCTGCTTTGAAATGCAGCAGGGAACACAGCACCAGTGGGGGACTGCTTGAGTCCCCTGCTGGCCCCATGCTCCCCACAGTGCTTTCATCTTTGAAGTGTAGCAACAGCCCTAAGGGCTGTTGCTACACTTCAAAGGCGGAGGTGCCCTTATCGACTAATTGAATAGTCGATGCAAATTGCATAGATGTTTTAATTAGCCAATTCATTGAAATTTTATATCCCTTGGCTAAAGCACTGGATTGGGAATGAAGAGTCCCAGGTTCTGGTTCTGTCAATGAAATCGCATGTGTCTTCCTTAAGCAAAAATGCAGGGACGTCTCCAGTGGAGTGTGGAGCCCGCTTCACAAGAGACAAATATGTCATTTCTGGGACCATGGTGCTGGCCCGCGGGGCCTGCTGTGGTGACCTTGATTTGCCATACCCTTGGGACAGCTCTGCAAAAATGTGTATCTTTACTCTTGATGTTGGGTTTACTCAAGTTAACTAACACAAGGTAAAATCCCAGTGAAGTCAGCACAGTTTTTAGCCTTCACCCATGTTAACAAGTTGAGTTTGGGTGGGCTAGGATTTACCTTGATCTACTAACTTGTGTGAAAACTACACTCTGCCTTGGATGCACTAACATTTTTTACTCTGTGTTCGATAACTTGAACAAGCTAACACCAAGCGCTAAGGATGCATCTTGTTTGTCTACCAGTTCAGACAAGTCCATTATGGCTGTATCACTTCTCCTCTTTATGCCTCGGTGTCTCCATTGGTAAAATTGGAGTTTATAAAGATCTGTGGTGCTATATGGACCAAGGCTTTAAAAAGACGCCTGTTGTGGACTTGAACAAATAATTTTGCACCAGATTACTTTCCATGTGAAAGACATGTCCTGTTTTACAAGGACTGGCATTCACTAGCTAAACAAGTGACATATAGGGTGGTATGACTACCCATGAAATAAGTAATATATATTATTTGATTTGGGGTGATATGATTTCGATTTTTACACCAAACTGCAAGCTTGTGAAGCCTTCCAATACATCCAACTGGAGGGAAGGGCAGTTCCTTGCTTGGTTTGAATGGCAGGTGGTAGCACCAGTCATGTTGCATGTAGCGCTGTGCCATCATTACTTGTTGTCCTGCCTTGTCGTCTCCCCAATTTTCTCTGCTTCATTGAGAAGCAATTGCACATTACTTCTTGTGCTTCTTCTCAAGGTCTGTTAAGTTAACCAGAATGGACCTGGGAGAGAAGAAAGGCCAGAGTGTTCCCATTGTTTTCATCCTTTGTAAGCCACCTTTATGGGTCCAAAAACTCCAGAAGGGTAGCCGAGTTAGTCTGTAATGGGAAAAACTTAAAAAAACAACAAGTAGTCTGGTAGCACTTTAAAGACTAACAAAACATGTAGATGGACATCCAACACTCCGCTCATCTGAAGAAGTGGGCTGTGCCCACGAAAGCTCACAATACCATCTACATGTTTTGTTAGTTGATGGTACCAGACTATATGTTTTTATGGGTCCAGTTTGTCTCAGTTTTCCAGGAATATCTGAGTTATTCAGCAATCTTGTACCCTGCTTCTCAATGCCAGTCAGCGTCTCTTTTCAAGGAGTTATTTCAGCAGCATGGGGGTAGGAAATTCTCCTCCTAACCCTCCCTCTGCTCCAAGGTTTTCTGTGGGAGATGTGAACTTGCCTCCCACTTTTTTTTTTTTTTTGGGCCAGACCTTGCCTCTCTTATCATTGAGGCATTTGTGAAAGCAAAGGCTCCCACGGCTCCTGCTTCCCAAGCACTCCCGGCCAAGATTAGCAGACCAGAGGCTTTCACAGCCCTGCCTGCACAAAAGCGGTTCCTTTTACTTCAGCTCCTAGAGTTCCAAAGGAAGTGAAGATGAATGGCAGAGAGTATAAAGGATTATCAGCCAATGGGAATTCAATGCAAGCAATGTCCCTGATTCCTTTCATAAATGACTCCTTTGAGGAAGGGGAAGTGATGTCCTCTGAACCTGAGGAAGGGCCATATGAACCGTGTTCATCCAGAAAATCCCTGATAGAAGTAAAGGGGAGATCCTCTGCCAAGATTACCCAAATCTCCTCTGACTCCTTTGAGGAAGGAGAAGTGGTCTCCTCCGAGCCTGAGGAAATGCCAGATGAAACAGACTCGTCTCGAAGATTCCTGATTAAGGATCTACCCTATCTGTGCAAATATTTTATGAAGCAACTCGGGCTACAATGTTCTACCTCACAAAATGTTGCGAGGAAATGGCTTCATCTTGAGGAGGAGAACCCAGATGATACCATCCCCCTTCACCCATCCATCAGTGCCTTAATTAAAAACATCTGGCAGGCTCCAGATGCTCAGTTTATATTACCTGCTCATCTGGCTAAGCTTTACAGACTCCCAGAGAAAGGTAAGCTGTGGGCCTCTGCACCAAGAGTTGATTCAGCAATAGCATCTCTCTTCACCAAATCTTCTTGCCCTGTTGAGGGGGAAACTGTTCTCAAGGACCCTTTAGAACGTAAAGTAGATGAGGGCCTAAAGAGTGCCTATGAATTTGCTACCGTCCAGCTTTCAGTCTCCATTTACTCCCTTTATGCAGCTAGGTCACTGTTGGAATGGCTAAGGAAATTATTGTGCCACTTTAAAAGGCCTGTTTCTAGGTCATCTCGCAAGATGTGCACCCTTTGTGACCTGGCATCCCGCTATCTTCATGATGCAGCCCAGGATTCCCTCCACCTGGCTGCTCATAACATAGCAACTCTCACTGTGGCCAGGAGAGCCCTCTGGCTCCATCCCTTAAGAGGTGGGGAGCTGTCAGCCAAACTCAAACTTGTTGGCCTTCCTTATGAAGGGGGTCAGCTCTTTGGGGAAACCTTAGACCAGGCATTAAAGGATCTTTCAAAAAATATAGTAAATCCAGGAGATCAAGAAACACCTCAGGCCTCTGATTCCTCCCTCGCCTTCAGCAGATCTAACAAGGGTGTCAGGTATCCTGCTTCCTTATATAGACCTGGCAAATATCGATACTGGTATTCGGGAAACCAATCTGTTCACTTCTCTGGCTACAGGGGAAGAGGTCGGACCAACAAATACCAGCCTCACCAAGAATTCTGACTCTTTTCTCCCACAATGAAGGGTGGCAACAAGGGGGAAGCTTTCGGTTTGTCTTCATCAATGGAAAGAAACTGCCTCCAACCACAGGTTTCTCTTTTTTTATTTTCTAAGATTCCCCCCTCGGTCAAGAACTTGCCACTTTCCCTTATATCTTCCTCTCCTTGCTGCCCCAAGGCCTAGGGGAAAAGAGACATAGTCCTGCTCACTGTGCATCACCTGCAAAATATTCACATCCTTGTTCCATTCCGCTCGGAGAAGAGGTTCACAAGCATTGAACTTGTTTGTTTAGAGCGCCACAGGGAACCAGGGCGCAACCTTCACATCCTGACATGGATAAATCAGCTTGTCTCCCAAAAGAAGTCCAAACTAGAATCCACGTGAACTGTGGATCATCAAGAATCTTACCTCTGCATTTCATCCACTTCCCAATGGTGGCAATTTTGCCAAGAGACTTACCGCCTGCTGTAGTGGATTCCTTTGATCCCATGTCACTTTGGCAAGATGAAGACCGTCTTTGCAGCCCACCTGAGGCCAGATGATATGGAGCTGTTGGTGCATCATTTGGAGAGTAGTTTGCTTCAGAACACCTTCTGACCAGTGGCTTGGTGAGTTCCAATTCTGAAGATATTAGAATATCTCATTCTGAACATGTACAAGTCCAAAAGTCTGTCTCCTACTCAACACCTGACTTTTGGTGCCTATTTCTTGATATATGCGAGAAGAACTTTCCTTTGTGTTGCAGCACAGGTATGAAAAGGCAAGCATTTTGTATAGATGCTTTTTTTGCTCTGGCATACTCAGACGTTCATCTCTCTTTCCCTCAGTTTCTTTGCTGTACAAAAAGTTTGGCAAGACCCAAGCAAATCAGGACCTCTCTATTTTAACTATTCCCCCTGGTCCAACTAGATGTGGCTTGCAGGTCTGTTTCTGAATATAGATCCTGGTTCCTTCAGCAAATTTTTAACTTCCCAGGGTTAGGCACTGTCAGTTTACTTCATTTTTTGGTTACAGTTTTCCTATTTAGTATTTACTTTGTGTTTGGAATGCTATGGACATGCAATCTGGAGAAAAGAGG
The DNA here is from genome assembly GCF_052426305.1 of Pelodiscus sinensis. Lineage (NCBI taxonomy): Eukaryota > Metazoa > Chordata > Testudines > Trionychidae > Pelodiscus > Pelodiscus sinensis. The sequence goes on from NC_143057.1 coordinate 33,223,463, forward strand.
ACAGCCAAGACAGGGCTACCAGTGGATGCCAAAATCTGTGCTTCCATGTAATTGTTCCTGCTGTCTGCTATTTAAATAAAATAAGCAACAAGAAGACATCAGAGCTACAGAAACACTATTTACAGGTAAAAATATTCTTTTGGTGGGCTTTTTATTTATTTATTCTAAATTCTGTTCCTACATGCCCTGCCAGACCGTGTGTACTTGACAATTTTACTTTTATTTAACCCATTCTTCTACTTCAGTAGTTTTATCAATGATCTGACTCTGGGTCTCTGATCATTCTGTATTAGTGATGTCACAGTCTTGTCTCCATCCAGACCTGCACCCTCTTTGGATTTCTTGCAATTGACCATTTTTGTTGGTGACTTTTTAATGTAATGTATGGGGACATGGTGGAGTATGTGTATTTTACTTAGTTGTGGCCTATTGTCCTCCCCCTCCCTCCTTCCCTCCCCTCCCCCCCCCCCCGGCCATCCACTTGCTGAGCATATACAATTCTTAGGGCTCAGTTCTACAAGCTCCTGAATAGTCTGGCCCTGATCTAGCAAAGTACTTGGCTGAAGTAGGATTCCTTCCATGCTGAATGTTAAGTGTTTTGTCAAGTCAGGGCAGAGAGCTAGGGTTGCCAGATGGTTTCAACAAAAATACTGGACACACTTGGCAGTACATCACAATCTACATTACATCTTATTTAGAAAATACTGGACACTTATATTTTCTCAATTTGTTTCCCGACCAGAAATCTCAAATATTGGACTGTCCGGTTCAAAACTGGACACCTGGTAACCCTACAGAGAGCACAGCACTTGGAGGGTGGAGGCCCCATTTTGCAGCACATTATGGGTGAATGGCATCTCTTAATCAGGCCAGCTTTGTGTTTTGCTACGCCACTAGTTGTCTTGGTGGAGGAAAAACAATGAAATTTCAAATTTAAAGTGTGAAGCTATTTTGAGTAACCCCACTCCTGTGGGAGGCAAAACCCATCTTAAAGTCCCAGGTTCATGGGGGAGGTAGGAACCCTTTCTCCTTGTTGGTGCAGAGGGAACGGTTCTTGATGTAGCAGAGTGTGTTGTTGGCAGTTGTGGCTTGGAAATTCAGCAGTGTTTCTATTCTAGTCCCCCTGGCAAGTGCAGAGAAATATGGGATATTACATGGGCAAGATTGCAAAGCAGGGCTCTGCATTTCTCCTGTCCTGCAGGAAAATGACCTCATGTTTTCCAGTGTTGCATGAATTTTCATCAGTTTACAACACTGAAATGTTCCAACACCAAAAGATAAAATCTACAAGCTGTTTTTCTGTGTTGAAATGTGCTAAGCTTGCTACAAATATCTTTCTATGTGACGCTTTCTTACATATAGCCTATGAAGAAAGATTGAGAGTATAAATCTGCAAAAAGTTTACAACATTCACTGATAATGGACTGATGGTTTATTTTACAGTAAAGTAATTGGGGGCAGGATGTATGTCTAATTTTTTGTCCCATTTTTATTTACGTCTTTTTGTTTTTTCCTAAATACTGTTTACGGGCACTGTGAGATTGGCATGTTACTCCTCTTTAATATTTTGCTCACTTCTTGTTTGCTGGAACTACATAAGGCCCTAATCCTGCAAACATTTATACACCTGAATAATTTTACATACATTAGTAAACCTCTTGAGTTCTGTAGAATTACTCACTCCTGTAAAGTTAGTTAGGTCCATAAGGATTTGAAGGATTGGGTCCTAACAGTTCAGCATTAAGATTTATTCTAGTCACGGGTAATGTAAAATACTAATAGCACAGCCAGACCTTTTTCACAAATGTACATCTTAAATGATCTTGTCGGAAAATTTCAAGTACACTTATACGAAAAAATCAGCGTTACTATTTAGCATTTAAAACCCGTCTTCAGACCTTTAAAGTTAATTGTCTTAAAAAATTATGATTATTTTTTGTCTCATAAGTGGAGCTTGTTTAGGTATTAGCAGATTTTCTTCTTTGCATTTTGATGTGTTACTGTGTGAAATGACAGCAGGATTTGTGGAGTATGTAGGCCACTATTGTATTAGAATTACATAACATTGTTGAGTGGTGGAAACTGATGAAAAGACTGGGATGCTCAGAGTCCCCTAACAGATTATATACCCTGCAACAATGAAGACAGCTCAAGCGCTACAGAGAATGTGGGCACATGCAGTGAAAAAGTTGAGGATTTTAAAAGGGCACGTGAGTTGTTTTTACATTATACTTTGTTATAAGCCCTCCCTACACTTTCACATCCAGGTATTTTTAAAAAGTGTGTGTTTGGTAACTCAGTAATAAGACATTGTATAAATATATGAGAATTATCAACAAGGGTTGTGTGTTTTATACACAGTATAATTTTTATTATTCTAGCTAACTGTCATTCAAAATGTACACCTCTGCTCAGTTTTGTAATCAAGGGACTAGTGATCCATTAATAAGGTATCTGTCATCTTCGTATCTGAGCCTCATGAATATTTAAACAAATCCTGATAGTGATATTTTAATTAGAAGTATTGCACTGGCTTAAATCACTACTGAATTAATATTGGCTAATTACAGTGAGTTTCATTTACATAGAAAACACCACAATTTTAGTTGAAGGAAAACCCAAGTAAACTTTCCAAAGAGTTACTTTGGTAATTTTTATAGATAATTGTGATTTTTCTTTTGATTGTGCTTCTTGTCAGCAGTTCTTTCTTTGTGTGGGGGTAATGCAGTAACCGCTTTGCATTTTTCTGCAGCTAGCTAATGACATAAACATGTCTCAAGGATAAAAATTGCTTTTCTGTTAGTGCATTTACAGTAGAGGCTCCTCTTCTGCCTTAGGATACTGATTTCTAACAAAGCAGGAATTTTGTTCTTGTGACAGAGGGTTAAATCCCAGTTCTGATTCAATCAGAGAGCCTCCGATGATGATTTGTAACATTGGTGGTCTTTCCCTCCCTCTCTTTCTCTCCATTAGTCTGTCATCACTGGTTAGCATCTCAGCACTGGCAAGCAGCAGTACACTTCATAATGTTCAAGAGATTATTAGTTGGAGATTTAGAGCAGCACAGATGTTTTCAGGGCCTTGTAGACTACCAACGTGACCATTTAGTACTGTGCACTGCATTATATACCCTGTGTAATTTTATCAGTGTATCAAGAACTAGTTCTCTTAGCTTGGTAATAGATTTTTTTTTCCTTCCTCAATTTCTTTTCATGACCAGCTAACATATTTTTAAGCATGACTGTGTCCTTTTCCCACTGACACTGATCTGGTCAGGCTCCACTGCTGGCGGACTACCAGATAGCTGTGAAGAGACCTTGCTTCTGGATATTCAGTCTCCTGAGTCTGAACAAATCCCATTGTCACGAAGTACATCTCAAGGTGGCGATCCGTTCTAGCACCCTGTCCTGACAGCTGATATCATGTAGTTCCCAGGCCAGATCCTGGAATCAATGCTAGCTTCTCTGAATACTGCTGTAGTTCAGCATACTTTTTCCCAGTACTTCACCCAGACTTCACCTCTTCAAGGGACCACATGGTGGGTATAGCATAGATTTCTGTGCAATATGTCTCCATGTTCTAACACAGAATTGCTCTTTATTTAACCACATAAGAAATATACACATCTGTACAAAAACAATAAACTCTACATGCATTTTGCTGCTTTAATTTCCTCACCACTCCAGAGCTTTCTTTGGGTTGTGGGGAGGTCAGGGTCTGGTGTTGTAATGCATGGCTTGTGTTCTGAAACATGGAGCGTTCTCTCTAGGCCAGCCTGCTTCCTCTGACCTAGGCTAGTCTGTTCCTTTCCTTTCCATCACTGGACACTTTAATATGCCCAGAGCTGGTTTCAGACTCTGGGGGAGGAGCGGGGGCATAAGACAATTTGAAATATACACCAAATGTAACTGACTAAAAATGTGTTGGTTCTTCAAGGCAAGGAGTCCTATCACATTTTACCACTACTAGCCAACAGAGACATGTTGCTGCAGAAATTGAGCCCGCCTGCTTGTCCTTCCAATTTTAGGGATCACTTGATAGCTGCTCATTTCTAAGGCTCTCTTTGAGGGGAAACTGCTAGATGGAATTGACAGCTGAGATCCCTCTGATCCAAGCCAGTATTGCATCTAATTAAAAAAACAAACAAATTAGAAAAACACAGAAAACGCATCAGTTCACAGGGATTTTTTTTTTCTGTGCATGATTCTCCCACATGTCGAAAGAAGGTAGAGAGAACAAAATAGTGACTAGCAGCAGCATTTTAACTGTCTAGTTATACTAGCCAGCTGGTGACATGGGAATAGCTGGAAGCACCATTATTTGACAGATGATGATTTCACTGACCATGTGTTTCAGCAAGTAGGTTAATCTACTCAACCCGGGGCAAGAATGCTTTAATAGTAATGATTTTAACTCTCTCTAGGCTAGATGAGAAGGCAGATGGTTTAAAATATTTATTCCTATAGGTTTCAACACTACCACCTCTCCTCCATTAAACCTCCGCTTTGACTTTTTGTTGTTGTTGCAGTTCTTAGACCTTGATTTGTAGGATCGGTTCACTTCCGTAGTAGAAAACATTGATTATCTATCCATTTTTAGAGACAGTAGTTGTGCATTATTATGAAGATGTTTGTATTGGTGTATGCTAATATGCTTTTCTGTATTATATATTGTTTGATAAGAGTGGAGAATATTTTGGGTGTTCCTTAAATAATGTTTAGAGTAGAGATTTTGAAGCTTTTTTTATCCAGTGATACAACAGCAAAGCAGCCTAGTCCTTTTCAGGTACACCCAGAATCTCTACCTCGTGGATTCTCTGCCTGTGACACTTCATGTGGTCTTTGACCATCCAAAAGAATAGAAACAAGAGTTTGCTTCGTGGTCAGCAGGTGAGGCTTACCAGTGAACTGGTGAGGGCTGGAACAGCTCCTTGCCTGCTGTGGGAAGTGGGCTGTTCCAGCCCCGGGGTAGGGTCTACTGCAGACAGAGGCTGCTTCAGCTTTCCAGTCAGAGCAGCCTCTGTTTACAGCAGGCCCAGGTACAGCCGGTTGTGGGAGCAGCCGAGAGGGTGCACCCCTGCCTGTGGCGGGGGAAGGGGGAAGCGGTGCAGACAGGGTCTGCTCTGGCCAGGCTGGAGCAGCCCTTGCTGAGGAAGTGGCGGGGCTGCTCCTGCCCATCAACAGGTAGGGGAGCTGGAGCTAACAGGTTAAACAAGATGGGGATACCCTAACAGAAGTGGGCCTTCACTGTAGTGTTAACTATACTTCCTAAACAACACTACACTTAGTACAGTGGTCACCAACCAGTAGATTGGAATCTGCTGGTAGATCTTGGCGTCTCTTACAAGTGATATTGACTGGCTTGGCCAAGAGGCTGTCAAGCACAGCACTTCAGTTGCCCCTCCCTTCACTGCTGCTCACCTCCTGCCCTTTGCCTTGGAGCTGCCCCCCTCCCCTGGGAGCCTCCTGCTTGCTGTGCAGAGCAGGGGAAGGAGAGGAGGAGCACTGACAGGGTGCCCCTCTCCCACCCTGTATGCTACCTCCACAGAACGGCGGGGTGGAGGCACAACAGGGCTTGGGATGGAGGGAGTTTGCTGGCTGCTTTTGGAGTGGTGCAGGGCCAGGGCGGGGGTGAGCCTCCCTTAGCCCCATTGCACCACCACCCAGGAGCCACTTCAGGTAAACAGTGTCCAGCTGGAGCCTGCTCTGAACCCCTGCCCCAGTCATGAACCCCCTCCTGTACCCCAAGCCCCTGCCCTAGCCCTGAGCCCCCTGGACCTAAACTCCCTTACAGAGTCTGTGCCCTGAACCCTCTCCTGGACCCCAACTCCCTGCCCTAGGCTCAGCTCAGAGCCCCTCACACTCCAAATCCCTTAGCCCAAGACCAGAGCCTGTGCCCCAACCCTCTGCCCCTGCCTGGTGAAAGGGAGGGAGAATGGCAGAGGGAGGGAGGACAGAGTGAGCAGGGCCAGGCCCTTGGAGAAGGGGCATGAAGGAAGCGGGGCAAGGGTATTTGGGTTTGAGGTAGATCTTACATTGCTTAAAAAGGTTAGAGACTTAGCACTTGATCCTTCCTTCACATTACCCCATTTTTGATTAGCTGTTAAAGCTGGTCGAAGTTCTATTTCAACTCTTTTTCTATGGGAAATGGAGGGTTTGCATAACAGAATTTTTGGAAAAAAAGTGTCTGCTTTCCATCAAACTAGCCTACTTTCATTGAAAAACTGAATAATTTTCGTAAACAGAAAATTTCCATTCAGAAGTCCTACTTTGGTGTACCCCGTGGGATTTGTAGCTTGGGTACTTCATGATCCCAGTTTTCTCTGTGGGCTAGACACACTGAGAGAGATCTCCTATGTGCACAGCAGCCATGTGACTCCTATGATGCATCTCAGCAAGAAGGGAGACTATGGTGCACTGTGGCCTCCTTTTGACCCAGCCAAGTCTGTTACTCTGGCTCCCTAACATCAACGTTGCATCTTTCATTCTTACTTAGGCTTGGATGTTTTTATCTTCCTAACACTTACTGCTGCTAACTTAGCATCTGTATGCGGGGGGAGGGAGGAATGTTCCACTTGTAAATACAGGCAGTCCCCGGGTTACGTACAAGATAGGGACTGTAGGTTTGTTCTTAAGTTGAATCTGTATGTAAGTTGAAACTGGCGTCCAGATTCAGCCGCTGCTGAAACTGATCAGTTTCAACAGCGGCTGAATCTGGACGCCAGTTCTGACTTACATACAGATTCAACTTAAGAACCCCAGGCATCCCCAAGTCAGCTGCTGCTGAAACTGATCAGCGGCTGATTCTAGGAAGCCCGGGGCAGGGGCTTCCTGTAGTCAGCCACTGGTCAGTTTCAGCAGCGGCTGAATCAGGACTCCTGGGGCAGAGCAGCTGGGGTGTTGCCGGGTTGGTCCAGTAGCGCCAAGGAGCGGTGCTGCGGGACCAACCGGCAGCGCCCCACCTGCTCTACCACAGGCCCCGGGCTTTGCTCCACGTCTCCCTGGTCTGCTGGAGGGGGGCCACTAGCTGCACGCCCCCCCCTCCCATCAGACCAGAGACACGGGGAGCAAAGCCGCAGCGGCGGCGGGGTGCCGCGCCTCTGAGGCTTTGCTCCGGCAAAGCCTCAGAGGCACGGGACCCCTCCGCCTCCCGGCTTTGCTCCCGGTGCCTCTGGTTTGCTGGGGACCGTCTCCAGCAGACCAGGGACACCAGAGCAAAGCTTCAGAGGCGCGGGACCCCTACGCCTCCCTGGCTTTGCTCCCGGTGTCCCTGGTCTGCTGGAGACGGTCCCCAGCAGACCAGGGGCACCCGGGGCAGCTTTTCTCGCCCCGGAGGTCGAGGTGGCGGGACCACTGCGCTCTGGGCGGTCCTGCTGCCTGTGAGCTCCGGGGCGAGAGAGCCCCGTTTGTAAGCGTAACTCGGGGACTGCCTGTACTCTTTTAGCATTGGAATCTTATTAATCATGGTGTAGAATCCAAAAGGTAAGATTTCCAGTCATTGATTGGGAGCTTTATTATGAATGTATTCTCAGTTGGCCTTGGTCTTGAATTTGCTGTATTTTGTCCATATTCAGAATCCAGACACTTAATGGCAACAAGTTTGTGATTTATTTTATATCAATCTGGTCACTGCACAGGGTGTTACCAGAGTGTATGAGCCTACATATGTGGATGCACACACAAAGGTGTGTGTTTGGTTAGTCTCATTGTCTTTCGACATAAAAACAAATGTGTTCTATAACTGACTCTATTGAATACTTAAAATGTTTTAACCGTTTCTGAAATAAGGTCTTCCAGATTTTAATTTAAGGGTGGTTGTTTATGTTGCTTATTGGTTAATTGCTTTTTGGTTTTTTTTTTTTTTTTTTGTGTTACAGGCCCCAGGCATGGAAGAGCTGATATGGGAACAGTACACTGTGACCTTACAAAAGGTGAGAGATTGTGTTTGTATTTTTAGTTTTCAAATGCTCCACCACTGCTTTTATTTTAAACATGTGCTACTACAGATTTATTAACATATTTGGAGCTGAAATTAAGACAGCATTCAAATGGCATCTTTATTACTGTTCAGTTTGTGCAATAACAGTCCAAATGCAATATGTATCAGCCAAATAAGTAAATATGCAATTTACTATCCTAATACAAAAGCAATAGAGCAAATATAGTTACTTGGGGTACTCTGTAATCTCAGATGTGAAGGTGCATTGCAAATACATTGAGAAATCATACCATTATACTGAAGAGTAGAGTCTGAGGTAAAAAAATACTGTAAACGTGGTTAAGGCTGCGATGCTGTCCCAGAGGTTGTGGAAGTTACCGATTTTTATGACCCTCCATGACCTCTGTGACTGCTGCAGCAGCTGGTGTGGCTGACTCCAGGAAGCTCCCGAGCATCAGCTGTTCTGGGGACAGCTGGAGCAGCAGCCCGGGAAAGCGCCCAAACATCTGTCCCGAAGGTGGTCCTGGGGACTGCCCAAATAGCAGGGTAATTGGAGCAACGGCCTTGAAAGCCATCAGGAGAGCACTCCCTGAGGGCCTCAGAGCAGTGGGACACCAGGAGTAGTCAGTCAGCCCCCAAGAGCAGGGAGGCCCAGGAGCAGAGATTTAGTAATGGGTATTTATAGTAAAAGTCATGGCCAGGTCGCAGGCTGTGAATCTTTGTTCATTGCCCGTGGACTGACCGTGACCTTTATCAAAAATACCCCTGACTAAATCTTAGCCTTAATCATGATTATCAAATGTATGTATTGCTATTACACGAGCATGTAGGACTCTCAGTTTTCGTCTATTAAAGGCAATGTCCGATATCTCTTATCTTTTGAAAACACATATTTTTGTACATTTGGGCACATTTTGTACATTTGGGGCACATTTTGTATTGTCTGGACATGCCAGGCCCCAGCGTGAAATAGAGCAGCTCAGATGTTGTTTTCTCTCTCTCCTCCCTGACTCTGCCCCCCCCCCCCCCCCCAAGCTGTTTGGATCACCAGGGATCAGCTAGAGGTCACAACTTGCTTTTTCTACAATTTATTGCCTGCTGTGCTCAAGTGAGGCAAAGATTCTACGGACAACAGCCACCTTCGCTACACAATGCTGATTCATTCAGAGTATCTTCTGTCCTGAGTAGTGAATAAAGCAGGAGTCTGTACAAAAACAGCATATGATCTTATAATTAAAATTTGTAGCATAAGGTGTACCTACAAGGGGGGCAAATTTAAGGTTGCACAGGCAGCCTTAATTCTGATTTCCTAAATTTTGAGTGGTTGGCTTTTGCAACCATCAACACCCCTTTAAATATAATGTTTTGAGGAAATAATATGTCTTGTATGCAGTGACCAGCTAGTGTTCGTTATCTGCTACAGAAGACTGAGCCTTCATTTATGTGGCTCCGCAAAGGGAATGCATGTAACTCTTCATTTCTTGGAGATGTAAAGGCAGATTTAAAATCCAGAGGACATTCCCAACCAGATTACTGGGGTAGCTTAAAGTGGTTTTAGTTCTGAACGGCAGTGTTTGTAATGCCCATACACAGGCTGGCAATGACTTTATCTTCATTCATGAAGAGGAGGAATAATTACTCATGCTAAGTTATTCTTTTCCATGAATCTAAATGTCATCATTGTGTGCTAATTATTGCAAATGTAAAACCTCTTAAAAATCCACTCTTAAATACGGTGCTTAAATCCAGTCAAGAAATGCACAATTTGGGGCTTGGACAGTAATGTTTTCTTAGTGCACTGCACATGCTATGTGCCTTGGATGGTACATAGTACATTTACACTTGGTTATATCCACTGTAAGTGTCACATTTAACTGGAAAAACAGAAATAGGAAATATTATAACACACAACATGGTTTAGTTAACATTAGTCCCTGGCTTTCCCTGATTTACTGATTAAATTACTGTGCAATCTTAAATTTGCATTTATGCAAAAAAATGCAAAGGGCCTGATTCTCAGTTTGTATAAATCAATTACTACCATTGTTGGGGGGGAAAAAACAAGACACAAGTCCCCTTATCCTTTTTATTGGGCACAATCTGGCGTGCCTGCTCAGTTTTGATTTTCACAGTGGAAACACCAAATCAGTTACTTTGTGGATTGCTTTTTCATTCTATTTTATGCAATGTTAGAAAAAGGCAGTTCATATATATCTCAAGTGTGTGTCTCTTTGATGATAGTCTGTTGTTTTAGTCATAATCTCTATTACATTTCAACATGGAGATAGTGTTTGGTTCTGTTTTATGTATATGTGTATGGGGTTTTTTTAGGACTCAAAAAGAGGGTTTGGGATTGCAGTATCTGGTGGCAGAGATAACCCTCATTTTGAAAATGGCGAAACATCCATAGTTATCTCAGATGTACTCGCAGGTGGCCCAGCAGATGGATTTCTTCAGTAAGTGTGCTTCCTTTTATCCTCTGTGATTGGAGTGTTTTGCAGATAAAGGGAATGAATAAAGCCTTCATAAAATAGCAGGTTTGATTTGAGAGCCTGCACCAGTGACTTGATCCAAGGCATTTTTTTCAGTAGACTTGTGTGACAACTGTCCATATTTTTAATGAAATCATATCTCTTATTTTCCCCCTTTATCTCAAAAACAAGTTAATCTACTTTAGAGATGTCATATTGCTCTATACATAAAGCATGTCTTATTTGTGTGTTTTTAAGAAAAAAAAATTGTCAGACATTACTTTCTCATGGAAGTTTTGTTCACATTCCTAGTGTCCTTGATAATAGCTTTCAGATGCTGTCATAATGTTGCCGCTTTACATGACAATATCTGAACCAGTTTATTTCCATGTTTACCATGTTTGCGCATGATGTTTTCATTTAGGCATTGTCTACACTAAATCCGTTTTCATGAAACTTTCCACTGTTTGTGCTGCTTGTGTAGCTCCACCAGCTGGAGGACTGTGGGGTTCTAATGTACAGCAGCCAGCAGTGTCTGCCTCTGTTTCAGTTACTGTATCATCTTGCCTATACTAGGGCTACCTACTTGTAGAGCTGTAATGGTGGGAATTTTACAGAAAATAGGTTAATTGCTCACATCCCCCTCAAGATTAATCTGCCCCACTCTCTCCCCATAACATTTAGCTAGTTGCTGATATTCATCTAGATTAGCTATGGGTTAATGTCCAGAGTGTGATGTGTGTGTTTGCTAGCACAGTTGGTTTACAGCCAAAAAAATCTTCTTCCGGAATTGGTAAGAGAACAATGTAGTAACCTTGCCAAGAACAGTAACCAAACAGGGCTTGACAGCATTTGTGGAATGTTGTTGTGGCTGTAACAGTTCAAGCCGTAACATCAGGTGGAATAAAAGCTGAGGTCCAATTGGCTTTGGAAACCTCTGCTGGAGGTGAAATTCTTGAATGTGTGCCAAGGTTGTACAAGAATGCACCCCTTGACTCTTAACAGATTTTGTAAGTTAGTGTATGCAGTGTTATAGTCATTTATTCATGGACTCTATAGACACACTGAATTTATGGCTTATTACAACAATCTAGACTCACTCACACACACCCCAGCTGGATTTCTCTCATCCTCCTCCCCTCCCCCCCCCCCCCCATTCATTGGAAGGATGTTAAAGGGCCATTTGACCTTGAATGGTTCCTTGGACAGCCCAAATACCCATCCCAGACATGAAAAAGAGCTCTATGTAGCTCAAAAGCTCATCTCACCTATGGAAATTGGTCTACCACCCTTACCTTATCTTGTAAGTTATTATTGATCCTGGAATCAGCATATCAGTTAATCACACGTAGAGACATTTAAACCAAAACCCACCAACAATCAATGAGTTAATACTGGAAGAAGCCTTCAGATTGTTGACATATTTAGGATCTCCCAGTTTATATAAACCAACATGGATGTGTAAGAATAGCTTGTGTTCTGTTTTTTGTTAGTGAATGTACAGGACATTCAGAACAAAAGTGGAATTTCATTTGAAAGTTAAAAGATCTGCCTTCTAATCCATCATGAACTTGTTTTGTAGAGAAAATGACCGGGTAGTCATGGTTAACGGGACTTCGATGGAAAATGTTCCTCATTCTTTTGCAGTGCAGCAGTTGAGAAAAAGTGGGAAAGTGGCTATCCTTGTAAGTTAACAGTTATAAATTCTTTGTGTTACTGTTGTACCTATAACCCCTGTGCTAGGCGTATAGTTTATTTACGCAGTAAAACCATCCCTGCCCTAAAGAGCTTGGAATTTAAATTAAAAAGCCAAAGTATGCATGGGATCAGGAGGGGAAAATTATTTCCGTTCACAGCTGGAGAACGGAAGCAGACAGAGGGGGAAGGGAAGAAAGGAGAGATTAGGTGACATGCCCAGTGTACCACAAAGAGCCTGTGCCAGAGCAGGGAAATCAACTCAGCTCTCCTGAATCCTAATACAGTATCTTAACCATATTAGGATGCAGACAACATGCTGTACAAGACACAAATTGCACAGTTCCTTTCCAAAGAGCTTACATCTAAACAGGCTTAGCACATGTTTTGTACCTCCCTTAGTCAGAGAGTAGTGTTGGCTTGGGCACAGCCCAGTTTTTTAGAAGCTTTACAAAAAATTATTTTATCATCTTATGCTGTGTAAGCAATTTAAAACCCCCCGTGCTTGTTCTGTTAGGGGATGGATGAAACTAAGGGGGGATATGTCTAACAACTGACATAGAATTTTAACCATGTCACTTTCCAGTGGTTTGAATGATAAGCTGCGCAGAGCTCTTGTTTCTGTGACCTAGCATTGGAGATCTTCACCACGTGGAATATGATTTAAAATGTGTATTGAGAGGTGGTTGTTTCTCTTCTTTGCTTTTGTTTTGTTTTTAATTCACACAGGTAGTGAAAAGACCACGGAAAGTTCAGCTCACCGTGCTAAGGAGAAGCCCCTCTCTTGACTACGATGATAGAGCTTTTGATGTACTGGATGACCAAGCAGAGTTTGATGGCAAGAGTGCTCGAAGTGGCTACAGTGATAGGAGCTGGCATAGTGGCCAGGGACGGCGCAGCCAAAGCTGGGGAAACAGCCCTGATCGGAGCTACCGAAAAGATCAAGATAGAGGGCGAAGCCACAGCAGAGACCACAGCAGGGAGCGAAGCTACAGCCGGGATGGAAGCCGTGGCAGGAGCATTGATAGGGAGAGAAGTTTGGGCCGAGAACGCAGAAGAGATAGGAGCCGTGGCAGGAGCATTGACAGAGATGATGGCTATGAACGTGGTGCTGGTGACTATAGCCCACCCAGGGATTACAGTCATAGACATCAGCCTGACCCTAGATACGACAAGGAAGCAAGGAGTCGTAGTCGGGACAGACTGAATTCCCACAGCCCCTCGTTTGAACGACACCACCATGAGTACCCAGGAGGGCAATACCAGGATAGACCTATCAGTGTTCTCTTAACAAAAAGCCAATCCAATGAAGGTAGCTGGAGTGCAGGAAGGCATGAGGGGGAGAAGGGAAATGGGGGAAGGGTTAGATTTAAGGGGAAAATGCTGTTTCCTCTGCTGGCTATCAGATGAGTGGTTTTAGTACTCTATGCACAACTGCTTACCTAGATTCCTCCTCACATTTTAACATTTCCTCTTTGTCCTTGGACATGGGACGTCCTCTTCACCTGTACCACTCACTGCTCTCATCTCTCCAGGTCTCTGTGCACTCTCATTCTTTACCTCCCACGAGATTTTCCTCCCTTCCAATCCTGATGGAATCCACAACTTCGATTGTGTTTAAATTTATGCTGGGCACTTGTCCAGAGAACCTGCTGTGTCCTGAGTGGCTGCCTGTCTTTTAGGGTTTGGTTAGTTAAGGTTATTTGCTTTATTGGAAGGAGGGGAGGGGGCTTGCAAAAGGGTCATTTGGGTGAAATGGATACACGCACCTGTAATGGTTCAGGTTTGGGAATGAGGTTCTAGTTCAAACTGGAACTGGCTCATTCGTCATTAAAGAGTAATTAAAAAGTAAACTTTCGACAAAGCTTTGGAGGGCGTGGGGAGAGGGGTGATCTTGACAGTGCCACAAAAATATATATGTGGTAGAACAAAACTTAACTTTACATTGCTTGGTGTCAGCATTTCACTTCATAAATCCTGTTTTCCTGGGTTTTATAGAAATCTGCTCTTGGGGGCACTTGGCATATTGTACATGATCTCTCCACGGGGGGAAACCCATTCTTCTATATCTGGAACACACCACTGCATCTATCTCAATAGCACTGATGGGGGAGCAGGGAAGGCTGATGTTTTGTTTTATAAAAAATAATGTTGTAAATGACAGGATCATACAAGTTTACAAAAAGCACGTGAAGATATGTATTGTGCACATAGTAGGGATGGCATCATGTAGTCCACTACATGATTAACCGATGAATGTGGGTTTATTGGTTAAGCCTGTCAACTATATGCACTCTTCTTCATCCTCTCCCTTCCACCCCTTGCTGTATGAGAGGCAGCAGGGGTGGGGGAGGAGCCAGTGCTCGCGAGGAGCTGGCTTTTAAGCTGGCTCCCCACGAGCACCGGATCCCATGGAGCTACCTGCCCCCACCCTCACCCCTGCACTGCAGCCTCTGATAGAGAGGCAGTAGCACAGAGGGTGAGGAGGAGCAGCTTCCCACGCATATTGGCTCCCGCTGAGCTGCCTCCCACCTTCCCCACCCATGCTGCTGCCTTTCTATCTGAGGCAGCAGTGGGGGAGGGGGACACAGCAGGAGCCGATGCTGCCTGTCCCCCTTTGCTATCTCCAACAGTGGCAGGACATGGGGTGGCCAGGAAGAAGCCAATGCTTGGAGGGAGCTGGCTCCCCATGAGCACCGTCTCTGCCTATCCCTTCCCCCTCCCCTGTGCGTTGCTGCCTCTATCAGAGGCAACAGCAGAGGGCACAGGGGAGGCGCCGGGCCCAGGTTTGCATTGGACAGAGACTGCTCCATGGGATTCCATTGCAGCCTCTGTCAGCAGGAATCTCAGGCTCCCTGTGGACAGGGGCTGCTGCCACCCCACACTGCTGCCTCTCTATCAGAGGCAGCAGTGCAGAGTGGCAGGGGGCTCTCCAGGAGTGGGCCTGGGCACACACTGGCTGCCAGCTCTGCTCCGGAGGACTATTGAATAATCATGTAACTGCTAACTTTTGATGCAGTTATACAATTATTCAGTTACACGCTATTGAACATCCCTAGTAAGTAGAGAAAATCTGCTTAGTTGCTTTACTTAAGGAGTTTGTAGCTAGATAAACGGGCGGTACGGAAGCACCAAACCTATTCCAAGCTGTAGCAACCTGTTCTGTACGTGATAGTGTTAAAACTAGAGAAAAGCTTCATTTGGCAATTCTAGAACAGGCTGCTTTCAAAACTGTTATTTTGCTTTTTAAAAATAGAATACAGCAATTTTGGACCCTCTGCGCTGCTGGAGCTGTGCTCGAATCTAGATGTAGCTGTCCTGCTGAGACTGCCACTGGAAATGGGACTAGGCTGATATGAAGTCAGAGGAACCAACTCCCTCCCTGTAGCAAGTTATAGGGGATGTATCTGGGCAGAGGAGAGACCCTGGCTCCATTCCTCAGATATGATTGTCTCTGAGAGCAGGTCTATACTATGGGGCAAAGCTGACCTAATTGACACAACTCCAGCTATGTGAATACTATAGGTGGAGTTGACGTGCTTTAGGTCAAGCTACCGAGGGGGTCTCCACTGCTGCGGGTTGACAGGAGAGTTTCTTCTGTCAACTTCCCTTATGCTTCTCGTTCCAAGAGAGCGATTGGTGGTGGATTTAGCTGATCTTCACTAGACCTGCTAAATCGACCCCTGGGGGATCAGTCTCTGCAGTGATGAAACCCTGGGAAGGGTAGACATGCTCCAGAGCCTATCAGGGCCATCCCTAGGGACTGAGGCAATCATCCCCCCAGAGACCTGGGCATGGAGCCTCTTGCTACTTAGGGATGGTAGCGTTTGTGTAATTGAATAGTCCTGTAACAGCATGAAATCTTACACAACTATTTGATAGCCCTTGGGGGTGGGCCTGGCAGCCAGTGTGCTCCGACTCCACTCTTGGGGAGCCCTCTGGGTCAGAGGCTGCAGCACAAGGTGGCAGGTGGGAGCTGGTCCGCAAGGGGAGCCAATTTAAAAATCAGCTCCCCTCACAGACTTTCTGCTTGCCACCCTGTGGAGTCAGCAGCTGCAGCCTCTGTCCACAGGGAGCTCGGGTTCTTCCCCCTGCCCCTCGATGAGGACTGCTGCTCTGGACCAGCCTCTGCCCTATCAGAGGCAGGAGCGTGGCAGGGGGTAGGCGGATCCAGTGCTCGTGGGGAGCCTGCTTAATTGTTTACTCGACTATATGCCAACATCCCTACTCGCTACAGGCCCCACCTCAGCTTTGCCCTCGCTACACTCTTTCCACCAAGCCCTGCCCCTGTTGTGCCTCCTCTCTGCCCCTTTGCCCAGAGCCCTCTGCCTTGAGCAACATAAGCCTAGCGCTGGGAGTCCTGGCGCCAAGTGGCAGCAGGGGTTGCTCCTGCACTTACTGTGGCATCAGGAGCCTGTTCTGCTCCTCTCCCACCCTGCTGCCCTCTCCCAACCTGCTGTGCTCCACTTTGCACGGTGGTGGGAAGTGGAGCGCCCTGAGGCTGGAGCACTCTGCTTCCTGTTTCTATGGTGAAGCCAAGCGCAGCAAGCTGGGAGATGGGGCAGAGTGGAGCTGCCTGCCACTGCTGTGGTCAGTGGGGAGGACTGCCCTCTGTTGGCCCCCCTGCATCACTTCTCCCTCTCCGCAGTAATCCTTTGGGCCACCCCGATAAGTTACCATGAGTTAGTGCAACTAACATGGCCGTATCTGGAGCCACTGCTGTTTGAGAATGGGGGAGCCATAAGTTTCACCCTGAGATGCCCCTGCTGCCCTTCCTAGCCTCCTGCACTCACAGAATGTGGCACAGTACAGAATCTGGACCATTAGGTACAAAAACTTGTCATTACGAAAGTGAAATGTGAGATAGTTGGGAGTGTAGGACTGATGTCCCATCCTTATGTCTCACTGTGTTACCTCTTAAGGGGCTTGGTACCCTTTTACAATAATGTGCTATGTTGCATGTAGGGATGTTAATTATTGGTTAATTGAATAGTCGATTAACCTCATGAATTCTTGATGGTTACTCAAGTATTCTATTGTACCCAGGGGCCAGGCTCCAGCCCCACTCTCAAGGAGCCCCCGCCACTCTGCACTGCTGCCTCTGAATCAGAGGCAGCAATGCGGGGTGCCAAGAGGGAGCTGGTCAGTGAGGGGAGTCAGTTTAAAAACCAGCTCCCCTTGCACACTGGCTGCTTGTTGCGCTGTGCTGCTGCCTCTGATACAGAGGCAGCAGCACGGGGTGGCAGCAGCCCCTGTCTGGGTGGGAGTTGAGCTCCCAGACCTGACGCAAGCCAGAACTGAGCTGGGATTCCTGCCCACCTAGCTCCTAATACACTTTTTATTTAGTTTACAGAGCTACAGCGGGGGCTCTGGACCTGGACCTGGCGCAAGCCAAGACTGAGCCGGGCTGCTGGCCAGCCTGCTAAAAAATTTACTGGCGGCGGTGGGGGGAGGAATACATGAAGTCTATAGCATTAACCTAGAAGCTTTTGCTTATTGGTTAATCAACTTACACTATTACATTCCTAGTTGCATGTGATTGTGTATTCAGCATAGTTATTAGATATAAACACTTATTCGTTTTGCGAAATTACAGGCTGTGGATTTTTTTCTTCATTTTCTAGAGTATGGTCTTCGACTTGGAAGTCAGATTTTCATAAAAGAAATGACCAGTACTGGCCTGGCAACAAAAGATGGTAATCTATATGAAGGAGACATAATACTCAAGGTGTGTTGTGGACAAAGGCATGGTGAAGCTGCATGTATTTGTTGCAATTCTTCTTTCTGGGCTGAGGTGTTTTTTGAAAACCTAACTAGAAAATCTGCTAACTGGAAAGGAGATACCAGCTTTGAGATGACTTGTTATTACCATTTGTGTTCTTAATTGTTTGCTTATAATAGTACTTCTGCCTTAAATGTACAGATTAATGGAACAGTGACAGAGAATATGTCGTTAGCTGATGCCCGAAAATTGATTGAAAGATCACGAGGAAAACTCCAGTTGGTAGTGATGAGGGACAGAAAACAGACACTACTCAATATCCCTTCGTTGCATGACAGTGACTCGGAAATAGAAGGTGAGGAGTCTTAGGGCTAAAATAGAAGTGTGGAACCTTTTTTGGGTTGGGGGCCTCTGACCCACAGAAAAATCAATTGGGGCTGCACACAAGTGAGAAGCAAAAAAATCAAAACCGAAAGCAGACCCTCACTGACATGACTCCAACGGAGAAGGAGAAAGACACTCCCCACTTCCCCCTCGCACATCAGAGCCTTGGGGGGGGATCCAAGCTAGAAGATTTTGTGTGCTTCAGCCCCACAGGGGAATGGTAGGGAGGCTGGAGAGCCAGCACGGTCTCCCCAATGCTGTGGAAGGAAGGGAGCCCTGATCTTTGGGGTCCAGATCCAGGCAAGACGGGGGCCACATCTGGCTGTGGGCCTTAGGTTCCCCACTCCTGGGCTAAAAGGTAATATCAATTCTACTTCATGTATAAACAGCATGTGAAGCTGTTTGTATACAGTGTTTTTCACAGGGGTAATGCAAGTGCCACATTTGATTGGTTCCTGTATTGCAGCTGTTCTGCAGAAGGCCCGGTCTTGTGTCATTCAGTGATGTTTCTAGCTGATTCATGAGTAATGTTGACTAAACAACAACTCCTCTGTGACTAGAAGGAGAGTCATTTTAATTCAAATCCCAAACCATGACAATGATAGGATGAGCTCAATTTTAGTTTCTCTCCTCCTTCCCCCCCCTCCCCCCACCTCCACCCCCCAGGACACTTCTCCCAGCTTTTTAGGGAAGGACACAGTTATGGACTCAGCAGTCCTGGGGGATCCAGCTTAGCCTTCTCATAGCAGCTTCCTGGATCTTTTTCATATGAATAGTCCCTCTCAGCATAACTTGCACTGGGGAAGGTGCTGGTGCCTCGCTGGAAGGAAACATGATGCTGTTAATTGATTCAAGAAGTGTGTCTCTGGTGTGAGAATATTCAGTGCAGCTTCTTGGAGCATTTTCTTCAGAGAATGAGACTGGCACTGTGGCCTGGATTTGTGGGCTATAGGAAAAATTGATTGTCTCTCTTTGAAAGGCATTTAACAGCTCAGCTTCATGTTGTTTAACAGTGAACCCTCTGCACTTTCAAAGGAGAGGATGGGGAGGGAAATGATACAGGCCATTTTTTTTTTCATTTAACCTTTTTTTTCTGTGTAAGATTCAGTTTCAGTTCTGGGCAACCACTATCTTCATTTTTACATTTCTCTCATTTCTAGGATAATAAAGATAGACCTCTATATGGTTGGGGGAGGTGTTTCTAGCAAGAGCTCAAACATGTAGGATATTAATACTAGTTGGGAAAAGTTTAACTTGCTTTTGATTACTCCTTGGAATTTCTGTTGTGAAAAAAACAAACAAGAAAACACCTCCCCTAAATATTTTATGTGACATATAAGCTTTAAGAGGTGCAGGTCAATTCTCCTATCCCCAGACACAGTCAAACCTTTTTTTTTTTTTTCCCCAGAGAGGAACAGAATGTATAAGTATTTAACATTTTTGTACCTTGAGATGCCCCAGTAAGCAGATGTGAGTAAATGTGCAATGAAATTGAAGACATATCTCTTATCAGACTTGCTGTACTCTTGTTCTCACTAGATATTTCCGAAATTGAGTCAAACCGATCAAGTTCCCCTCAAGAGGACCAAAAGTTGCATCACTCTGACTTTGACTCTCATTCGTCTAATGAAAAACTAAAGGAAAAGCCAAAGTAAGAAGTGCTACTCTTCTTTTTCTTACTAAAGAAAACATTTTAATGTGTACCAAGTTTTTGTTTTAATGTTTTCAATTGATTGTTCTTTTTATTAAGTACAAACGAGGATCCACCAAACAGGTTGTCGAAGATGGGAGCAACGCCCACACCTTTTAAATCAACGAGTGAGATAGCTGCTGCTGTCGCTGTCATGGCCACTGACACAAACAAAGAACCAAAGTACAAAGAGGACCTGTCAGGTCAGAGTTAAATGTCCCATTTGAGATTTTTTTTTTTTCCCCCTGCAAATAAAACCTGTTAGATGGGGGAGAGGGAAATTCCAAAGGGTATAAACCCTTGTGCTTCAGGAAATTAGCCAAACACTGACTGGAAGGTGTTAGGAAAACATTTTTCCTGGGGCCTTTCCGATGATTCCATAATTGTTCATTACAGGATGTTTTGCATTTTCCTCACCTGGTCCTAACCACTGTCAGAGATGAGATGTTGGACTAGATGGACCATGGGTCTGATTTGGCATGGCAATTCCTGTGCAGAGCTGCCTAAGTTTTTTCTTATCTATAATAAAGAACTAAATAACCAAGTCTTTATTCCATTGAAAAGAGAAGAGGGGAGAGAGCTAAAGATAAGCACAAAGGTTAAATGTAGCTGAGTGCTCTTTATCTTCAGAAGTGAATCTATATAATTGTACTGACAAAATCCTGGCTCTGTTATCTCCCAGGAAGGTAGGCTCTGAAGGCCTCTCTTATCCACATCTTCCCCAGCTGATTTACAGTTGGCACTGATGGGCTCAGAGGGAACTCACATCCAACGTCCTTGATTGGTAGGCTGACTGGCTTTTGGGGACACCTAAAAGAGGACAATTGGAGCAAGATATTGAATAACCAGTTCCTGACGGATAAAACTGGGGGAGGGAACCCATTTTAGAAGGATTACATGCTTGACTAGGAGATGAGTCTGAGATCATAAATTAATTCACTGCCTTGACATTTGTTCTTTAGCTGCTTTTTACTTTGGATACTGCAGAGCTGCACTCTTTGGTGGCGTATTTGATATTGTTGTAATTGCTGCCTTTAACTGAAAAGCTTTCATTCTTTTATGTCTTGTTTCATCCAGTTAGATAATTTTCTGGTTTTTACATACAGTGTCTCAACCAAAAGTTGCCCCAAGAACTTTTCTTCAGCCTAGTCCTGAAGATGAAGCAATATACGGGTATGCTTCTTTCAAAATCTGTTGTGTTTTTTTTTTTTCTCACCATCTATCCATATTTTTGTTGTTGCTGCTGCTTTGGGCTGGTTTCTTCATGCATTTGTAGAGGTTCTCCCCTAAATAGTCTTATGCCAAGAAAAGATAAGTTGGTTTCTGCGTTAAATAGCTGACTAACAACATAACATCTAAGATCAATTTAGTTCTAAAAAGGAGGCCTAATATATGTGCAGTAGATACATGCCCCTGTATTTATATGTACAGTCTCTGATTTTATAGACTGAGGGATCATAAATGCTGCTACAGGTTGGACCTCCTGGTCCGGCACCCTGGGGACCTGACCGGTCCCAAAAGAGGGAGCTTGCCAGATGAAAGGAGGTTAATTCCGCCCCTGTGCTGACTAACTCTGGACTCTCCCAGGGTCCGTCAGCAGACCCAGAAGAGCTCCCCTCTTGGACGTAGGGCTTCCCAACCCCCCGCTGCCAGATTCCTGGCTCCACAGCCTGCCCAGGGTCACTGGGGCTCCACTACTCTGAGGTTGTTGAGGTGGTGGGGCTCCAATGCTGCTCTGGAGCGGCAGGATGCCACCGGGGCCTGGATCGCTCCCTGCCACTGGGCTCTTTGATCCAGGAAAATCCTGCCGGACCATGGATGTTTCTGGACCAGAGAGGTTCCACCTGTAGTTAAATACCACCTTCCTTTGCAATTTGCATGTACGATCACAGTAATTTCACTTGCAAATGTATCTTTGTGCATGGGCCTTGGACCTCCTCTTCTGTTGTAAACTATGGTCTCTAATATCCAAAAATATGAGCTACAAAGAGAAACATAATCTATAAAAAGGGCATGATAACTTTGGAAAAAAATGTTAGAGGCTGGATCATTGTAAATTAAGGCCTTGGGTGATTGTGTGTGCATGCCTTCTTTTGCACAGACCCATGCCACAGTTGTGTATGCACAAGCTGGAGGTTTTTGCAATAAATATGTATTCTCTAAATCCTTGGTTAGTGTATGTAATCCACACACCTACTGGATGTGGCGTATTGTCCCATCTAGTGACAATGAGACCACTTAGACAATATTATGAACTTTTAGCTCATGCAGTAGAGGCCCATGCACTAAGCTCCATAAGTCTCAGGTTCGATTCTGCCCATCGGTGTTACATGTACTCTATGCAGCTATGGAATCTGCATAATGAAAAGTAGGAACAGAATGTCTGTTCACCTGGCACCTGATATTTTAATCTCCTCTCAAATTAAAGGCGATAATGTTGATCTTTTGCGCTTAAGACTTTCTAGAACCCGATAGCTGAAATCAGTAAGGTGGTTTATTGGAATACAACCTGAACACCTTCTTTTCTTTATGTAAATTATGAAATGGGGAAATGGGCTGGTGTTGGGGACACAGTAATAAATCAGTTGGCGATTTGGAGTGCAGGAGTAAGCCCTAAAGAAGGGGAATCTGAGATCTGTTTATTCTGTAGCTCCAGCA
Source organism: Pelodiscus sinensis (assembly GCF_052426305.1). Lineage (NCBI taxonomy): Eukaryota > Metazoa > Chordata > Testudines > Trionychidae > Pelodiscus > Pelodiscus sinensis. The sequence goes on from NC_143057.1 coordinate 33,246,021, forward strand.
GAGAGTGGGTTTAACAATCTGAGAACTGGTTAACCTCTTGAAAGGCCGTCTCAGAGTCAAGTCCTGTGTATTACAGATATGGATACAAATTGATACATCAGCGTTTAGTTCTGGTTCAGTTGAAGAGAATTAATGGTCCAGGTGCTGACTGGTATGTTGAGTGAATCATAACAGAAAGGCAGTGTCCTCCAAGTATTTAAAGGTCATCCAGCATTTCTGGCAAAGAAAAAACTGAACTTACTCCATTACTTCCTGGTCTCCTTGGAAGAAGAGAGGTTTGGTTTTATTTACCAATTGGGCATTCTTGACACGCTGCCAGCAGAAGAGAGTCTGAAAACTTCCATCTTCTCTGACTCTCTTATTAATTACCTGGTAGATAGTACACTGCATTCTGCATAATGTGAAGAGGAAAAAATCTGTGTGATTACTCATAATTCATTGAAATTCATCTCCTTTAAAGCAGCTGTTTCTGTGAGGCAGATGGTCTAGTGATTAGGGCGCTAGCTAAGGACTGAAAAGGCCTGGATTCAATTCCCAGTTATACCACAGTCATTCTCCGTAACCTGGGGCAAGTCACATAGCCTCTCTATACCTCAGTTCCCCATCTGTGCAGTGGGGATAATAACGCTACCCTGCCTCACAGGGGTACCGTGAGGAAATGTACAAAAAAGGCTGATGCTCAGATAGTACAGTGATGGGTCCATGGAAGTACCATAGAGGGAGTGACAGCAAGCTTTACTTCCTACAAATAATTGATGTCATATGCATAATATTGGGCTCCTTTTTTTTCTCTCTTTCTGCATGTGAATGCTCTAGTCCTAATACGAAGATGATAAAGTTCAAGAAAGGAGATAGTGTGGGTCTCCGGCTGGCAGGTGGGAATGATGTAGGGATATTTGTTGCTGGAATTCAAGAAGGCACTTCAGCTGAACAGGAGGGGCTGCAGGAAGGAGATCAGATTCTGAAGGTATCAGTGTAAAAATGTTCAATCCTGCAACTAAAACTGCTTGTTCCTTGATACCATGTGAAAGAAATTGCTTTCTTTACTTTAATCAATATTGAAAAACCATAAAATCCGTGCTACTTTATTCCTAGGGACAAGGCCACTCTGCCTAGGAGCATGATTTTTTGTTAATCTGAATTCTTATTAAATTTCAACAGCAGAAGTAAAATTCAGTAGGAGAAATAGTTGGTATAAATGTTACACAACATGAATGCCTAAAGGTGGAAGTGGATACACTCAGTAGTGACTTCTCCACCCTCCAGCTCAGAGACCAGACCACAGAGCCTCTTTATCCATTTAGGTTTTGTCTTTGTGACCTCAATATTTCCTCCCTACCTTTATACACAGACACAGACACACCCACCCACCCCCCTCTTCTATTGCGGCTCTCCTCTTTCTGTCTGTCATGTCATCCTCCTGAGTTTGGGCCTGATCCCAAAGTGCTCTGAAGTCAGTAAAGATTTGAACTGACTTCAGCGGGGTCTGTCTCAGTCCCTCTTTTTCCTGCTTCTTGTGTTTTCCTCTCTCCAACCAACTGCTGGCATGGGCAGATTTTGAAATAGTAACTCCTTTTCTGAAGTGTAGATTCTCCTTTCCTGTCTCGTTTTTCCTCTTGCAGTTAGACTCTGATTAGCCCAAACACCTTGCCCTGGGAGCTCCTGCACTCATAATTGTTCCAAGGGAATGGACCTCGCTTTCATGTCCAAATAAACAACTGAGACACACAGGGGAAGGAGGGAGGGTGTGGGAAGTGGAGAGGCAACCACAGAAAGCCATGCTGTGCTCACAACTCTAGGGGCACTCCGGAGGTCGTTCTTCTGGCATTAGATTTAGCGGGTGTAGTATAGATGCATAAATTGAATGCTGAGGGCAGCTCCTGCTGACATCCAGTACTCCTCTTTATTGCAAGGAGTAACGGAAGCTGATGGGAGTGTTTTGCTGCTGTCGGCCTCCCGCAGTGTGGATGCTACCAATGCTCCTCTTAAGGAAAGTCAACTCCGGCTACCCATTTCATAGCTGGAGTTGTGTACATTAAGCCAACTTGTCTGGCCTTGTGTAGACCAAGTCTAGGTGACCAGACAGTGTCTGGATGATACTGAAACTAGCATACAACCTTATGATGAATTGGAGCACACTAGTGCATCTAATTACTTGAAGTTCTTGGATCACTTAGCATAGCTGTTCTTTAGCAACCCAAGGACCCCCATTTTGATTTAAAAATATTTGGGACCCTCCCTACTCCTTCTCTAAGACCCTGCCCCTTCATCCCTCCTCCCTCTGTCGCTCACTCATTTTCACAGGGATGTCAGGAGTTTGGGGTGAAAGAGTAGTGTGGGCTCTGGAGTGGGGCTGGGAAAGAGGGGTTTGGGATGTGGGAGGAGACTTCAGGCTGGGGTGGCATGATGTTGGGTGAGGGCTCTGGCTGGGAATTCAGGCTCTGTGGTGAGACTAGGGATTGAGGTGCCTAGGTGAGAGGTGTGGGATCCAGGAGAGAGTTTGGTGCAGGGTAGCCCCAGGGTTGGGATGCAGGGTGACGCTTACTTCAGCTCCCAGAAGCATCTATAAGGTCTCTGCAGGCCCTAAGTGTAGGGGAGACTGGGGAGGCTCTGCGTGCCACCTCTGCAGCTCCCATTGGCCATGCTTCATGGCCAATAGGAACCGCAGAGCTGGCACTCAGGCAGGGCTCCGCACACAGAGCCTCCCTGGTCTCCCCTGTACCTAAGGGTATAGAGACCTGGCAGCCGCTTCTGGAGGCTGTGTGGAACCAAAGCAGGTGGGCAGCCTGCATTTGCTGTGGGCCACAGGGAGCACTGGGAGGGTGGGGGAAGAGTTAATCAGCGGGGCCACAGACCCCTTGGAGTTTCCCTCATGGACCACTAGGAGTCTAGGGACCTCAATTTGAGAAACGTTGACTTACTCAACAGTATTCTTGGAATAGGCACAGAGTGCCCCTAACAGCAGGGTGCTCTCAGGATGTCACTCTTAGTTATAGGCAGTCTATCTTCTCCATACCTCCCATCGTGTACTTTGCAATAAACCTCTATATTGTGATGGTTTTTAAATGATAATAAAACAGCCTCTTCCTTTCCTCTTCTAGGAATGTACAGGCAGTCCCCGAGTTACGCGGATCCGACTTATGTCGGATCCGCACTTACAAACGGGGCTTTTCTCGCCCCAGAACTCGCGGGTGGCGGGACCACTCAGACGCGCAGTGGTCCCGCCACCGCATCCTCCGGGGTGAGAAAAGCTGCTCTGGGTGTCCCTGGTCTGCTGGGGGGGTCCGGAGCAAAGCCTTGGAGGCGCGGGACCCTGCCGCCTCTGCGGCTTTGCTCTGGGTGTCCCTGGTCTGCTGGGGACCCCCCCCCAGAGGACCAGGGGCACCCGGAGCAAAGCCTTGGAGGCGCGGGACCCCGCCGCCTCCGCGGCTTTGCTCCGGGTCTCCCTGGTCTGCTGGGGGGGAGGGGGGCGCAACTAGTGCGCCCCCCCCCCCAGCAGACCAGGCTTTTGTTGTGGACACCTGGGGTAGAGCAGCTGGGGTGCTGCCGGGTTGGTCCTGGGGGGACCTACCTGGCAGCGCCCCAGCTGTTCTGTCCCAGGCTCCAGATTCAGCCGCTGTTGAAATTGATCAGTGGCTGATTCCAGGAAGCTGGGGGCAAAGCAACTCTGCCTCCGGGCTTCCTGTAGTCAGCCCCTGGTCAGTTTCAGCAGCAGCGGCTGAATCTGGAGCCAGTTCCGAGTTACGTACAAATTCAACTTAAGAACAAACCTATAGTCCCTATCTTGTACGTAACCCGGGGACTGCCTGTATTAGACTAACTTTTCCTTAAATCTTTTCTTTTGCTTTAGGTAAATACACAGGATTTTAGAGGCATTGTCCGGGAGGATGCTGTTCTCTACCTATTAGAAATTCCCAAGGGTGAAATTGTGACCATTTTGGCTCAGAGCAAATATGACGGTAGGTCCCTGGCACCAAAGGTATGACAATGTTTTGTTATGATTCACTGATGGGCACTGAAAAGAACAGTGGGCCCTTCAACTCAGCTGTGTTTTGCTGGGGACAATATTATTGATCTTTCTCATGCTCACTTTTGAAAATACTACTTAATTGCCTTCATCTACTATATATGTGGAGTGTGTGCAGGAGAGAGAGAGCTGGCAGGACTGCACGAGGAATCTCAGTTCAAAATAAGTTCCCTGTGCTGTTAATGGTTGGGAATTCTGCAGACAAAGACCCTGAGGCAGGGAAAACAGTTTTGTGTCTGTACTGCAGTGCATCCCTCACTTCCATTGACTGACTAAAGTAACCATGTTGGCAAGTTCCAGAGCGAACCAGATGGAAGGAGGGGTGGGGGTGGAAGAGCTTTTAAGGAATACAAGGATGGGTTGGCACAGGGAACAGTCCACCTTTTCTTTCCCACCCTTACGGTGAAGGGGAGAAATTGCACAGAGGTGGTTAGAATAACAGTTTAATTTCTTCTTCACTAACCTTAAAGTATTTAAGATACTAGGCTTGAAGTGCAGGTGAGTAAAATACCTTGTTCTGCTATAGAAGGCTATTGGTGGTATGGGATCACTATTTAGCAATCAAGTTCAACTGTATGATATCTTGTCTTTCAGTGTATAGAGACATAATGGCTTGTGGCAGAGGGGATTCATTTTTCATAAGGAGTCATTTTGAATGTGAGAAGGAATCTCCACAGAGTTTGGCATTCACCAGAGGGGAGATCTTCCGAGTAGTTGATACACTGTACGATGGCAAACTTGGTAACTGGCTGGCGGTGAGAATTGGAAATGAACTGGAAAAGGGCATCATTCCAAATAAAAGCAGGTACACTGATTTCTCACCCTCTGATCCAAAATTTAAAATGAGGGTTTTTTTACCCAACTCACTTTTTAGTATCACCTCATTAACCATTTATATAACCCATTTGGGAGAGGAAAGAGGGGAAAGAACGTGGCCACAATGACATTAGGAAAAACTTCCTAACTGTCAGGGTGGTTAAACACTGGAATACATTGTCTAGGGAGGCTGTCATTAGAGATATTTAAGAGCAGACTAGATAAACGCCTGTCAGTGATGATCAGTATGGTGGTTGGTCCAGCTGTGAGGGCAGGAGACTGGACTTGATGGCCCCTTAAAGTCCCTTCCAGTTCTAGTATTCTATAATTGTCTCTTTCAAGCAATCCCATTCATAACAGTAGTGCATGCTCAATTCACTTTTAAACGATGGAACTGGTCAGTAATAGCTAAGCAAAGATGGCATTGCAGGGAATATCTAGAGCACAGACTTGTGAGATCTGGATCTCTAATCCCAGCTCTCCTGTAGACTTCCTGTGAGATCTTTCGCCATACTTTAGTTCGCCATCTGAAAAATGGGAATTAATACATTTCAACCTGAAATTAAAGGGGAGAGCAAGATAATTAATTAGCACATGAGATAGGGATATAAAGGGGTAACCAATATCCCACCCAGCTGGAGCAGCTGCCACCTGTGACGTGGTACAGTGGGCCCCACCCGGCCATGCCTGCCATGCCACTCTAGCAGCTGCCCCTGCTCATATCACAGTGGACTAGTTAACCAGTTAAACATACAGTTTAACCGGATAACATTTTAATGGAATTCTACATCCCTAGTATGAAAGCCACTCAGGTATTACAGTGATGAGGGCTGCAGAAAAAGCCTCTAATACTTCTTTGTATGCTGCATGTTCTTAGGGAAAGTGTTTTAGTGTGTAGACTGTTTTAATTGTATTATTTGAAGTTCTAAGGGTGACTGAACTATTGTAGGACTTTTAGCACCCCCAAAAAAAATTGTTTTCACAAACCCAAGTTAATTCAGATTTTTTTTTTAAAAGTGCTTTGTTATGTGGTGTGGTTTTATGAAGAATTTAAGAGTGCAGTAAAGTTATATCTAAGTGATATGTCTTTCAATATAGTCAGTTTTATTTTTAAAAAAAAAACCTCAATTCTCCTGTACAAAAGTTCCTAAAGTTATGGAAGTTATACTGCAAAGTCATGGGATGTCCTGCTTGATTTGCCTTTCCTATGTAGTGCATTTTAGTCTACTACTACTTATAGTGATCTGAGCAAGGGGGCTTTCTGGACTCAATTTGAGGTGTCTGAGGAAGAGATAATGGAGAACTGGAACTGGTCATTAGGCAATTTGTTCCTCATGATGTATTATTTCCTCACTTTCCATTTCCATCTACACTGCCTGTTCCTTGAGCAGCTCCTTGGCATACATTACGTTTTTCAGTTGACTTAGCAGCCAATGGATTGATTCGTGCACAACAAACCTTCAAGCTGGGGCAAGTCAGAGCATCTCTGCCTTCTTCAGAGCAAGAGTCCCTGGATGCCCTACCACGATTGCTCACCTTCCAAGTTGTCCACTGTAGATACAAATTCATATCTTGTATTCTGCTGAGGTTCTTCTTTTAGAGTGGCATGTTTTCCTTTTATTACATGTTTCAAATTGATTCCCCGGTGTTTCTTTCAGAGCTGAGCAGATGGCCAGTGTTCAGAATTCCCAAAGAGATGGCTCAAGTGACAGGGCAGATTTCTGGAGAATGCGTGGGCAACGATCTGCAGTGAAAAAGAATCTGAGAAAGAGTCGTGAAGATCTCACTGCAATTGCGTCTGTTAGCACAAAGTTCCCAGCCTACGAGCGAGTTCTGCTGCGAGAAGGTGGGTGAAAGTTTGCAGAACGGAGCACCTATTCATAGCTACCTGTTATTGCTCAAATATTACTGTCATTTATGTGACAACATAATAAGTAGCACGACACACCCTGGACTCTAGGCCAAATTTAAAGTATAACAGAAAATGATAACATGCTATTCTCCAAGTCACAATGCAAACTTCTGAATAGAATGTTCTCTGTTCTAAAAAGTGCCACTCAAAGCACTGTGTTTTGGAAGTCCATTTTTGTCATATCTTTGCTTCTAGATCAAATTTGTTCACTTCAGAAGAAAAAATATGGGTTATGTTTTGGGTATTTTTATGGCCAGCCTTGAAAACATAACCTGGGATGTGGAAGTCTAGCTGGGTTCTTACTGGCTCATTCATTGACACCAGTAATAATGATTCTTTAGGGCAAATACAACACTCAGTTACTGGTGCAATCCTATTGCTTTTAACATAGTTTCCATATTTTCAGCTTGGAAAAGAGAGGACTAAAGGGGGATAAGAATAGAGGTCTATAAAATAACGACTAGAATAGATAAAGTTATTTACTTGTTCCCAGAATACAAGAACTGGGATCACCAAATGAAATGTAATAGGCAGCAGGTTTAAAACAAACAAAAGGAAGTATTTCTTCACATATCGTACTGTCAACCTGTGGAACTCCTTGCCAGATATTGTGAAGACCAGGACTTTGACAAGGTTCAAAAAAGAGTTAGATAAATTCATAGAAGATAGGTCCATCAATGGCTATTAGCCAGGATGGGCGGGAATGTTGTCCCTCAAGTCATACAGGAGGTTTTCACATTATGAAGGGTCCTGCATGAATCACGGGGAACCAAAAGATAGAAAGGGAGCTATCTGTATGTGTGTAAAATACATAATGTGGAGCTTACCCCAGATACTTCCTGTATATTAATCTTAAACATTAAATTGAGCCTTTTTTGCATGTTTGTTTCCATGTGATTTTTATATGTAAAGATCTTCCCTCTAAATATATTTCTTTTTTCAGCTGGTTTTAAGAGACCTGTGGTGATATTTGGTCCCATAGCGGATCTAGCAATGGAAAAGCTGTCAAACGACTTACCTGATCTGTATCAAATTGCCAGTAAGTCATTCATTCCTCTTTCTTCAGCAGTTTGGCTCTTCAGCATTGAATGTTGGGGGAGGAGAGGATGGTATTTTGAACACTCATTTCATAACTGAAAAAAAAAAAAACCTGTTGTCATTTTAGAGACGGAACCTAAAGATGCAGGTTCAGAGAAATCAACTGGTGTCGTGCGTTTGAACACTGTGAGGCAAATTATCGAGCAGGTAAAGTATTTCTGTTTGAAAAACATTTGCTGTCAAAAGCAGGTCTTTGTTTTATTTTTGCTCCTAAAAACTTGGAGAAAGAATTCCGACATGTTAATATGCAAGAAAATAAATGTGTTAGCATGCATTTAAAATTAAGGCAGAGCTGTGGGGAAACCAGTCTTTTATTTATATATATATATATATATATATGTGTGTGTGTGTGTATGTATGTATGTATGTGTATATATATGTATATATATATATATATATATATATATATAAAGTGAGACCGAGAGACCGAGACCGACCCACTTATGTTAGCCCTGAATTTGGCCCCGTATTAATCCAATTAAAATGTTCAAATTTTTAAAAAAATCTATTATGGACTTGCCTAAATTTAAACTACACCAGAATCCAGTGCTTGAGTAGAGCTGGAATGTTCCAGAATGGCACCCTGGATGTACTATATCTATGGGTAGGTGTGCACTATGAGTGAAGGTGTAATTGTAGAGCAGGTAAGCATGTTCATGCTAGCTTTAAGCTAGCTAGAATGTGCAGTAAGAGTAATGAAGATGTGATTGCCCCACTATAAACCTGCTGAGGGCTCTGGTTATATACGGTAGTTGATAGTACAGGCTAAAGTCTGTGCTGCCACATGTTTGTCACCGTTAGTCATGCCAGCTGGATTAAAGCTAAGAGAGGATATACCTGCCTGCACCACACTTATATCTTTGTGAGAGAGAGAGAGATCCTATTATTTCCAGGGTCACCCTTACCTTCATCCTCAGCTCCAGTTGTAGTCATTAAAAAGTCGATATTTGACAACAGTTACTGCCTACATACTTGAAATGGGAAATAGGTAGAAGTGTGTGTAACGTCAGCAAATGCTGACTTTTAAATATTATCATGGGAGCTCAAGAGTCCAGGGATGGCAACCAGGATGCCTGAGGGAGAGAGACCCCCGTAGGTAAAAGAAATAATAGGTGCTGGGATGAAATTATGACCCCACTGAAGTTAATGGCAAAACTATGATTGAGTTCTAATTCTTCTTCCAATAGAGTGATGGATGTAGGAGGAAGAGCGTGTGTATTTGAGCAGCTAAATTAATATTGTTCTGAATAAGAAATCATCTTTACTGTAACCTTTGTTCATGTAAAATCCTTATTAGACGATTAGGAGTTCACCGTCTTGATGTATTTCATGATAAAGAAATGTTCATTTTTAACTTTACTACTGTAATAAAACTATTTTATTTTAAAACAAATAAAAGGAAGTTATTCTTCACACAGCGCATAGTCAATCTGTGGAACTCCTTGCCTGAGGAGGTTGTGAAGGCTAGGACTATAACAGGGTTTAAAAGAGAACTAGATAAATTCATGGAGGTTAAGTCCATTGATGGCTATTAGCAGCGCTCCACAAATAATACAATCTACTCGTCTGTGGCGAGTAGATTTTAACCCCGAAGAGCTGGGTTCAGCCAGACAGTGCGGCTGGTGAGCGGGGCTCGCCGTGGTTTGGCAAGCCCTGGCTATTAGCCAGTATGGGTAAGGAATGGTGTCCCTAGCTTCTGTTTGTCAGAAGGTGGAGATGGATGGCAGGAGAGAGATCGCTTGATCATTACCTGTTCGATTCACTCCCTCTGGAGCACCTGGCATTGGCCACTGTCGGCAGACAGGATACTGGGCTGGATGGACCTTTGATCTGACCCAGTATGGCTGTTCTTATGTACCTGAAAAAAATAATAATTCAAGGGCTGGTATGTATTCAAAACTCCCCTTGACTTAAGTGGATTTCACAGCAGAAGCTTTCCCAGAATATAGTTCGTATGGGATGAGGTCCATACAGAGGATATTTGCTTTAAGTTTTGGTAGTATAGGTAGGAGGCAGTAACCAGCAGAAAATGTAAGCTCTGTGTACTGCATACTCACTCAACATGAGTAGCAGAACAAAGACGGGGGAAAGAATTGCGGTGAGGGAAGACGATGAGTGTGCAAGGGCAAAATAAAGAGATGGGGAGGATGGGAATAAGAAAATGTATATGCAAATAAAAGGAAGATACTGAAAGAGTGAAGGGAATACTGTAGAGAAAGAGGAAGCAGAGTCAAACAGGTGTGCACAATGTCAGAGTTAGTATGTTTGTATCTGAGTCAAGGAGGCCAGAAGGGATCACTCTGCTTATCCAGACTGACCACCTGTGTAGTGCAGGCCACGGAACTTCCACAAAATATTCCTAGCGCTGGTCTTTTGGATGTTTTTCTAATCTTGATTTTAAAAATGGTCAGAGATGAAGAATCTACCATGACTCTTGGTAAATTGTTCCAATGGCTAATTACTCTGTTAAATATGTATGTCTTTATCTAGCTTCAGCTTTCAGCCATTGGTAATCATATTTCTCTGGTGTGCTGAATTGCCCTTTTGTTTACCAGCACTTTTGTTTACCAACTACTGGGCTGACCTGGGCCTTGAAGCTAAAAAAGGCTCTTCACCAGACAACGTTCTGGTTCTGTATTCAAATTTATAGTCTCTACAACTTGAATACTTCTAATAATTTCAGACCATCTGCACTATCTCTCCAGCAGGTTTTCCATTTTCTTCATATCCTCTTCTTGTTAACAGAATAAACATGCTTTGTTGGATGTGACTCCGAAAGCAGTGGATATGTTGAACTATACCCAGTGGTTCCCAATTGTAGTCTTCTTCAACCCAGACAGTAAACAGGGAGTGAAAACTATGAGACAAAGGCTAAGTCCTACATCTAACAAGAGTTCCCGAAAGCTTTATGATCAAGCAAATAAGCTGAAGAAAACTAGCTCCCATTTTTTTACAGGTAAGCAAGAATCTGTTTCTAATTCTTCCAGTAGAGTGGTGGATGTAGGAGGAAGAGTGTGTGTATTTGAGCAACTAAATTAATATTGTTCTGAATAAGAAATCATCTATACTGTAACCTTTGTTTATGTAAAATCCTTATTAGACAATTAGAAGTTCACAGTCTTGATGTATTTCATTATAAAGAAATGTTCAAATTGAACTTTACTACTGTAATAAAACTATTCCTGGAAAAAAAGTTAATGCAAGGGCTGGTATTTATTCATACATTCCTTCCATCCAAGTCAACAAAAGTGTAAACACTGTCCTTCAGAAAGTGATCTAGTAAAAATGATCATATAATTTTCTTGCATCACCCAAAACCTTGTCATATGGAAAAGACTGGATAAAGTAGGTGCACTGAGGACTTTGAATGAATAGAAAAAAAAATATGAAAATAGTAATGCATATATATATTTTTTAAATGTCTACAGCTACCATCAACTTGAATTCAGCCAATGATAGCTGGTATGGCAGTCTCAAAGATACAATTCAGCAACAGCAAGTTGAAGCAGTATGGGTTTCAGAAGGAAAGGTATGTGGTCAAACAGTTCATAGTGGATGTGCCACTGAAAAAAGTACTGGAAAAATGTTCACCCTTTTAAAAAATAACATGTTGCTCCTCTTATTAAAACCAAGGCATATAGCTGCTAATAGGGCACGCATATTAACTTTTTATTGGTGTTTTCATGTTCCTGAGAGGGCAGTTTCATGTGCTTCTGGTTTTTGTATGTTGTGTACCATAAATGTTACTGCAGACTAAAATGGGGAATAAGTCAAACCTAATCCTTCCACTCTTATAGTTAGAAGGAGGAGATGATGACATGGACGATCGCATGTCATATCTAACAGCTATGGGTGCTGACTACCTGAGCTGTGACAGCCGCTTGATCAGTGACTTGGAAGACACAGATGGGGAAGGAGGTGCATACACGGACAATGAGCTTGATGAGCCAGCAGATGAACCAAATGTTTCCTCTATTAGCCGGTCTTCTGAGCCTGTATACCAAGAGGAGGTAACTGTTATCAAGAGTGGCTTCCTGAAAGTCATGTGTGTTGTAATGTAGTAATAGAAAATGTCTCTTGTAATTGGTGCCTAAGAAAATATGTGATTCCAACTGCAGCATTGGTAGCTATGATACAGAATTATAAAGGTATAGTAATTCTAGCATAAAAGTTATGCTGCCTTGTCTAACTCTCTAGTTTCATTGATAGTGTCACCTAAAGTGCAGATGTTAAGTTTCACAGCGATAGTGGTCTTGTCATTGCCAATCACGTGACCAGTGATAACTGGCCCAGAATTACATGAATATTCTTAGCGGGGTAGCTATGTTAGTCTTAAAAATGAGTAAGTCCTGCGGCACCTTAGAGACTAACAAATATATAAGTATCATGAGCTTTTGTGGGCAAAACCCACTTCATCAGATGAGCTGGAGAGGAATAACAGAAACCCAGCATTTATAGGGGGGGGAGGGGAGAAGAGGGGAAAAAAGTACCTGTCAGTTGTACGACCGGTGCATATTCTTGTGGTTAACTTCTTATATTTTCATAGAGTATAAGAAAAGCCAGCCCAGAACCAAAAGCTCAAATGAGAAGGGCTGGTAGCAGAGAGATACTTAGAGATCCCAGCCCACCTCCAGCATTCAAGCCCGAGCCACCTAAGGTAATATGTGGAAAACAGTTTGAAGATAGAGCTCCTCTTTCTAAAGAACCCATCTGGTGCTGTACATCATGGGCTATGTTTCTTCTAGTAGGGTGACAGTTAAAATGCAGTTTGGGCGTAAGAAAGAAGGGAAGTTGACAAAGAGGACTGTGAACTGTTGGAAGAGCTTGGTGGCTCATTGGGAAGGGAATTTTTGAGATTTAGAAATGGTACCACGTGTTTCATTAGAGGGTTTGGTGACAGTGTGGCTAACTGGAAAACTACTTATTTCTCTCCTGAACTCTTCCCCATGGGAATTCTGGCACTCTCGCTCCGTTTCCAAGCTCAAAACAAAGTTCTTCCTGAATATCTCTGTTGGAGAAAAGTTTAGACATTCCATAAGTCATTCCTCCTTCTAGAATTTAATAAGCTCTGGGAGCTGGTTAAGAATTGCAGCAGCCTGTTAGGAAATTCTCTTTTGTTTTTTTATTATTATTATTATTACTTTTTAAGTAGTAGTGCTGACCTGTGCTCCAATAGCATCTTAAAAATGGGTGTTGCAGCCCTCTGGCTCTCTCCATAGAGGTGGGCACTAGCATTGGTCTGTGTTGCACAAAATACACTGACTAGACAGTTAAACAATCATCCTTTCAAATGTGCCTAGGCAATAGTGGTTGGGCTGGGTTGCAGTACGTGTAAATGAAATGCTGATTGCAGAGAGAATAGGTATGTGTCCTGTGTAACAGTCTTGGGTTGGAAGAATATTCTCTCCAAATAATCCAGAAAAACCTCTTGCTCTAATTCTTCTTGTTCTTTCTCTTTTCTTTCCAGAATAATGTAAAACGTGATGTGACTCGTTCTGTCCCTATTTAAGTCAATGGCCCAGCTTCTATATACTTAAATACTCAGTGCTCTGATTCATGGGCAGTACAAAGATGGGCAATACAAAAATGCACAAGCAATATAACCAATGTCAAATGAAAATACTCCTATAAAGATGCTGCTATTTGTAAACTTCAGTGTGTTCTTAATATCTACAGGGTAAAGTACAAAACAAAGAAGATGTATATGACTTTCCCAAGAACTATGAACCCAAAACAAATAGCTCTAACATTGTCAGCAATGAGACTTCATCCAGGGCAGCACCTCCTCCTATTTCTGTGAAACCTGCCTTTGGACGTCCTATACTGAAGACATCTCAGCCAGCAGTCCTAGCCACAGAGGAAGAGGAAAATCCAGAGGAAGATGCAGCTGGACAAGACGGTGCTCCAAAATCTGTACTGGGGAAAGTTAAAATATTTGAGAAGATGGATCACAAGGCAAGACTGCAAAGAATACAGGAACTACAAGAGGCACAGAATGCCAGGGTAGGTAGTAACCAAGGTTCCCTCTAACATGCGCAGCTGCCTAATTAGCCCCATGCAGGGGCCCAGGGCTGTTGCACATACAGCTGCTGCACGGGGTTTGGGGAGAGGCACGCTCTTCTGACCCCAGCAGGAAGCTGCAGTGGCCTAGGGAGAGGCATGCTCCTCTGGCCACAGCAGCAGGGCTGATTTAAGAAAGGAGCAGCAGCCACTAAAACCCCTGTATTTTGGGCCACCCTTCCTGGTGGGGGAGAGGGAAGGAGCAGCTCTGTGCTAGCGCCACCTTGCCTTGAACACTGGGAAGCTTCCTCAGCTGGGGAGCTCCACCCCTGCAGCTCTCATTGGCTGGGAATTGTAGCCCATGGGAGCACAGGGCAGTATTGACTGTGCTGAGCCACCTGTTCCCCACCACCACCAAATGGGAGCTGTCCCAGGTAAGCACCCCACACTTCAACCTCTGGCCCAGGCCCTGAGTCCCTAACTCTCTCCCAGACCCTGCACCTCAACCCACACCCCAGCCTTGAGCCCTCTCCTGCCCAGTCTCTGCACTCCCACACTTGAAACCCCTTGGCACTAGCCTGAAGCCCCCTCCTATGCCCCAAGCACCAAAGCCATTATTCCCCTCCCACACTCCGAACCCCTCGGGCCCACAAATCATCCAGGGGCAGAGTGAATTTTGTTATGTGTATCAATATGGAGATGATGTGTGATGTATCACCTCTATCTTGGTGCATATCTTACATCATCTCCATATAGATACACATAACAAAATTCATTCTGAACATGGACATAAAAATTAGAGGGAACACTGGTAGTAACCTACTTTTTCAGTCTGTCCTGTATACACGTATTCAGTCCTGTAAGTACATTCACTCAGCAATGTAAAATCTAATTAAAAACAAATACAGTAGCATATTTCTCCCTCTTCTTCCAACCTTCCACTGTATCGACCAACAGTCAGCATACACATTAGTACAGGCAGTCCCCGAGTTACGTACAAGATAGGGACTGTAGGTTTGTTCTTAAGTTGAATCTGTATGTAAGTCGGAACTGGCGTCCAGATTCAGCCGCTGCTGAAACTGACTGCCAGTTCTGACTTGCATACAGATTCAACTTAAGAACCCCAAGTGTCCCCAAGTCAGCTGCTGCTGAAACTGATCAGCGGCTGATTCCAGGAAGCCCGGGGCAGAGCAACTCTGCCTCGGGCTTCCTGTAGTCAGCACTGGTCAGTTTCAGCAGCGGCTGACTTGGGGACGCCTGGGGCAGAGCAGCTGGAGTGCTGATGGGTTGCTCCAGTAGCACCGCTCCTCAGCGCTACTGGACCAACCCAGCAGCACCCCAGCTGCTCTGCCCCAGGCGTCCTGATTCAGCCGCTGCTGAAACTGACCAGCAGCAGCTGAATCAGGACGCCTGGGGCAGAGCAGCTGGGGTGCTGCCGGGTTGGTCCAGTAGTGCCCAGAGTGGCGCTGCGGGACCAACCGGCAGCGCCCCTGCTGCTCTGCCCCAGGGTCCACAACAAAAGCCTGGTCTGCTGGGGGGGGGGGCAGAGCAAAGCCTCAGAAGCGCGGGAACCCGCCGCTGCTGCTTTGCTCCCGGTGCCCCTGGTCTGCTGGAGATGGTCCCCAGCAGACCAGGGGCTCCGGGAGCAGCTTTTCTCGCCCCGGAGGTCGAGGTGGCGGACGCTGCCTGTGAGCTCCGGGGCGAGAGAGCCCCGTTCGTAAGTGCAGATCCGACATAAGTCGGGGACTGCCTGTAATCTAAATTGCTCTCAACATCATTATTCATTCATATATATGAGAGGGAGAGTTGTAGTTTTGGAGGAAAATGTAGGGGGGAGGAAAATCTAAGAGGGATATAGATATAGAATATGTTCTGTGTAAAGGTTTTCTATAGTAGCTATGGAAAGTTAATGGCTTTGGGTTTGTTTGGGTTTTTTACTGTTTATTACTTTGGCAGTATAATATTTTACTTGAAATTAAAATCTAAGATTTGTCATCCATTTATATTTTAATTCCTTTAAAGAGAAACTGAGCTACATTGCTCAGTTTAAGATCTCCTGACGTATAAACCGAAAGATATCTTTTTTTCTTCTGCTCTTTTTAAAGCTGGAAATAGCCCAGAAACACCCAGATATTTATGCTGTCCCAATCAAAACACGGAAGCCAGACCAGAACTGGCCCCAGCCCATGAGGTAAGACAAATGCACTTGAAAGTACTCTTCTGGTTTGTGTTTACTACATCAGCAAGAGCAACCTGATTATGCAGCTCATCAAGCCCTGACTCTGTACAGTGCTCTACCGAAGATTCCTGAAATTCACAGAGTATCAAAGATGAGATGCTGAAGGGCTCATCTGTCATGACAGTAGAAAGGCCTTCCTTTCAGGGTCTTTGCCTTTTTATCTTTTTTTCAGACTGCTTCATAGTACTAGTGTGCTTGAATTCCTCGGAGAGAATTACACAGGTATCCCATATTACTAAAAGATTTAGGGTGCCAGTTCACTTTGAGTCTCATAATTAGAGATCACTTGTACTTCAGCTCTTCGGGGCTGTCCCTTATTTGTCAGAGATTGGATTGTTGCAGTGCTAGACATTAATCAGTGTTGGAAAGTGATTTGACAAATTTCACAGATTTCAGTGGAACTTCTTGGGCTATAAAGCAGTACTTGATGTCAGTAGGGGGTGGTAAAGATTGATTTTGCACAGTCTATTACAACCATGCATTTTATGGGTTGGGGAAATTGGGGTTACGTTACTCATACAAGGGAAGACAGTCAGTACTGAGACAGAAGTAGAACCTTGAGCCTCAGATCTGCTGATGGGGGAGGAAGGAAGGGGCTAAAGAGACAATTGCCCCAGGCCTGGCAATTCTAAAGGGCCTGGGGCTCCTGGTTGCTGCAGCACTGGCAGCCCGGGCCCTTTAAATCTCCTCTGGAGTGTCACATGGCATGCTCAAAGTAGCTCTAAGGGGGGAGTGGGAGGGGGTGTGGCATGACATACTCTGGGCGGGGCTGAGAGCTGGATGCCCCCATCCCTGCCCCTTCCACCTGAGGCTCTGCCCCTTCTGGGAGCATGGAGCTGTCCTCTTGCCCCCTGTCCAGGATGTTGACTCCCCTGACAGTTTTGAGCCAAAGTTCACTGAAGTTCTCTCATTCTTTCATTTGTAACTTTTTGGGGGGATGCGGAAAACCTAAGGAGTTGTGAGGAAGGTGGCTTGGCTTTGGTTTTTTTATTTTGTTTGGTTGTTTTCAGTCTGCTCCTTTGGTAGATTAAAGTATAATCAAATTGGGAAGGCCCAAAAACAGTCATTGCAGGATTTCCTTGAAGAGCTTATTATTGCAAAGCTGCAGGAATTGCAAGCTTATGGCATCTGTGGAGGTGGTTTTAAGGAGGAGCAAAATATTTAATGTAGCCAAGCATGATGATAAAAGAAATAAGCAACTGACAGTTTAGAATGTATGTTCTTAATTATATTGGCTAACACAACACTATTAAATGATATTGTTGCTTTCTTTTAAGATCCTGAATGACAGAATAATGTGGGGAAAAAATGCTCCCTCTTGCTAGTGCTCAGTATGGAGTTTAGAATGACAGACTGCTGAAAATCAGTGAAATCCCCTTCCTTTCCTATGTAAAGAATGATTACATGTACTGTTTATAGTCTGTATAAACAATTAGCTCCATAACCTACACAACTTTTTTCAAACCACTTAAAAATTAAAAACAAAAAACCCCAACCCTCTTAGAAATGTTTGTGAAGCCTGTGGAGGAGTGGAGACTTCTTTAGTGAGGAGATCAATACAAGAAGCCTTCAGGCAAAGAGGAGAAAGGTGCTTGGGAGCAGGAGGCTGTTCGAAGTTGTGAAGCAGCATGAAGGCAAGATAGAAGGACATCATGTAGCCGGTATAGAAAATAACACAGTGGAATAACAGAGGTTGGGGGGAACAGAAATTGTTCTGACATCTTTGCTCTGTCTTGCTTTTTGCTGTGCTAGTTCTAGACCTCCAGAGCCTCAGAAGCCACCTGCCAGGCCTTACCTAGAAAATCGAGGAAGTTATGGCAGTGATGCAGAGGAGGAAGACTATCGTCGGCAGCTATCAGACCACTCCAAGCGTGGATATTATGGACAGCCATCCAGATACAGGGACACAGAATTATAGACCCTCTAGCACATGCCTTTATAAAGCTGGTTTGAGACCCTTTTCCTTCCACAGACAAAATGGAGCTCTGGTTAGTTATAAAGGTATATTTTTATTGGCAGTCTTAGGGTATTCTACATGATACAGCCACATACTGGAACTGGACTTACATTTTGAGACTATTTGTATCTTTAAAAAAAGTGATCACTTTTGCCTGAACATTGTTGCCTGTTTTATAAGGACCAATACCCATTCTAAATCTTGTATGTATTCTTGATATTTTCATATTTTAACATTTAAAAAAAAGTAAACTTTCTCTCCTTTAAAACTGCCTTTTTAGACTGTTCCACTGTTATGAAAATGTCTTCAGACATATAACTTTTTAATGCAACAGAACTAAATTCAAAAAAGTATTTAAAGAACTCTTAAGTGCCTTTAACAAAATTGTCTTAAATTGTTCATATTGATACCTGATACTGTGCAAAGCCATAAGTTACTAAAGGGTGTTTTACTGTGTTATCTAACTTTTGTATCAGTTTCATGGCTCTAATTTCCCCAGCATGTTATTTTTCTAAGCTAATAGATTGGTATACGGCTTTTCATAAATATTGACTGTATGGGGAAAGATGTACCTTTGTAGACTGGCTAATATGAAGCCAGGAAGGGTTGAAATTGAGAAAATGATGTAGAAATTCAATTAATTATGTCTTTAAATTGATATGGACCACAGAATAATAAATGAATATATTCTAGACAGACATCTCACACCTTTTTTTTTATTTAAAGAAGTAAATATTTTGGTAACACTTTGTATTTTTATTAACTATTACATTTAAGGTGCCTGAATGTTTTAGGGCCTAGGTTTTTTTTTTTTTTTTAGGGCCTACTTTTGCTCTATTGAAATCAGTGGGAAGTTTGCTGTTTGTGTCATCGGAAGCAGATTAGCTCCTATTGGTTTTGTTCTGATGCTTCCTATCTTCAACATGTGGAATCTGGAAAGAAAGTTGCAGTACTTAGGGAGACTTTAATCATGTTGCACATGAACCTTAAGGCATTTTTATTTCTCTCTCTGCTCCACTGGAAAAGAAAAATGCTTAGTGGGATACTAGAGAAGTTTCTTGTTTTTTAAATTTTCACTTACCTGTGGAAAATGGTCTAATTTAAAACATGTCCCAAAATAACTTACTTGGTGTTCTGTTAGGCATGACACTTTAAACAGTAGAATTCCACTGCTTACCTAAAGGAATAGACCAAAACAATATTAGGTGGGATGAAGGGGAGTTAGTATTTAACTCAAAACTTGGCCATATTCCCCTCCCTTCTTTCCCCCCACCCAAATAGTGAGTTAGTAAGCTCTTCTGTGGGGGCTAGAAAGGCTTAAGCCAGAACTCGACTTGATTAAATCTTCCACTTAAAGATTTGGATTGGTCTAGACTTCTGTAACAGGTACTGTATCTTAGTACCTTGCATGACTGTTCATTGATTAGTCCTGCATGTGTGTTCTTATTTAGTTTAGTACCCTCTTTGTAGATAGAGGAATCTCACAAATATTAGTGTAGCCTTTGAGTGTGACGTCAAAAGGACTTGGCCCTGTTTTTATACAGCCTGGGAGATCCCAAAAAGCATGTGGCACCAGGCACCTCCTCACACAATACCAATCCAGCCCAATTAGTACAGTATTATTTGTGTATAATTTACAAAAAAATAAAAAATAAAAAGAATGTTAAAGCTGCAAAGTCAAGCACTCAAAAGCTGTCATATTTGTTTGTCTGTGCAACTTTAATTTGCCTCCCACTTGTGTGTATGCATTATGCCACCTTTAATTACATGATCCCACACTGTGTTTTCCCCACAGCACTCCTGCATATGGTGCTCACTGAATGAGAAGTCATTCAATATTTATTTTTATCCTAATCATTCAGTGTGTCGCTCCAGGCCGTGTATGACCCTGCCATGTATTTACTTTAATATTGGATTCAATTTAGTTTTCATTGCCTCAGATTCAGTGTGCTGCAAATCCTGTATGGCTGACCAGTAACTGAGTTTGAGAAGCTGAGGAGCACAGGAAGATTTCATAGCGGACTAAGTGTCGGCTAAGTCTTTTGGTGCCCAGAAAGATCAGGTTTGTTTTTGAGGGTGGGGGGATACTCGGGAGATATTTTAGGTTTGGGTACCAAGCAGGGAATACATTTCCTCTTTCCCTCCCTCCTTTCTTCTCAGATTGGAAAAGAGATGACTGAGAGGTGGGGAGAGGTAGAAGACAGAGGTCTATAAAATCAAGACTGATATGGAGAAAGTAAATAAGGAAGTCTTATTTACTCCTCATAACACAAGAACTAGGGGTCACCCAATGAAATTAATAGGTAGCAGGTTTAAAACAAAAGGAAGTACTTCACTCAATGCACAGTCAACCTGTGGAACTGTTGCCAGGGGATGTTATGAACGCCAAAGCTAGAACATGGTTCAAAAAACAACTGGAAAAGTTCATGGAGGATAGTTCTATCAATTGCTGCTATTCGGGCTGGCCAAGGACCATGTTCCTACCCTCTATTTGCCAGAAGTTGGGAGTCAGTACCAGAGGATGTATCACTTGTTTGCCTGTTGTAATGATTCCCTCTGAAGCACCTGGGATTGGCCCACTGTCAAAAGACAGCATACTGGGCTAGATACACCATGGATCTGACTCAGTATGGCTGTTCTTTTATGAAGGGACAGAGATGGCAGAAAACTTAAGGTGCGAAGGATAATGGGATTTGAATTTGTTATTCTCCATCCTACTGGACACCCCACCTCAAGATCTCCAATTACATCCAGGAACAATGGTAAGCATGTTTTGGCTAAAATGATCAGCAGTAAAACATTTACTCTGGTCTTAAATTGTCATCAGACTTTAGCATTAACAATCCATTAAGACAAATGAAGCAGGTCAGATCTTTTGGAATATTGTTTAAGACACTCTGAAGATTCAGTTTCAACTTTAATCCATCAGTTTCTGGTTGGTTTGTGTTCTGAACGTTTTTCTCTGTAACCATGAGATATAGAGACTTAATTTTTTAATGACTTTCAGTTCAGGAGCTGTGTTATTCAGTAGGTTAATTTTACTCAGCATTGAATTTGGTCCACTAGTTTCAAGAGATGTGGAGTTGGGTATAACTGGGTGAGAATGTGACTCCTGTTTTCAGTTGAAAGCTATTCGAAGAGCTCATCTGTTTTTTGGCCGAATGGGGCTCAGCTGCTGTCGATGGAGAGCTTTTTGCAATAATTTTGATAGATACTATTGTAAGCCTCAGTATATTGGATCGTCTTTTGTTAAATACATAATTGCAATTTAATTTGCTTTTCTTTTACTGTAGCCAACATTTAAACCAGAAAATCCTAGCTGTTACAAACTATGCACTGCTTATCTCTGTTTTTGTTTTCAGGGCCTTGCTTATCTTAGCAACTGCTTTAAACTCTAAGACGGTTTGCAAAATTAAGGGGGAAAGAAGTGTCAAATGGCAACCTTGAAAAATTGTGCAATGCCTTCAAAGAAACTTAGAATTTTTTTCTCCACATTCCATTTTACTTTTTTTTTTTTTTTTTTTTTTTAAACTTCCCTCTCTAGTTAGGCTATTGCATTGCTAGATTAGTAAATATTATTCAATATTTATCTTCTGATTCTACCTGATTGTACAAAGGCTTTGAACTGATGATAATTTTTTTAAATTGTTTACCTAAAACTTTTAATATATCAACACATTTTGTACTGAAAATGTGAAGACTACATATGGACTTTGTGGGAATAATTAACAGATAATGCATTAAGAGTTTGAGGAAGAAATAGGAAGAATACATGGAAACAAAAATTGCTATTGGTATGGCTCATATAGTTGCCCTGAATGTATAACTAGACTTTTTTTTGTCTGTCATGCAGCAACAGAATGGTTGTCATCTCAACTATATCTTAATATTTTTGTGATGTGGGGGGAAAAAAGGGTCAATTTTACTTTAGCATAATCAAGAAGATAGTCCTCATATTGTCTGCAGGACACTATCCCAGCCTTATCACAAACTGAGAGATCCTTGGCAGTAGGCAGGTAGATTAAGTAATAATTCTCCTACTATGAACATGGAACATATAATTGCACTATAGTTCAATTTGAAGATGGTGCTTTAATTACAAACCCCAAATTTTAGTTATTTCTGAGTGACTAGAAATTTGCCTTTAGAGAGAGTTTCACATGCCTGATGTATACCCACTTTAAAAAAGGAGAGGACAGGAACATTTAACACAGTGTTGTTGTTTTTTTTTATAATGAGGCAACTGTTCTCAGAAGAGCACTCCAGTAGATTATGGCTGTTTCTGATAGATAGCCAAGCAAGTCTGCTTCCTGCCTCAGCTCCTTTTCATGAACAGGTGCCATCGGGTGCCTCTTTTTAAGACAGGTTTCATTGTAAAGCCTGCCTAGGAGAAACCCAGCCTGTTTCAAATGGCCATTTTTAGTTGGACACTCAAACTTTCTAATCATCCTTTTGATTTTTTCTGGTTGTCTCTGCTGCATCCATTTTCTCCTGTGTAGCCAATCAAGCAGCTAACCACTGTAATGGGCTCACAACCCACTCCTTCTCTTCCCTCCCCCCTCCCCCGATGAGATCTCTCACAAAGGGACTGCAGGAGGAGTCCAGTGCAGAGAGCACTGATATCTAAGCCGGGGGAGAGAGTGTTTGGGTGAGGCAGTCATTTTATCACTTCTGAGCAGAGCACTGCTTAGTCTGCATGAGAGGAAGGTAGGAGGATAATTGGGGGACTGGAAGGATGGTGGAGGGGATAGATGGAGAAGTGAAGGGCTGATGGAGGGGAAATAGTTTCCCACATTCCCCCAACTCTCTAACACACTGAAAGAAAGAATTGATGAGAAAGGAAACACTGACTTGGAGAGGGATGAAGTGAAAGGGGACAAATGACAGAATGGCAGGAGGCATTATCAATTTGACGGGGGGTAATTGAGGGACTTGGTTAGTGGGATCTTTACAATTTGCATTAAAATCATATGTGAATGTATGCATTTTCACGAGGCTTTTAGTTGTACTATTGCATGCAGATCTAGTGGCTTCTCAGGCTGCCATAAAATGATTAATGGCTCAGGGTTTAAGGTGAAGCCACATCAAGGGATGTCCTTGCCAGTTATTTCCTCCAAGAGATAATCAAGGTAATCAATATCATCCTGTTTGGGTAGAGAACCACACTTGGCTCACATGTTGTTCAGAAGCAGTGGTTGCATTGAAGAAAAGTATAACATGGCTAGAATTTGGAGCCTTCCAACCTCCTTACCTACCAAGTCTTACATATGCAGCTACGACATCCCTCCATGTTGTGACGGACAATATGTTTATGTTTTGTGCACAACATTATCTGTTTGCACATTAAATATTTTGCAAGTCAAAGTTGGACACCAATGTTCCAAATTTAGCCCACATAGTACAGATATAATTGGATAATGCTTGCTCCATTTGCTGAAAACAGTAGGGTTTAGGGACAAGTTAAGAACTCCTTTCTCACCTGAAATGCTTATTGTAGTTGAGAGTCTTATGAACTGAATAGGGCTGTAATCATAAAGTCAAATCCTGCAGACCAAGTAAAGGCTGAGAGAGATACTGAATGCAATAGAAACTGTGCTGTGTACAGCATTAGTAGATGCAGGACCTTGGACAGCCAGAGTCTTTTGAAAATGGGAGGAAGGAATGGAAAGAATATGCTGTAAATCTGTTAATTCACTAGGCAGAGGATTATCTCTGAGACAAGTTGGATTACTGTACGTTTTGCTCAGTTTAACAATGGACTCTGGAGGCCTCTGCTGTCTCAAAAATATGAGAATAACAAATATATATAGTATCATGAGCTTTCATGGGCAACACCCACTTCTTCAGATGAGCTGGCTAAAAAGTGGGTTTTGTCAACAAAAGCTCATGATACTATAAATATGTTAACCTTTAAGGTGCCACAGGACCCCTCATTGTTTTTAAAGTTACAGACTTACACAGCTACTCCTCTGAGACTCAAAAACAGGAAAACATCTGGGGGGAAAAAATAGAGAGTCTTTTGCTTTTCAAAATAATAGAAAATAAGTTTTAAAAGTTGGGGTTTTTTTTAATAATCGACCACACTTTCTGCAGACAGAACAAAAGTGTCCTACTTTATAGCATATATCAATTCAAGTGTGGAAAATGGATTAATTAGCCAGGAAAACATTACTTGCACCAGTGAAGACAAAAGTAAATAGCTGAGACTTAGTGAAATGATTTATTAGATTAATAGTGGAAAAACTAAAACTAGATGCACCAGAACAGCTGCATAATACTAGTGAGCCTTAATTTTATTATATTTGTTTGATATTATGGATCACATAATTATTTAAAATAAAATAAATAAAACTCAGGTCAACTCAGACACATTAACTAAAGTGCTGTTCTATAATCATCGGACTGGATATGATATTCAAGTCCCAATCTGCAAACCCTTACTGCCAGGCCTTACTGCTGTGAATAATCCATTGAAATCAGTGAGACGGGACCATTTGTTTTAATAAGCATTGTGCCTGGCTGTGTTTGTACTTTCAGGTGCTAAGGTAAAAAGTGGTATTGATTAAATATTGCTACATCTATAATAAACATCAAAGGTCTGATTCAGAGCATTCCGAAATCTCACAGAAGTTGAGCATTATTTAAAAATAAGTGTTTATAGGATTTTGAAATCATGTGTTACTCTTGATAAAAACCAGTTTTCCTCTTAGACAGTTGTGACCATAAGCAATTCTCTATTCATACCTTGCACATTATTGTAATACTCTGCAAAATATGCCTTGTGAGGCACACTGGGAAACGAATAACTCACTAATTGTTAATATTCTATCTTGATATATGTATGTGGTAGATATTAAAGAGTTATGAATGTATACTGAATTATGACTGCAGTGTGCATAAATAAGGTATATCCAGGTAACTGTTAAACAGGTTTCTCCTACACCTGTGATGTGTTTTTTAAGGATGGTAAAAGACTAGTCGACTATTCGATAAGCATTTGCTTATCGGATAGTATTTTGACTAGTCGATATCCCACCCCCCCTTTGCTGCCTCTATATTATAGAGGCAGCAATGGGAGGAAGGGGTACTTCAAAGTGACTTTTCAAAGGGGCTGCCACTGCACAAAGGGTCAACTGGGGAGTCCCCAGATGACTCTGCATCTTTCAAAAGGACAGCCATGGAGCCCAGAGTTGGCAGTTTCAAAGGGGATGCCGCTGCTCAGCTGTGTGGCAGCTTCCCCTTTGAAACTGCTGCCTTTAATTCAGGTTTCCCAATAATTCTATTTAGCTATACTTGGGTTTTTTTTTATATTTATTCAAAATTGATTGTTCCTTGCTCAAATGTGTGAATTGAAATTATATTTCAAAACCTGGACTAAATAAGAGTTCTAAAAGTAGAGGCTCCTGAGGGATGCTCTAAATCAACACATCCTAACCCCTCTTGCCCCTTCACCAGAACTGTCTGCTTTTGTAAGCAATGCTAGTGTGATCTGTGTAATAAAGACGGGAGTTATAAATACCTACACCCCTATAACTTTTCTCAGAAGGGCCATCTGCCATAAGGCACTTCTGCCAAGCCAAAACTGGTGCAGACCTATGTGAGTTAAGCCTACCAACTGTCCAGAAGCTCATTTGGAATAATATACATGCTTTGCTGATTATGCCAGCTGTAAGTAATGCAACTGTCCTATTGTCTGATGATAAACCAACTGTGATAGTGGTTGGTGAGGGTGTTTTCTAAATTAGCCTGTAAGTACATCAAGCCAGGGACTTAGTTCTGTAATGTAACAAACTCACTTGAAATGTTGAATAGAGAAATGGTTAATGGCACCATAAAGTTTGATAATCAACCCTCTGTCAGCAAGGCAACATAATCTCCTGACTCATGTAGTCATTCCAGTTATATACATTTTTTTCTTAACACACTCACACCAAAGCAGAGCTACATATATGCCTGCTTTTATTACCCACCAACACATTACACTGGAACATGGGCATAGATTTCCATTGTAAAGTAACTACAGGCAGTCCCTGGGTTATGTACAAGATAGGGACTGTAGGTTTGTTCTTAAGTTGAATTTGTATGTAAGTCGGAACTGGTACATATTGTAGGAGAAACTCTAGCCAAACATTTCTCCAGAGCTCAGTTTTATTCTCCCACACCTCACTTCCCTCAGTCCTTTATTCTCAAGCTGAGGTGTCTGCTGAGAAAAGCCGCTCCGCGTCTCCCTGGTCTGCTGAGGGCTGAGGGGTGGGGGGGGGGGGGGGAGGCGCGCTAGCTTCGCGTCTCCCTGGTCTGCTGGGGGGAAGCAGCTAGTGTGGGGTTGCCTCACCCCATTTGTAAGTAGGGATCCGATGTAAATCGGATCCATGTAACCCGGGGACTTCCTGTACTGCCATCTCTTTGCTGTTTTATGTATTTTTTGCAGTGGAAAGTCATATCATCGAGAGAGAGCCTCCATCACAAAGAATGTAATTTTTCTTTTGGTACCAATGTTCAGTGGTCATCTGAAGAACACAATGGGATAATGTTTGTTCTCCGGGGGTGGTAATTTGATTATACAGTACAATATCTATCCTATCTGCTACTGAATCGCTTTGATATCTTCCAAGTAGGAAAGGCAACACATGCTAATGTCTCCAGGGTTTAGTGTTTGGGGTAGCGGAGAATTTGCTTTCATGATATGAAACTGTATACATTTCCTTGTTTAGTATAGGAGTTTTTAAATGTAAAGGATTAATGATAGTCTGATCAAAGCTTTGCACAAACTCCTTCCCCACCTCCACTATTAAGATAAAAAATGGGATAGAAAGCAATCTTGAAAATATTATGCCATTATCTATACGGCTGTATCTGGAATATTGCCTTCAGTTCTGGTCCTGTTTCAGAAAATGTGCAATAGAAATAAAATAGAAATAGGTGACAAATGATTAAAGGGATAGAATGACTTTCAAACCATAAGAGACTGAAACCGTGGGATGCATTTCAGGAATCAGAAATTCCAGAACAGACAGACAGAAACACAGACTCTCAAATATGTAGTAGATAAATGGGCATCAAGTAAAAAAGGAAAGGAACTGGAGGAGAACATGTGAATTTTAAAAGACCAGTTAGAATTACCAAATCAGAAAGTGGAGGTTGAGGAAGCAGTTTCTGCTGAAGTTGATGTGGAAAAGAAATAGGTGACTTCATCCTAAAAGGAAACTTTCAGTGTCCTCCACAGTTAAGATTTTTTCCTCCACAGTTTGTTTAATTTTATTCATAAAATTGAGGAGAATAGTGAATATTTATTACTCAGAATTTCAATACATCAGTAACAGTGAGTAGGGAGAAAAAAAAACAACCCATGAATCTGCCACTGACTCATCAAGAGCTAATGCAGAGTTCTCCTGCATGGGTGGGCTGGTGCACCTTCCAGCCTCTGTAAGGGTGGTAATTATGATTGTATTGAACTACTAGTAGAGAGTTTTTCTAGCTCCTTCCATTAGCAGTCTTCACTCCTTCTAAAATTGACACCTGAAGAGGTGGAAAGAAGCACATAACATTAAACAAACACATTCCTGTCATGAGTCAGCAGAAGTCTATTGTGAGAACCTGCAGCAATTGATCAATGTTACAGCAGAAAAGGTCAGTGTGAACCTAAGTAACTTGGAATAAACACAGAGATGAAAGAAATGGTGCTGCTTTTGACAACTAAATTCCATTTATCCAGACCCCTCTCTACTAAGGTTATATGATGTACTCTTTTCAAGAAGGGCTAGGGGATCTTTAATCCAGCTGGTAAATTGGAAGAAAGAGGCAAAAAGGCTCTCATCCAAAGGGCACCACCTCTAATGCTGCAGCTCCTCCTCTCTTTGTTACTACAGTGCAGTGCCAGCATCAAGTCTGAATTAAAGTTCTAGTTGAGTGTTGACCTCACACTTCTACACAGGGTGAATGCTACCAGAACCACCAATGACATTTTTATAGTGGTGTGTTTCCTGTCTAGCTAACAGCTATATTTTTCATGACTGAAATGATCTATTTTTAAAGTCATGTCCAGACATGCCCAACATGTTCAAATTGTAGTGCCTGAAATGCAACACCAGAACACATTGTTTGAAGAACATACAGACTGTGTCTAGACTGGCAAGTTTTTCCGCAAAAGCAGCTATCTACACTGGCCACTTGAATTTCCACAAGAACACTAACTTCCTACTGTCTGAAATCAGTGCTTCTTGCGGAAATACTATGCTGCTCCCATTCAGGCAAAAGTCCTTCTGCGCAAAGCTTTTGCGCAAAAGGGCCACTGTCGACAGCTCAGATTAGTTTTATGCAAAAAAGCCCTGATCGCGAAAATGGCGATCGGGGCTTTTTTGCACACAAGCACATCTAGATTGGCACGGACGTGTTTCTGCAAAAAATGCTTTTGCGGAAAAGCATCCGTGCCAATCTAGATGCTCTTTTCCACAAATGCTTAACGGAAAACATTTCCGTTAAAAGCATTTGCGGAAAATCATGCCAGTCTAGATGTAGCCACCTAGTCTAGACAATGGCACACTAGCTTTAGCACAAAAAAGGAGATACTGAGGGCATTTCAGTTGAATGACAAATTTCCCTATCCTGATCCTTAGGCAGCATTATAGTGTGTATGAGCATCTGTACATAGATGTAGACCCAGATGCATCCACAGGCGCGCGCGCGCACACACACACACACACACACAAAACCAGCTGCCAAACCTCCTCCTCTTGGGGAAGAAAGCCAATAATGTGAAATGCAATCCAGTTGCTTCCCTCATTCCTCCTCCCAAGGGGAATTATTTTAAAACTTCAAGCTCATTCTTTAGTAACAACATTGCCAAAAGAAAAAAAGAGCCATGGTTGGGGGCGTTCAATAAAAGAAAAACAGTGGAAAAAAGAGTGGAGAAGAAATTTTGGGCAATAAAGGGGAAAGGCTAATACTTGCCAGTGATCAGTGTTGTACAGTAACAGAGTAATTTGATGGGAAGATTGGTTAGGGAAGGGCTTCCAGTCAGCAAATTGCTTAGTTTGAGAGGAAGTTGACAGCAGTAGAAGATAAAGGGCCAATTAGAAATGGGGTTGGCTGCAATGGTGGGGAGTGATTGGAGAAGGGAGTCAAGAAGGGCTTGGCACAAGCAACAAAGTAGTTTAGTACACCATTAAAAAGGAGTTTGATAGTCAGGTGAGGTTTGGTAGTGGGAGGTGAGTGTTCTCTGGCAGAAGATGTTTGACATGGCAGGTGGACAGGGACAGGTGTTAAACACTAGCAGCATGGAATAGTTGGGGAATGAGAGCTAGAGAAAGATTTGACACTAATGAGAAAGTGGTTAAATATGAGGAGTGGGGTGCCATGGGCATTTGGTGGGAGGGCTGGTACAGGGGCTTACCAGAGATTGAGGTTGGCCTGGCACAGAGAACCAGCCTGGGATGTTTGGGGGAGGGGGCCTAGCATGGAAAATGTAAGTGGGTGGCCCAGAAGAGCTACTTCATAGGGGTTAAGAAGATGTGAAAGAATGGCATAGGGGTCTAGCCGAGGGGAGGATTTGAGGGGTGGGGGGGCCTAGCCTTGCACAGTTAAGTGGATGGGGGGGGGTGTTGAAGTGACATTTGGGAGCTTCAGCTGAGGAAGTAGGTTATACCTAGGAAAGCTCATGATACCACCTACATGTTGTGTTAGTCTCTAAGGTGCATTGGTTATTTGGGAGCTAGTCTGGGATGGTTAAAGGAGCAGTGGGGGAGTGAAGGTGGCATAGGGGGGCAGAAAGCTGCCGGAGGGGGGTATTGGGCTGCTTGTGGGCTCAGCCGGGACAGTTAGGTAGGTGGGAGGTTAAGGGGGCATTTGAGGGTTAGCCGGGGGTAGTTAAATGGATGGGGGGGGTTAAGGAGCATCTGGGGGTCTGTCCGGGACACGGGGGGGGGGGGGAGCCGGCCGGGGCAGTTGAGGCGGCGAGCGGGGGAGCTCGGCACTGGCGGCAGCGCGCTGCGGGGAAGGGCTTGGCAGCGGGGCGGTAGCTGGCGGGGCCTGCCCGCTGCCGGCCCACACTCCGCGCCTGCCCTCGCAGCGGAGCGGCCCGGCCGCCGCCCCCATGTCGCTGCCTGTGGTGCTGCCGGGCTCCTGCTGCCCCCTGGCCGGGCTCTCCGCGGCGCCTCAGGCGGCGGCCCCCGGCCCCGCCGCCCCGCCACTGCCGCCGCCTCTGCGGCCCCGCCGCTCCGGCTTCCCGCACCATCGGCCTCCGCCGGCGGCGCTCTCCCCGCTGCCCGCCCGCCGGGCCGCCGCCGGGCTGCTGCCGGCCAGACCGCTCCTGTCCCTGGGGCTGCTGCAGCTCATCCTGGGCTGCTGCATGGTGGCGCTGAGCTTCGGGGCGCTGTCCCTGAGCGCCTCGCCGCAGGTGAAGAACTCCTGCCCCTTCTGGGCCGGCTCCTCGGTAAGTGGCCCGGGGGCGGCCACACCTGCCGCCACAGCCCGGGGACGGGGCAGCTAGGCCGGGCAGGCGCCATCTCCCGCCTGCCCGCAGCCACCTCTGCAACCTGCTCGGCTCTTTCTCTCGTTAGCGGCCACATGGCCGGTCTGTTATCTAGTCCGGCTCGTTAGCTGGCGCGGGGCGGGTCTGTTATTTCGTTAGCCAGTTTGTTAGCAGGCACGTGGCTGATCGCTCAGTCTAATCTATTTTCTGTCTCGCTAATCTCCTAGCTGTCATCTATCTGGGCACTCTAATCCATTATCAGTCTCCAGTCTGTTCGCTCTCACAGGTCTGGGCTGGTCTCTATCTAGCTGATGTATTATCACATATCTGATTGCTGCAATCTGACTAACTAGGATAACCTTAAAAAACAACAAAAAGTCAGGTAGCACTTTATAGACTAACCAAACAGGTAGATGCTATCATGAGCTTTCGTGGGCACAGCCCACTTAGCTAATCTATTAGCTACCACATCTGATTGCTGTGATCTGTGATCTATCTAGCCAGTCTATTAGCTGCTACATATCTAATTTGTTATCTGTCTGATCCATCTACCTATTTACTAGCTACCACATTTGATCAGTCTAGCTAATCTGTTAGCTCTTACATGTCAGAACAGTCTAAGCAATATATTTTCTAACTAGTTAATCTATTAACTAACATTTTTGGGAAAATTTCGTGGCCCATGTTATACAGGAGGTCAGAATACATACATTTCGTGGCCCATTCTGGCTTTAGAATCTATTAATCTATTTACCCATTTGTTGTATCTATGTACCGGGCTGTGGCAAAGACAGACATTGCCTCAGACATTTTAGGCACTACATCCGTAATTAATAATACATTGTCTATTGCTGGTAACATTCATAGGGTGTTATGCTTTCCATCATGAATTTTGGATTTAAGGGATTAACTCTACTCTTTTATTGCAAAAGATTTATTGAATTTAATGAGTCTTGCAAAGTGTGATCTCAGGCCATAATCCTACAAGAAGCTTTACAAATCCAGACCTTGGTTGAAATGCCTTATTGATTCTTACAACATTCCAGATGGGTGCATGGATATGCCTGCACAGAGCTCCTTGCAAGACTGAAGCCTAACTGATTAGAACAGGGGAATGGTAGTCAGGATGCTTAGGTGCTAGTCTAGTTCTTCTGATTTGCAGTGTGATATTCAGCATGCTACTTAATCTTCCTGCATGTCAGTTTCCCTATCTGTGAAATGTGTAGAATCTGGTATTGGTCATCTTCCTTTCCAAGTGCAAACTAATGGTTCTTATCAGCCTTTTGTAACTATTTAGTCTTTGAGATGCTACTAGACTAATTGTTGTTTTTAAAGTTTTTCCTGTTACGGACTCACTTGGCTATTCCCCTAAAGCTTATCTACTCACTTTTTCTTCTTCTTCCCCTTCAATTTTTTTTCCATCTCTTTCCCCCCCCCCCCCCCACCTTATTTATTCTTGCATCTGGACTTCCAACACTCCAGTCATCTGAAGAAGTGGGTTGTGCCCACAAAAGCTGATGATACCATCTACATGTTTTGTTAGTCTTTATAGTGCTACTAAACTATTTGTTGTTTTTTAAGTTTTTCCTGTTACAGACTAACTTGGCTACCTCTCTGAAGCAGTTGTAAAATGTCTGTAAAGCACTTTGAAAGCTTCAGGTAAAAGATGCTCTCTATACATATATGTAATATTAATAAGTAATATTACTTATAGAAGCACTTTTATAACAAATTACATTCTTAACTGAATTATAAATTCTCAGTGATCAGAGGCCATATATTTTTATTTGTTCATTAGTGAGAACACTACTCTTTATTGTTTCTGCAAGACAAAAATAATCTGCCATATATTTGAGAGAGTCCGTCTGTTTGTTCAAAAACTCCTCCTAAACAGTAAGAGCTAGGACCACCAAATTTGTTGTGTGCTTAAAACAAGGTAACGGTTTGATTGTACCATGCAGAAAAGAGACAGAATCACCAGGCAGGTGAAAGGGGCTTCACTTGAGCCTTCCACCCTTCCAAGGCCCCCTTATTTTTTAGGAGACTTTACTGGCTGTTCTTATTTGTCATGGAGTGAGGGGAAAGTATACAGTTTGCTGCATTCCTCAGTCTGCCTGGGGAACACGGGGCAGATGAACCTGCATCTGCCCCAGATGGAGGACATGTCTCCTCTGCAGGTGTGCCTGCTGGAGCTGCAGCAGCCATGGACAGATGCTTCTTCCCTGGTCCCAAGTTGCTGTGGTGAGAGAGGGCTGGGGTTGTCCTCTCTTCCCCGGGGCAGCCTGTATACTGAACCCTCATCACTACACCAGAGCAATGATTTAAATGGAGATTTTCATTTTATTTTCCAAAAAAACAAAATTGAGTTAAGGACCCAAGCAATGCCAGATAAATCTTCTAGTATAAATAATATTTTATATTGCTGTCTATAGGCCTTACTTCTGTAGCAGCACAAACCCTAACAAAGACATTCTTACAGAAGAATAAACAAATATAAAGAGGAGGCCAAATTGACATTTTTTGTAACTGATTAGTTTAAATGTTATCCTTATGAAAACTTAATTTCTCAAACCTTGTGTGTCTTCTTTTAAATGCCTATAACTTTATTAATGTAGTTCAAACCAGATTGTTTCAACTATGGCTAATGAATATCCCATTTAAGACTGAATACATAATAAGCTTGCATGTATGTAACAAATTAGCTTTTTAATTACTTGAGTGCAGAATGAATTTGTGTTCTGTTGCTCAATGGGAAAAAAAAGCCTTTTCCCTTATATGCCTACAGTTCTAAAACATTACATTTGACTATAACATTTACTAAAATTATTGTTTCAGGGTTGACAGACATAAGAAAATTTATCCCAAAGATAATTATGTGAGAAAGCTATAAGCAACTTCAGTTATGGAGTTAGGATGTGGATGCTTTCTCATGTGTGACTATAACATCACAATGCTTTCTTAAAACAAAGCACAGAAAAATTATGAGTAAGGCTTAAATCACATGCCTCAAAGTTGTAATAAACATTAAAGCAATCGTGCAGGCTTTCCTGTGGCAAAACACCCGTTGACATTGTGATAGATATAATAATTTCCTGCAGTGGCCCAGACAAACGTTGTTGATTTAAGTTAATGTGTCATTGTGGGCCACAGATTGTAGGTAATTTCATGGGGAAGGGTGAACTACAGCCCTCCAAGAACTAAAAATAATGGTGGTAAATTCACTCCGGTTATAACATCTCCTGAGAGGTACAACCATCTGGACAGGCGTGCATATAGAGGTTCAGATTGGATTCTCTAGAGAAAGGACTTTTGGATAGCCTGAATTTAAACTGATCCAGGGCCTGCTTTCTGTTCCAACAAATGGACAGGACTTTCTGTTCAAGGGAGGTCCCAGTCCTTCATGGGAAGGGTTGGAAAGACTTGAGCTGTTTATATGTGTGCTTGTTCTGTGCCAAGACAGTTACGAACATGGAACCACAAAAAAGTTCCTTGGCAGAGTTTGAAGGACTGTCTCTTACTAGACCCCTTGCTGGGGTTGTGGTGATCTCTGATAAGGTTATTAGTACCTGTAGAGGTTCTTTTATTGGTTTAATGTGCTTTTTCTCTCTGTTTTCAGTGCTTGCTAGGGGTGTTAGATATAGTGTAATTGAATAGTCATGCAACTGCATGAAATCTTATTGCTTATACGACTATACAGTAGTCTCTGAGGGTGGGGCCAGCAGTCAGTGTGCTCCTAGCCCCATTCCCAGGGAGCCCCCTGGCAACCCATGCTGCTGTCTCTGTATCAGAAACAGCAGTGTGGGGTGGTAGGCAGGAGTTGGTCCATGAGGTCTGTGTGGAGTGGCAGCAGCCTCTGTTTGCGGGGGGAAGTCTGAGCTCCCCATGGACAGTGGTTGCTCAACCTCTATCTGCGGGGAGCTCAGACCGTCCGTGGACAGGGGCTGCTACTGGGTACCAGCCACTGTTTGTGGTGAGCCCAGACCACCATGGGCAGAGGCTGCTTCGTGGCAGCCTCCCCTTGTGCTGCTGCCTCTGTTAAAGGCACTGCAGAGCTGGTACTGGCAGGAGCTGGTTTTTAAGCCCCCCCCTCCAACATCGTCTCCTGTCTGCCCTCTCTTGCTGCTTCTATGGGAGGCAGCAAGGGGGGGGGGGGCAGGTGGGTCCGTAGAGCCAGCACACGTGGAGAGCCAAAAGCTGGCTCCTTGCATGAATCGGCTCCAGCCTGCCCCACCTCCACGCAGCTGCCTCTTTATCAGAGGCAGCAGCACGGGGAGGGGGCAAGCAAGTTGGTTGCTCCTGGGTAGCCCGCTTTAAACCAGCTCCTCATGGGCACCAGCTCCCACTGCCCCCTCCTCTTGTTGTCTCTGATAGAGAAGCAGCAAGTGGGCATGTGTGTGCCTGTAGTCAATAAGATTAACAGATAAACCCGAGCTTATTGGTTAACTGTTTATGTAGACTACACATTGACATCCCTAGTGCTTGCTTAGGAAAAGCTGTCTGGTACTTATAACTGTGGGCAATGATGCTGTTTATAGCATCTGAACAGAAAAAGCAAAGCAGGCTCACTTAGGCAGTCTGAGTCACTGGGAAATCCATGGTGTAGGCAGGGAACCATGCAGCCTTGAAATGCTCCAGTCAGAAGGGGTGAGATGTGAGTCTGTACCTGAGAGAAATAATGGGAACCAGGACCTAAAAATAGATCCTCTTGGTGGACCAGTTCAGGTTCTGTAGCCCTGAACTGTGGCAGATATCAGTGATGTGTTTTACTTACAACATCACATGATAACTTCACATTCATATCATTCACAGGTTGTTACAAAACTGCAATGTTACAGATGTAGTTTTGAACGTAATGGCAATGTAAATGTTTTGGCCAACTCATGATGCCTCGTGAGACTAGAAGTCATTGGAGTTATAGAAGGGATTTACTTATTTTAAAATACTAATGAGTGCAGTTCCATTTGCTGTAGCCTATCCCTTTCTGGTGCAGGATATAATCTTGAAGTTTTGTGTTCATTAACCTAATCGCATTGGCTCAGATCCTCAAAGGAATTTAGGCTCCCAACTTCCACTGATTTTAATAGGAGTTAGGAGTCTAAATTCTACATCAGGATTTATTCCTGACCTGTCAGAATGGAATGAACTCCATGTATATGTATGTAAATCTTTAGCTGTAGATCCTTCTGAGTTGTTCTCTTGACTGAAATACTGAGTTTAATAAAATAAGGCAATATAATACAAGAATTTCTTTCTTTTGGCTCCCCTCCAGCAAAACAGTTGAACCATGACCAAACTTTGAAGTCAATGAGATTACTCCCTTAAAATTACACATGGGCACAAGAGGTTGGCTGGTTAGGGATCTAAGTTAGTAGATATGTTACTTTGCAGTCAGATAAGTTGTTTGAGTTTACTGAAAAAATAGGTAAAACTGTTGTGTACATTTCTAGAAAATTGTGTACATGGACTAAAAAATAAAAAATAGAATAAAAAAATCTGATCATGTTATAAGGTAAGATATTCTCATAGGTGAAGTGTCCTATTCACATTGGCTCTGATTGTCCAGTCATTCAGGGCAGGTTTACACTGGTGTCTTTCTACTGAAGTCAGTGGAGTTACTCCTGTGTGAGAGGGTCAGGCCCACTCACTTAAATAAGGAACATTTTATCAATGTTTCTACTTGAACTCTGAAGTTAATAGTTTCTTTCAATATATTAATGATGGCTGTAAAGAGGGCCTGCCAACATGGTGGTTCAGTCTTGCATAATTGTTTGTTTTTTTGCTCTTGCAGGTGATCTTGTCAGGAATCATAGGTTTAACAACGTGGAAGAGACCAGTAATACTTCTGGTATGTATCTGCAAACACATGTTTTAAGGGAAGTATCACAAGATGCTCTTGATATAATAGTACAGTACTGGTACAGAGGTTAATTTACTTTCCCTTTAAAAAATACTGGCATTACTGAATTAAGCAAACAAAAGATTAAAGCAAACCAAGGGGTATACACAGCTCTTGTTAGCAGCAATAGGCATTATGGGACTGTACTGAGAGGAAGTAATACTATTGTAATTTAATTTTACAGAGCTTTTCCATTCATGTAGCTCAGTGTTTCTCAAAGTGGTCCACAGACCCACTCTGAAAAAGCTGTTATCTGGCCACTCTGGTTTGTTTATTTACCAGTTCCACAGCCACGGAGTGACCTACTGCTTCCCACAGCTCCCCTTGGCTGCAAAAGGCGAACTGCAGCCAATGGGAGCCACAAGGCTCTGTGGCTGCAGACTCAGTAAGTAAACAAACCAGAGCGGCTTGATAGCAGCTTTCTCAGAGTGGGTCCACGGGCTAATCTGAGAAACACTGGTGTAGGCCTATTTCCTAATTCGAAATTATAGATTTGGGATACGAGTAGCACATCCGAGAGCACATCTACACAGCAGGGTAAAGTCGAAATAAGCTACACAACTTGAACTATGTCAATTGCATACATTAAGTCAAAATAGCTTATTTCAGCTTTTGCGCTGTCTACACAGCAGGAAGTCTGAGTTAGAGTAATCTTCCTCCAACTTCCCTTACTCCTCGTAAAATGAGGGTTACAGGAGTCAGAGTAAGAAGTCTTCTAGCTCGACATTATTTCAACATTGTCGAAATAACTACTTGCTATGTAGACATGGGCTATGTTATTTTGGAATAATGTTGCTGTGTAGACATAGCCTAAGAGACTAACAAAAGTATATACGATCATGTGCTTTCATGGGTAAAACCCACTTCATCAGTCTTAGCCACTAAAGCTCATGATCCTATATATTTTTGTTAGTCTTTAAGGCAGGGGTAGGCAATAATTTTTGACCAGGGGCCACGTCAGAAATTTTCAAAGTGGCCTCAGGGCACCCCAGAAGGGGTGGAGCCAGGCCACTTCTGA
The DNA here is from genome assembly GCF_052426305.1 of Pelodiscus sinensis. NCBI lineage: Eukaryota > Metazoa > Chordata > Testudines > Trionychidae > Pelodiscus > Pelodiscus sinensis. The sequence goes on from NC_143057.1 coordinate 33,283,450, forward strand.
GATTCCCCTAATTGGTCTGGGTGGAGGAGCGTGCAAAGACTTTGCTCCCCCCTCCCGAGAACCGCCAGCTGTTCTCAACTGCTAATGGGTCGCTCTAAGCACCCATGCCCATGGCAGTAGGAGAAGACTTTGCGTGCTCCCCCATTACCCCAAGTGAATCAGGTCCTGGGGGAGGGGGAGAATGTGAAGTCTGCTCCCACGCTGCAAGGGAGTCATCTGTCAGCTGAGCAGCAGCTGGCCGATGACTTTAAGTGCTGAGCCCCTTGCAGGGTGGGAGAAGTCTTTGCATGCTTCCCCTCCCCCCAAGCCCTGTTTGGTTTGGGGGTGGTGGGGATCATGCAAAGTCTCTCTTATTCCCTGCATCTCTGGCACACAGTGCTTAGTCAACTGCCAGGGTTGATTCTTAAGCACCGCATGCTCCCCCGTCCCTAGGCCCTGATTGGCCTGGGAATGGGGGAGTGGCAGGGACTCCAGGCTGGTTCTACTCACTTAGCAGGCTGGATCCAGGCCATGGAAGCCCTTTTGCATACCCTGCTCTAAGGTACCACAGGACTACTCATTGTTTTTAAAATTACAGACGAACACAGTTACCCCTCTGAGTTTTAGGATAACAATTCACATCTATGTATCCTGTGTTGTTTCCTGGCCCTGAATTTTTTTCCATTCTGTTTTGTCAGCACTCTGGCAGAGTATGTTTTGTCATTTGGGGATAATACTATTCAAGTTTCCAGAAAGGAATTGCTCTCAGGACTGATCACTCAGCTGTAATATACTGGTGCCTACTACTACAGCGGAGTGGTCGCTCTAAGTACTACTGTCTTATATCATTTGTCTTTGTCGTGCCTCCCATATTTAAGAAATTATACTCTTTTGATAGAAATATATAAATGTACAGAGTATGTAAGCTGTATCTAGATATAAACCATCTAAAATGCTCTTTGTTGTGGTGGGTCTGATGTCTCGGGGACTGGAAATGGGATATGAAACCTTTCATTACTAGGTCACTGCTTCATCTCTCTTCGAGGACAATAGTAACCAAAATATGTTGTCACAGGCTACTTTTTTGGTGAGACGTGAAAAGTGGGGTGGTTTCTATCCAGCTTCAGTTGTTGTCTAAGTATACAGACCAAGGACTGGATAGGTATGTTGACTAAGTTACTTTCTCTTCCTTAGAAGAGGAGGTCTGTCCAGATGAGAGACATTGGTGGGATAGTATATAACTTGCTTTGTTGCTACCTATGTTGTACCAGTTCTGTGAATAATTAGAGAAGATATCCAGGACTCTCAATATGGCAGTTTACACAAGCACTGAATTTGTTTAAAAATAAATATAAATGCCATCTGTCTTTAAGAATTTCAGCCCTACAAGGAGTGTGGTGTTTCTGTATCTGGAAAAAAATGATTACAGCAATTGCTGTTTACTATAGCTCCTTATTATTTCCTTCTCTTCTACAGTCTAATCCTTTTTTTCATATCCTCCTTTTTATTGATTGAATGGATTATTTCTCATTTTACCTGAGCACTGAATCAGTACACTTAACTTTTTATTTTCATTTACTTTCATTCATAATAAGTATGATTCTTTAGTATTTTTCATTTTTGAATATTTCTATGTTTGTGAAATGTGATATCTTTTCCCCAAGATTCGGGACAGAAAGGTAATGGTACAAAATTCATCACCAAGTTTCATATCACATGGATTCTTTAATACAGAGAACCTTGCAGATGGATTAATTTAATACATTGTCATATTTAAGAATTTTGTATAACTTAGATTTTTTTAATTGAACACCAGGGCCATTGCAGCAATCTGAGAAATCTGGATAGTCTCGTGTATGTTTTGAATTGCCAGGGTTTGTATTGCATCATGATGTTAGCATTTGCACCATCTTTGAAGAGATTTTGGACACTGTAAAATATAGTTATAACATTAGTTGTTGTTGGATTCATCTTGATCATTATTTTTACTTCTATAGCTGGGTCAACATTAAAACTCTCCCTTCGTGTTCATAAGCTAAAACCTTATTATCATCTTTGTTTTTATGCATAATTGTACTTTGAGCTGGTGATTCTATAGAGAATACTGTACCATTTTAAGTGCTTTTAAAATTCTCTGTGGTTTGCCAAAAAATAAGTGCTGCAGGTGTCTTGAAACTTCAAAACCAAATGTTAAAGGCCATGAAATTGTTTAATTTGATGTAGATTAAGAGCTCTCAAATCTAGTAATTAAATTTGTCCAAAGAGCTATTTGGGCTTATTCTTTTCATCATAATAAAATAAATAATTTCCGTACTGAATGCTTGTATTATTCTGCCTCTGCAGCTGCTTATCGCTTAGCAGTATTTAAGTAATCTTACAAAGGAGCACACATTTTTCTCAACTCTCCTTTATATGCATGTGTTTAGGTAATGTCACTGCTTCAGTTGCTTTCTTTGTGTGTGTCCAAATGAGGATAAATTTGACACAGATTTCTTCGTCCCTATACTGTACTATAAACAGAATTGTGAGGGGGACTCAGTATCACAGAGTGGCTTGTTCTGAGGGCTGGAAAGTCTGTTGCTAAGCCTACTTGATCTCAGAATGAGCCTTACCTACGGGAAACCAGGCAAATTGCCACATAGAGTAGAAGGTGAATGCAATAATGGGCAGGAGAGCTAGGCTTAAGCAATGTTAAAGAATTGGAGTGAGAATCAGATAGGAAATTCAGAGCAGGAAGCAAAGCTTTCCAGGCAGGGAGGCCTGGGAAGAGACCTTAAGAAGCTGGATAGGAAGTAGGCTAACACAGTTATAAAAGCAGACCTAGCTGGTCAGTACGTGGCCCTGGGCTAGAATCTAGCATAGGAGGGTAGGACTGGGTTCCCTACCAGCCCCAAGGAAAGGGGTGTGCATAGGGTTGCCAGGTGTCTGGTATTCACCCGGACAGTCCGGTATTTTCGCCTCCTGTCTGGTAAAAAAAAAAAATCAGAAAATACCGGATACCTAAGATGTCTGGTATTTTCTGATTTTTTTCTCCTGGCCAGAAAGCGAAAATACTGGGAACCTGGCAACCCTACAAACACTAAGCGCCCAAACTCCCCTCACCCCTCCCCTGAGCCACTCCCAGCCCCCAACACCCCCAGATCCCATGCTTACCTGGTTCTGCAAGGCTGCTGGCACAAAATGACTGCCGGCAAAAAGACCAACGGGAAGCAATGACTTCCCTGGGTCTTAGTGCTCAACCGCTCCCCTATTTCTATCCCTGCACTCACTCTTAAAGGGGACATGCTGTTTTAATGCTGTTTTATTTTAATATATATATATTGCTTAATAAGTCTTGGAGTCTTTTTTTTTTCTCAACAACTTTGGTCTCCTCCCCCTCCCCTTTTTTTTTTCTTCAACAGAATTTTTTCCCAGTGTTTTTTTTTTGGAGGGGGGGGAGGGAGTGTTTGGTATTTTTGTTTCAACCATCTGGCAACCCTAGATGTACAAGCTCACTGCAAGGGATATTAAGCCCACCAAGGAAGCTAAAGGCAAGCCAAAGAGAGGCAGAAGAAGTGCTCAGAGTAGATGGAAGAAATGTATTTCTGTTAAACACATTTGAAGACTTATAAGTTTAGAGTCTTAAATGACACCAAAATGGGTGACACCAAAATGTGTGGACTTAAGATGGCAACATGGCCGAAGGGATGAGTTACTGACAGAGAAACTGCCACTGTGCTAGAGTGACCATTGGTGGGAGTGCTACCCAGAGAGAGAGCTGTTATGCCATGCTTGGTCGTGAGAGAATGCCTAGTGTTGAGTGAACTGATTTATACCACTTACAAATTTGCAGCACTGTTGTCCCATCACCCTTCCCCATTCCTCTGTTTAGATGGCAGCTGCTTGTGATTCTGAATCATGGAGATCACTATGCAGTTCAGGCTTTAGCACAGATGGAGAACATAGTTTACTCCTGGAGGAATTCACAATGTAGAATTTTGCCAAAATTATTTTTGTGTGTGCGCACAATTTCCATTTCCCCACAGAAACGGGCTGCAGGGCTGCTGGCTGCCACTGGGGGTTACTGGACCCGGCAGAGCCCAGTTTGCACATAGAAGACACTGCCAGGTGGATGAGGAGGAAGTTAGATCCCAGCTGCAGTTCCCAATATGCCTTGAGGGAAGGAGAGGGAAGTGCATAGGAAAATCTGTACAAACCCGGGACAGAGCATCAGGCTGTTTCTCCCTCCTGGATTCTGAGGGGTAACGGAGCAGGTTTCTGGGCTGGGAGAGACACAGCTGGGTTCTGTGAAGAGGCAGCTTAGGTTTTTGGGCTGGGGGGTGCTGTTGGTTGGGGGTTGGAGGTTTGGGTGTAGTGGCAACGGCATTACGTGGCGGGACTTTGGGGCAAAGGGGCATCTGCATCTAATCCCCAACTGGATTTTGGGGAAGGCAGACAACAGCAGATGGATTGTTGTAGGGGGGGAACTGTGTCTGTATTGTTACAGGCATGCTTGCTGCTGGTACTTTGAAATAAATTTCCAAAATAATTGAAACTGGCATGATTATATGTTGTTTTAGCTAATGAAATTTGCAGAATTTTAAAAATATTGTGCATAGAATATTTAATTTTTTGGTACAGAATTCCCACAGGAATAGAAATAAAAAAATAAAAAAATAAATAGCTCCTCTACACACTTACAACTATGTTGTAACTGCATTCCTGGAGATGGCCCTCTTCGTGGAGTAGTCCAGGCCTTCAATGGTATATCTGTGTGGATATTTCGGCAATCTGAAAGATACTGTAGTTTTTAGCTTTGAGTCTCAGTTCTTTAGCTCAGTCACCAAATATCTTTGCAATTTAGTTTTTAGCATTTGGTTGGTGGTTTTTCTGCAGAACAGATTCTTCCTGTTTTGGGGAGTTTTATTTCCTCTAAAGTTGGCGGGAGATGTTGATTTTCACTATACTGAGTTAAGCATTGCTCACCTCTTTATGGAAACTGTTTCTTCCTGTAATGAGCTTCTTCCTGCCACAAACTCTTACCTTTGGCCTATAACAGAAGTGTTTTCTTTCTAAAATCATATCAGTGGCCAAACTGGTTTGAAAACAGAGATCAGCAGTGCGGTCAACAACCAACTTTAACTCGCTATTTTGGCCTCAGCACAAGGTCCTCAGTCTTTATGCTCTTGCTCTCTGTGGTTTTTCATCTTTGGCCCATAGATGGCTAGGGCTTCATTGCACTCTTTCTGGTGATTCCTGGAGCTGTCCGAGTCCTATTGATGAAAGCTATCAATTTTCAGTCAGTAATGTATAGTATAAGTTGCAGTCCCGTTCAGGATGTTTTCTAAGACTTTCCTTGGCTTTTTGAGCAACAACAATAAACTGAAAATCACAGACATCTGCACATACTGTTGTCTTCTTTGTAATTCTTTTGTTACTTTATTTTTCTCTCAAGGAGGAAAAAAAAAGCCTGTGTTCAAATACATGGATGATGCCTCAGATAGCAGTTTGGTTCTGTCCTCTTATAGGTCTGCAAAGTGACCTGGAAAGATTGAGCTATAGGCAGTGGAGGAAGATTCAGTAAATATTCAGTGCCTGGGTAGAAGAAATTAATTGTACAAACAGGGTGGCTGTAGCTGCTCCAGGCAACTCCAATAAACACATTATAGCTCTTCTAAAAAGCGACTGTAAAAAATGGCATTGTATGATTCTGTATGCATTGCCAACCAGTGATTTCCATTTCAGATGTGCTCAGCATTCAAGTTCCCTGATTCTTTGCTAGCTCACCTGCAGGGATAGGGGCTACTGGAGACCTTAGGTTTCCAGGGTCTGGAGCTCTAGGACAGCCCTTCCCTGGGGACTACCCAGGTTCATTGCTCTAGGAAATCCTGCCATGTGGACTATCCTGGGGCTGGGCAGCCTGGACTTCCAGAGAGCTAGGAATCCAATAGCCTAGGGAGCCAGCTGGCTTGAGAGTCTGGAAGCCCAGAGAGAGTATGCATGGCAGAGCTGCCCAGGAACTGCAGACTCTGGCAGCTGCTGACTGAATTTGACATTCTTGTCAATGTCAGTTTCACTCAACAGCTGCCAGTCTCAGAATAGCTGGTTTTGGAAACAGCATGCCAGTGTTTCTGAAACACTTTTTTTTCCCAGGGGGAAGGGGGAATTGCCAGTTTTAGAAACATTTAGTTTCAGTCCAGTTTGGAAAATGAAAAAATTTCTTGCGAATTGTAAACTTCAAGTTTTGGCCAGCTGTAGTTGGCATACGAGATTTTTTTTTTTAACTGGAGTGTTTGCCCTGCAAACTCAGTACGGTTCTGAAAATCAGCTTGAGGTTTTTTTCAACTTTTGCTGCATAACTAATAATTTGGAGCAGTTTGATTTTTTTTAAACATTTAAATTAAAATGTTTTTTCATCAAAATAGAAATCTCTGCAAGAAGTTTTTGCTTTTACTTATATGTTTTGAGTTTCTCTTGGGGAGGGAAGGGAAAAACGGAGAACTGAAAACCCAAACATTTTTGAAGAAAAACTTGATGAACTATGTTTGAAATTGTTGACAGGAACAAACATTATTTCCTGACTAGCTTTAATAATAAAGGTTCTTCAGGGCAAGCAGTGCTGTTAGTGACATTTTGGCATGGTTGTTGCCTTGAAAAGATTTGGAACAAAGTGAAACTAAATAAACTATTATGTTTATTTGATATAAACTGCACCTTGCTTATTCTTAGGCAGTGGTTCTCAAACTTTTGTACTTGTGATTTCCCCCCCCCCCCCCACACACACACACACCGGAAGCCTGTGAGAGCAACCCCCTCTTTAACAATTAAAATAATTTTAATATATTTATTGCTTTTATAAATGCTGGAGACAAGGTGGAGTTTGGGGTGGAGCCTGACAGCTCACGACTCCCTTGCCCTTATCTCTGTAAGGGTGTGTCTAGACTACATGCCTCCTTCGACGGAGGCATGTAGATTAGCCAGATCGGAAGAGGGAAATTAAGCCGCGATTAAAATAATCGCGGCTTCATTTAAATTTAAATGGCTGCCCCGATCTGCCGATCAGCTGTTTGTCGGCAGATCGGGGCAGTCTGGACGCGATGCGCCAACAAAGAAGCCTTTCTTCATCGGCACAGGTAAACCTGGTTTCACGAGGCTTACCTGTGCCGATGAAGAAAGGCTTCTTTGTCGGCGCGTCGCGTCCACACTGCCCCGATCTGCCGACAAACAGCTGATCGGCAGATCGGGGCAGCCATTTAAATTTAAATGAAGCCGCGATTATTTTAATCGCGGCTTCATTTCCCTCTTCCAATCTGGCTAATCTACATGCCTCCGTCGAAGGAGGCATGTAGTCTAGACACACCCTAAGTGTTTTGTTAACTAGAGGGAAAAGCAGTGAAAATGGAAGCTAAATACCTGAAAACCACCAGTGCAAGCACTTAACTTTTAAGTACACGAGTAAATATTCAGACTAAGCATATGTATAAATATTTGTAGGACGAGGGACCGTTTTTGTCTTCTGTGCTCATCTGGATTTACTAGGAAATAAATAATTCCAAATATTTCTATACTAGCCAATAGCCCGGCATAAGACAAGATTTCCGGGTCTCTCCTCCACGTCCTATTCCCTTTCTGTCTTGCTCTTCTCTCTTGAGCCTACGGTCTCTCGCTCTGTCTTTCTCTTTCTCTCGCTCTCCTACTGCCTTCCCCCCCAGCCTCTCTTCCGCCTCCTGCCTCTCTCTCCATCTCTCTTTTTCTCTTCTCTCCTCCTGTCTCTCACTCTCTCTTCACTCTCCTCCGCCTTCTCTCTGTCTCCTCCGCTCTCCTCTGTCTCCGTCGGGGATGCACACTCGTCCAGGCCCTGCCCCTTGGCCATATACGTCACTGCCCCCCTTCCCCTCCCGCCGTGGCGCTCGGCTGACTTCTGTGCCGCTCAGCCAGGCCGCCGCAGGGAAGCAAACGGCGCAAGCGACCGTTTGGGCCCCGCGCTCCCCATGCAGCACCCCCGTGCTGCATGGGGACCATGGCGCCCAAATGGCTGCTTGCTCCCACCTGGCAGCCTGGCTGAGCGGTGCAGATGTCAGCCAAGGGCCACGGTGGTAGGGGAAGTATGTGACTCAGGCAACAGCGCCGCCCAGAGGGAACAGACAGCATTTCGGGCAACAGCACCGCCCAGAGGGAACAGCCAGCATTTCAGTGTTATATATATATATAGTAGCCCAATGTCTGAGAGTCTGTAACGCTGAAATGCTGGCTGTTCCCTCTGGGCGGCGCTGTTGCCTGAGTCACATACTTCGCCTCCCGCCGTGGCCCTTGGCTGACATCTGCACCACTCAGCCAGGCTGCCAGGTAGGAGCAAGCGGCGCAAGCGGCCATTTGGGTGCCACGGTCCCCATGCAGCACGGGGAGGCGAAGTACGTGACTCGGGCAACAGCGCCGCCCAGAGGGAACAGCCAGCATTTCAGTGTGTTTATATATATATATATATATATATATATATATAGTAGCCCAACGGGAGTGCTGCATGAGGAGTGCGGGGCCCAAACGGCCACTTGCTCCCCTGTGGCGGCCTGGCTAAGTGGCACAGAAGTCAGCCGAGCGCCACGGTGGGAGGTGAAGGGGGGTGGGGCGGTGACGTGCAGCGTGATAGTGGCTCCAGGCCCTGCCCCCTGGCTGTGAACGTCACTGCCCCGCCCCTCTTCGCCTCCCGCCATGGCGCTCGGCTGACTTCTGCGCCGCTCAGCTGGGCCGCCGCGTGGGAACAGGTGGCGCAAGTGACCATTTGGGCTCCGCGGTCCCCTGAGTGAGAGATGGGGGGGAGGAGAAGAGAAAGAGAGAGAGAGAGAGGCAGGCGGTGGAGGAGTGCTGAGAGGGGGGGGGAGGGAGGCAGGAGGAGGAGGAGAGAGAGAGAGAGAGACAGACGGAGCTGGAGCTGGAGTGAGAGACCGGAGGCTCAGGAGAGAAGACCGACATGGAGGAGAGATCTGAAAATCCCGTCTTATGATGGGCTAATTGACTAGTTTTACTATATTAGCTCAGTATTCATTTGACTCCTTTCTCCTCTGCCATCCAGAATACATACTGATATCAAAGGGAGTTAAGTTCATATAACATTTGCAGGACTGATCTCTATATACATTAATAAATAGAATTTAGATGTATGACAGTGTATAATATTGAACGTGTAGTTTGACTTCATTTTTAATATACTCAAATACTCCACACTAAAAAAAAAAAAAAAAGCCTTCACCTTGATTTTAGGAGTCTTGCTACTTCTTCTAAAAAGTAGTATAATATTGCTTTTTAAATAAATTATTTTATACTTGTAAATTAGTATTTTCCTTGTCTTGAGCTTTATCACAAAGCTCTGTATAATCTTTCAATAGTTCTCATGGCTAATGGGGAAAATTAGCAAGATTATAAAATTAGTGCTTGCTCTTACAGCTGAGTCTCTGAAGGAAAACTAAGACATTTATTTAGAATGATGTGTAATATTTGCACTGGTATAATATTTCATTATTGGGAATGAAGCATTTTTGTTTTGCTTACTATCAAAGGGTTTATTTGGGCCCTGACCCTAATCCAGGTACAGGCCTAGCCTCGTTGACTGAAAACATTTTGCTCCATCCTATGTGTATACGTTCTTTTTTGGTGGAGAAGTCATTCAATGAAGGCCTCAGTATAATGGTTTTCATTTTCATATAGTCTAATTCATACAAAAATATTACACTTTCATGCCTTTGTATAATCCATACACATATAGGACTAAAAGAAATTAAGTGCAACAGGTCAACTGAGCATAAAGCTAAGCCAGAATTTGGCTTGTTTCAGTTTTTATCACTGCAGTTCAGACTAGGTCTCTATGCATTTTGACTTTTAAAATAGTTTGTTTACCTTTGCCAGTGCTTCCATATGTTAACTCTCCTTTGTTCAAATGAATTTTCCTTCTGTCATTGCAGAGAAGGTGGGTTGGACGTATAGCCCTACTTAGTTTCTTTGTGCACTGAGATCCAGGGTTCAGTGAGCCAACATAAGGGCATCTTTCTTCTTTCTTCCTTGGATGGATGTTCATTCCAAGTTAATTTTTGCAGTAAACAGTCATAGAATAATTTGCTTGAAAATTGTAATCAGTTAGCTAACTGTCTTGGAGCTTTCTAGAATGTGCTCCAACCCAGCTTTAATTCAGGTCAAGTAATTAAGAAGTGAGGGTGTATTTGAAATGTCTTCTTGGAACTTACCAAACTTCACTATCTTCAAGATTAAGGTGCTTCCTGATATTCCTTCTCACTAAGGCTATGTCTAGACTACATTCCTCTGTCGAAAGAGGAATGTAAATGAAGCAAATCGAAAGTGCAAACGAAGCGCGGATTTAAATATCCTGCGCTTCATTTGCATATTTGCGTCCGAGCGCTTTTAATAAGTAAATGAAAATAAAGTGAAGTACCTTGATTGTTTTTACAATCTAACTTTTGAAAATTGCTGAAGGCCTCAGTGGACCACTTCATGATCTTTCCAAATATTGTTTGTACCATGAGCTACCTATTGTAAATTGCTTTGGATAAGAGCACTTTAAGAAAAAAAAATCTTTCCTCAGTCTACCTGAATGGAGTTCTCGGAGCACACGTTGAGAACTTCTATTCCAGATGAAACCTTGTATTTGCATTACGCTAACATGACCCAAAAGTGGAAAGAAACAAACAAACAAAAGCATACGTGTTTTGAACAAAGTCAAAATAATGTGTAGTGCTCTCACAAGATGTGGCTGTAGCATTGCAGATTAAATTTAAGGAATGGCTGGAACATGGCATGAATAAAGCAGAGGCATTTGCATTGTTCAGTCTTGCCTGTAGAGCTGAATATTTTCCTGCCATATTTGCATATTGCCAGCTTTGCCCACGACAATTTTTAATGTTCAAACCTAAATTTGCAATGATTTTCAAAACCGTTGTCTTTAGACATTCAGAAGTGTGGGATTTTAGTGGGACAAAACAAAGAAATTGCTCTACAACTTCACCATTGCTGGTCACGTATCTTAAAAATTAATGTTAATTGGTCTACTTGACTCACATCTGGTGTTGAATCGACTATTATAGAATAGCACTTGGCATCCTTTACTTCATCAGTGAATTGGTTTCTGAGCTGCTCTGCCATTATGATAATGAATTCACTGTAGGTTTGGTGCATTAAAAAATTGGTCTTCCCCGAGTCACAATACTGATAATTTTTCCTATGTTCATTGAGACAATTGTCAAATTCACTAAGATATTCAAGGCAGATTCAAAAAATTACCTTTTTGATTTGACATTGATGACTCCTCATGTCGTCTTAGAGGTAGTCCAAAAGAAGACTGCAGTTTCACTGTGCCAGACCTGGTACTGGACTGCCTGGCCCTGGGAGCCCCCTATTGCTGGGGTAGGGGTCCTGTGCCAGAGCACGATATATTTCATTGTAAATCCACCCTGTCTTGGATATTGGCTTTTGGAGTGCACACTTTTGGTTGTGGCTTTTTAATGTTCGCAAAATTGTTGGAGCATTACAGTGAGTACAGGCAGTCCCCGGGTTACGTACAAGATAGGGACTGTAGGTTTGTTCTTAAGTTGAATCTGTATGTAAGTCGGAACTGGCGTCCAGATTCAGCCGCTGCTGAAACTGACCAGCGGCTGACTACAGGAAGCCCAAGGCAGAGTTGCTCTGCCCTGGGCTTCCTGGAATCAGCTGCTGATCAGTTTCAACAGCGGCTGAATCTGGAGGCCTAGGACAGAGCAGCTGGGGCACTGCCGGGTAGGTCCCCGCAGCGCCGCACCTCAGCGCTGCGGGGACCAACCCGGCAGCACCCCAGCAGCTCTATCCCAGGTGTCCCCAAGTCAGCCGCTGCTGAAACTGATCAGCGGCTGATTCCAGGAAGCCCGGGGCTTTGTCGACAGAACTGAATGTGTCTAGACGCTTGCTTTGTCGACAGAACTGAATGTGTCTAGACGCTCTATGTCGACAGAAGTTTTGTCGATAGTATCTGTCGACAAAACTTCCATCGACAAAACCCTGTAGTCTAGACGTACCCGTAGACTCATTATAATGTTTAACTTTTCGGTGCCCTGCTGCCTAGTGGAATCTGCAGTCCTGAGTTAGGTGGTCATGCTGCTTTTATAATGCATGGGGAAAGTTAGCTCCTTCAGAATGGGATTCACAGAAATTGGGGAGTTGGGAATGGGGTTGCCTAAGCTACTTGATGGAAAATGCTGAAGGACGGCATGTATCTAAAACCCACCCCTCAAAGGGCCTCAGTTATCTAAATCTAGATTGGAGTGAGACATCTATCTCTGCCTGAGATTCCCAGCCGTGAAACCTCTCTTGGCGTTAGGTGCCTAAGCCTTTTCTTGTTTTGTCATTTTCTTAAAACCAATAAGGGGTGGTGCCCTCTCACTTGTAACTTTTAGCCCTGTGATTAGGACACTGATCCAGGATGTGCAAGACCCAGGTTCAGTGAGGCAGACCTGCCCCAGAACAGTCGCCTGAGAAGTGGGAGACATGAGTTTAAATCCTGCTGCACATCAGGCAGAGGGAGAAACCAAATGCATGTCTCACCCCACATCGTGGTAAATGCTCTAGCGACTGGGCTAAAGGTCATAAGTGGAGTGAAGGCAGCCAAACCATCACCTCCTCTGGATGTTTTGTTTGAGTCCTGCGCATGCCTATTGTCTCAGGCCTTGCAGGTGAGGCAGGTGATGCCATGCCTAGCAGGGATGTAAAATCCCAGTTAAACAGTTAAATGTTAGGGTCACCTAAAGTTTAACCAGTTAACTGACGAAAGCGGGATCTGGGCTGGGAACCACTCCAGCCCAGATGGAGAAGCCCCAGAATGCGGGGCTCCTACCCCATCCCCGTGCTGCTGCCTGCTCCCAGCTCCATTGGAGCAGCCGCTGCCTGCAGCAGGCAGAGTGCTACTCCGGCCCCCACAGGTTACCGGTTAACCAGAATCCGTAAGCATTATCCATTTAGGGTGATGTTTAACATTCATCAATTTACCACTTAACCTTTCACATCCCTAATGCCTAGTTTGAGGATTCCATAGGAGATTAAGTGTGAGCTAGGGGCCTAGACTGAGGTGGATGTGGTTATGTCCAGGGGTAAATATTTAGGTTCATAAGGCATTTATCCCTGGAAACCTAGTGACTTTAGGAACCTACAGGGTTAGGTGGCAGCACAGTGGAGATTTGGGGGGTCTAAATATTGGATTAGGCATCTAAAATGGCATTAAGTACCTAAAGTTTTTTTGGAACTAGCCCTTTTTGTGTCATCATGGTTTCCCCCTGTAGTTAGCCAGTTTCTCTTGGTGTCTGTGTGTGGACAGTGGAATGAAAAATAGGAACATTCAAATGTAATAATACAAAAATTGGCAGGCAGTCTCAAGGGCAGGCATATTACATTGAAATACTTTTAACTCATGTATTAAATTGGCTAGGATCCTGTAGTAATTGGAGTTTAAAAGTGTGTTTTGTACATATAAGCTCAGTTCAGTGTGTATAAAATCCATTGAATAGTGGGATGGAAAACAAATAGATGATTCATTCTTATGTTCTTATGATGGTTTTACAGATCAGAAACATTGTCTGTGACATTACTGGAGGGATTCTGTTTTTGGTAGCAGAGGAGAAATAAAATATTAGAATTGAAATTTTTTGAATGTGTCTGCTTCCTAGTTGTATTGCATCAGTTACTCTAAAATATTTGCCCCACAAAACAGTTCTGAAAATTGCCCATGTTGAATAAATGGTGCTGCAAGATATTTCTGCCTCAAATTTCCTAATGATCCAATTGTGCTGAGAGGCTGGTATAAAATGGAAGTTGGGATCTCTACAAATCACTCTTTACACCTGCTGGAACATCTTTCAGCTAGTCAGGATGAAGGTGCCTAGGGCTCCCAGACAATTTGTGAGAATCAACTGAAAATCTCTCTGCCACTAGTAGAAAAATAACCTTTAAAAAACTTTTTTCAAAAGCTCCTTCAGCTCTTTTAAACTGCACTAAACATCAAAGTAACTAATTGCTTCTTGCAGTGCTAATAATGAGACTATTACTGTAACTATAGGTCTCTGTACGTGGGGGCCTGCAGGGCATATGTCAGCTGCTGTAGAAACTCTGAGGAAAAAGGGATAGACAACAAGTTTTGCACAAAGTTCATGGCCAAAATAATTGGTGAGGTCAATTCTTTTTCATGAGATATTAGGGAAGAAATCATAGCCCTACTGACCTCAATGGGAGTTTTGCTATTGACTTTAATAGAACTTGGATTTCATCCATGTAATTTTTCAGTGAATTAGCTTTCCCATAGTTCAATTCCTACTCTTGTTTCCATTATTGTTAACTATGTTTTTCTGTTTCAGGTTAACCTGTTTGTTTTGCTCTCTGTTGTCTGTGTTCTTTTGAACCTGGCTGGATTTATCCTAGGATGTCAAGGGGCTCAGTTTGTGTCCAGTGTACCCAGATGTGACCTGGTGAGCAGACTTGATAACTCAGTGTATTTCTTGACTGCATGTCAAGAAGTAGGGTTGCCAGATGGTTTCAACAAAAATACCGGATGCACTTGACATTACATCACAATCTACATTACATCTTATTTAGAAAATACTGCACATTTATATTTTCTCATTGATATTTTCTCAGTTTGTTTCCTGAACAGAAAGCTCAAATATTGGACTGTTCGGTTCAAAACCAGACACCTGGTAACTCTATCAAGAAGAGTGGCTGGCACTGCTGGATTCCTACGAGTGCTGATAGATTAATCTATGCAGCAAATCAAGGAGTTGTTTAGTGCAACCATAGAACAGCAAAAAATTTAAAATAATGCATATTGACTTAAGCCTCTGACACAGCCAAACACTTAAGCATGCGCTTAAATGTAAGCGTGTGACATATTTCCTTATAGAATGGAACACAGCCAGTACAAGTGAAATTAATGCATGCAGCAACTTACGAGCATTTAATAGAGTCTAAGCGCTAAATACGTTCTTACAAGACTAATACCTATTTTCAACAAAACTGACATACAGATGAGTGGTTTGGTTCCCAGCTATGAGTATGTCAGTTCTTAGCCACTGCCCCTAGCCTAAGCCAGCACATGGTTCACCAAGGTCACAATATCACTGTAATAGAGCTCTTTTTAAAACTAGTTTAAAATAAATACATTTGGCTATTGGAAAGTCTGACACAAATCTTAATAGGTATAGGATTGCTAGGGAAATATATTTTTAGAAGTGTTATTTAAACAGTCCTCACAGTGGCCACATTGGGGTGCCATGCATATGATCCAAGTGCAGGCTGTTGGACCCTGAGCTGGTCGTGCTGAGGAGTCCTTAGGAAATATGATGCCCTTGCTCTTTAGCAGACCCTTACGGCTGGCCCTGGAGTGGCTTTTTTGGACATAGTAGGAGCCATATCCTACCTTTTGCAGCCTGAAATACAAGTTGGTTCAACATGGAGCTGGTCAGTCACATTTAAAAGAGAATCTGGGAAGGGATCCCAGAGATACCGCTGCCCTGACTGGCTGATACACTGATTTTGGATAAGAGCATGATTGCAATAAAAGATTTGTTTAATTATCTGGAGAGAATAAGCAGTCTGAAAAGCATGAAAGAGCAATTAGGCCTAATTCTTATAAACTAGGAAAATTGTATTTAATTAAGATGACATACAAGACAGGATTCTTTTTTTAGTTCATTACACTTAGTAGAACTCCTGAAAATAAAATATTAAAATGTGAGACTAAATAAACTATGTAATAATAATTGACTTGTTTTACCAGATACTCAGAATAATGACTCTCAAAGGGAAGAGTGTTCTGTAGAAAGAGGGAGGGTAAAAGCTAAAAATCTCTCAGTAATGTAAAAGACACAACAAAATGATCTAAACTAAACTGAAGTGGGACAGGGGCACAATCCCACAGATTTGATAGGTGTTGATCTATTGGGGCTTATAAAGCCTTTGATTTTTTCCCCCTTAGATTTTATTAGTAACGCATAATCTGTTGCTTCACAGGAAGCCAGTGCAGCTTCCGGAACATACCAGTTGGGGTTGGTATCAGATTCTGGTGCTTACAAACAAACAGTTTAGCAGTTAAGGGCTGCACAAGCACAAATATATTGAGAGAAATATTGGGGAGGAGATTAATAATTCAGACTAGAAATTTTAATGCTTTATTGAAAATCTCACTGCTCAGTTCTTCAGGAAGCCATAGGCCACAGGCCAGAAACATCTTGGAAATTAGATAATTGTAGCAATGCCTCTGAAGAACAGGTTGGACTTCCCTTGTCCAGCACCCTGGGGACCTGAGTGGTCCCAGACAATGGAGTTTGCTAGACAAGGGAAGGTCAAGACTCCCTATCTAGCTATAGGCTCTGCTTCCAGGTGGGGCTGCGCTCCATATCGTCTGCCGCTGCCTCCAGCCCCCCACCCTGCCAGGCCTGGCTGGGGCTGCATCCACCACTGCGCCAGCCCCAGACTGGAGCCGGACCCGCTGCCTCTAGCCCCAGCAGGAACTGTGCCTTCCCCCCTCCCAACACCGGCCCATCTGACATTAATGGAACAGATGAATCCCTGACATACTGAACTATGCAGCTTTGATTTTGTATGCATGTGATTAGGTCAGTCAGCCATATAATAGAGCGTATGCAGCTACAATTAGATATCTAGTCATAGACATTGGATTAGTCTGCACGTTAAATCATAATTCACATTATTTTTCTTACTGTTAAAGGTGGACCTGGGTGAAAGCAAGATTTGTTTCTGCTGTGAAGAATTTCACCCAGCCAAATGCACAGAGAAAGAGAATGCATTGAAGCTGTACCCAGTCCAGTCATGTAGCGCTGTTCACCTTCTACTCAAGGTACCGTGAAAGCAGTGCCAAAGAACTCATGCTCTGAGAAAATACATTAAAGTATGTTGTTCTTTGCCATGTAGCGATTCCCCTTGGTTTCTAGCTCATTTCCTTGCCCGGGAATTGCTTCCAGCTCCAATGTAGCTTGTTCTTGATCCGCAGCCTATGCTGTTGACAAGCACTTCCTCCTCTCGCATGGCTCTTGGCCTAATTGGGAAGGCCTATGAGTTCTGGCCCAAGAAATGAGGGAGGGGGTCCTACAGAAAATTGGTGAGGCAAGTCAGGATTTCTGGTTGGAAAAGATTTTGACACTCTTTTTAGCAACCTCCTCTGATTTCCCCTTCATTCTGTGCCTCCTCATGGATCCTTAATAACCCTTAGAAATTAGCCAGCCTGGAAAATTAAGTAAAATATAGATTGCAAAGATTATTACTGTTGTCGTCCTTCTTCTCCCTCGACTTTTGTAGGGACTTGATGTACATTTTCATAATCTTTTTTGCTCCTCAGAAAGTTCTCTTTGCTCTGTGTGCCCTCAATGCTCTGACGACCACCGTATGCTTGGTGGCAGCTGCCCTGCGTTACTTGCAGATATTTGCAACAAGAAGATCCTGCATAGTACGTGAGTGCAAGGCACTATCTTATAAAATACAGCCGGCATGATCATAGAGCTGCAGAACAAGTAGCCAGATCTTCTGGATAATCTAGTCATGCATATTTGTGCGCTATACAAGCGCAGAGAGGTTTGGTGGTTAACAGAGATTGTATTTGGTTAGGATGAATCTCAGGTGTCTGTCGAGGATGTTGAAGAACAAGGCCGCATTTCAGATCCTGAGGATTTTGTACCACCTGTGCCACCTCCTTCATATTTTGCTACATTCTACTCTTGCACACCGAGAACGAATCGCAGGTAAGAAGTGCTAAACCATTGTCTTTTCTATGTGTCTCTCACAGCAAGGGTTCTCAGCCTTTTACTTTCTGAGCCCTCCTCCCCAGCATGCTATAAAAATGTCAGGGTCCAGTGTAGGGATGTATGAGACTAGTCAACTAGTCACTCCCCCACCCCTTGCTGCTTCTATCAGCCTTTTAAATGTACTCAGAGCCTCAGGCTGGGAGCTAACCCCGCTGTGGCTCCACAGTTTGTCCCCTTATCAGCTAATCCATCGACTAATCAATTAGTTGATTAAACACAATTTAACACCCCTAGTCCAATAAGGGGCGAGAAGGGTTCAGGATTCCTGGATTCTGCCTCTGTATGTGGGAGAGGAGGGGACCACAGACACCACGCTGGAAGGGGAAATGCTTAGGTCTCCAGGTTTCAACCCCATAGTTCTGATTCCAATTTTAGGCCCACAGGGAGTCCCAGGGTTTGGGGTTTCAGACATGTAGAGCTGACTTCAGCCTGGGGAGATAGAGGATATGCTGCAGCTCTAGGCTGCCTGGGGCTCTGCTTCTGGCTTCAGCACTGTGGAGACACCAGGGCTCAGAGCCTGGGCTTCAGCCCTGGTGCCCTGCAGCCCCTGAAACTGGCTTGGGGCTGCAGATCCCTGGTTGAGAGCCACTGTTTTATAATGGAACACTGCTTATAATCCTCTCAGAGGCATTTCTTGCTGTAACTCGCTGTGCAGTTCTGCCAGTAACTCCAGCTTGGCCTAAGGGTATACATTTGGAGTTTTCACCAAAACGTCTGCAGGAGCTTGTCTCAAAGTAAGAGAAATACCGTACCTTGATATTACTGAGAACATCTTTGATGTAAGGACTCTTAATTGAGCTAGGCCAGGCTGAGGGCTAAACCCAACTGCTTTGCACCAGTCCTGAGGCACTCCCAGCATTGAGTTTCACCTTCACAGCTTCCTCTGACCAGGGACTGGGACTAGGGAAAAGCGTCCCTGTGTTCTGGAGATATTTGGCTGTCAGAACTGCCCCTGTTGCTGGGGGGAGGCTGGGGTGGGCAGAAGGCTCACAGCAGCTGGTATATTCTAAAGTAACCCTAAAGACCGCTTCACTGCAAATTAACTAGAGCGACCTGCACCCCAACCTGAGTACCAGCTTTAACCTGGGTCTGAGCAGCTAATTGCAAAGCTCCACTGTGTTCCTGATCCACCCTGGTTCTACATACACTTATCTGTCTCCAGGACTTCAAGGATCATAGCTCATAGTTTCAGTGCCACAATAAGATGGATCATGCCATTCTTGCCAATGAACTGTGGGAGAACTTTTCTGTCCTTCTGGGTGCATGGATGGAATTGTGTGTTGATAGCTCTCCTAAGCTTTCACGAGTGGTTTAGCCTGCATCCTCACTGCTCAGCGGGCAGGGTATAGTCCCAGCGAAAGCACATTGGGACTTCAGCGTATAGCTCCCAATGAGCCAGCTAGCCAGAATAAAAGCACCACCAAACTTGAGAGACAGGATTTTTTGTGTGGACAGGAGAGGGTTAGCGGCAAACTCCGAGTAAGAGTCTAGCTTAACTCTGCTATGAAGACTGATCCTAAATTGACTGGACCAGAGCCTGGCAGCATGAGGATCAGAGAGTGATAAATGTACCAGTGTAGTGCCTTTCCTAAGATGTGCTAAGCACTAAATAGACAATCGTGGGGATCTGAGATCATCTGCGGGTTAGGCCTTTCAGTTCAGGGGAGGGCATTGCATTTTATTGCCTGCACAGCACCTTTCCCAACCTGGGGGAGAGGATTTCAGTTTCCAGGGCTGCAAACTTAGATAATGAGACAATCCTTGTCCGGGAAGGTTTATAACATAAAAGACCCAAACAGACAAAGGAGACACAGCTACAACAGACAGTCAAAATAACATAATGGAGAACTGGCATAACCTTGTTAAATACTTTTGGTTTTGTTGTTGTTCGGCTTGCTGGTTGTGTGTAGAAGTAAGGTGAGGGGGAAATAGCAGGCATGGAGGCGTTAGTACCAGGGAGTAGGAGAAGGAAGGAAGGGGGATAGGAACCTGATTTACAAGGAATTACAGCAAAGGTGAGCCTGAAGGCGGCTAAAGCAGTCTCTGCATGGCGTTTACCTGGGAGTTTTCCAGTGGGTAAAGGCTGGTTAAAGAAAACAGGAAGGTGCTTTTTAGTATGTTAGCTTCAGATTCATAACCAGATAAGTTGTCTCTTTCAAAAAATGTGTTAAAAATCATGTAGTAAATCCAGCAAGTTTCAGGTTTGCTTGTAGGTTTCTACCATGCAGGCCAGTTTATGCACCCAGGCTTCTTGTTGTAGGACCCGAGGCCATAAATCTTACTGTGCCTCAGTTTCCCTTCTGTAAAATTGCAACAATAAGATTGTTGTTCCCTTTGTAATCTTAGGAAGCACTTCAGGGCAAGAGCTGTCTCTTTCTGTACATATAGCATCTAACATTGTGCCTCACTGTGGTATTTGAGGCCTGTAGCTGTTTCTGTAATACAAATAAAAGATCTCTTAAGTGATTCAAAACACCTGTAATAGTCACAAATTTAGAGTATGGAAGAAATTCTTCCCAAATTATACCAGTTTAAGGTAGGTCACAGAATGGCATTAAAGGGTGAAGTGCTGCTGGAGATGGCGTCTGTCAGATGATGGTTATAATCAAGGCCGTGACCCCCTTTGGCCATGAAAGATCCTATGCGATAATCCCATGTACTTTTCACAAGCCTCCGTCTATTAACTATGGTGTCATAGGCAAATGCAAACTAGGTTAATTGTATTCTGAGAAGAAATTAGGGCAGGCTCTAAAATAGCAGTTTCTGGCACTTGTAATTCAGTGGAATAGTCCCAGGGAGAGCTGCAGATCCCTCAGTGCTGGAATAGTGAGGCTTTATTTTTCGTCATTCTATAATAAGGACATTCAGTCTGTTCTGGAGATGGGCTTTGGGCTAGCACAAAACAGAACTGTCATTTCATGAATAGCCGATGAAAAGGGTGGTTCTGGGGTGCTATGAGGGCTGTGTTCAGTTATGGTGTATTTCTGATGGCGTAGGAAGCTCAAAAGTAAAAAGCAACTGACAGATTTAATTTCCTCTCTTGGGAAACAGGGAAACATGACTCACCCTCGATCAGATTCATAGCATCCAGCAATGCATGATTTAAATTTGACCTGACCTTTTCTCCTCCATTACCCCATCGCTCTCACTGCTTGTGTATTGAATGCCAAGCAGGCTCAATGACCTGCTTTTCTAGCCTGGAACTACAGTGGTTTCAGCTTCCAAAGCCAGACCAGGTTTGTTCAGAAGTGAATAGATCAGGGACTACCTCTAGGCAATATAAATGCAATCTGTGAAGTACATTTGGGGGGCTTCCGAAACAGGTCTACCGCAAGTATAAAGGAAACAGTATAGAGACCAAAATCCATGCCCAGGATGCATTTGGACTGGGCACGCATCCTCCTCCACCCTTGTGCAGAGCCAAATCCATTGCTTTTGAAGCCAATGGATTTGTGTCTGTTCACTCCTGGAGTGTGCTCTACCTGAAACTTTTTAAATTAATTTGTCTTATTTAATATTAGACACAGACAACATACTACCATAACAGAGGTGGGATGTTTTACTTCTACCTGTAATCTTGTTGTTTTACAATGAAGCAGATATAGTAATTAAGTATTTTTTTCAAGATTAGCATAATAGTAACTGTTGTGGATTAAATGGGATCTTCCAACTATCTCACTAACTATTCCCAAGTTTTATTTTCCTTCTCCTAAGTTGCAAGCAGCTGACTACATTCCTCTTTTCCTCTCTGCAACTCTTTTTAGGCCCTTCCATTCCTGCTTCAAACCCTCTGGATTTCCTGAATAATGTTTTCACCTGTCTCATCTCCCACCTGTCCCACAACCCACTGTCACCCATCCCCTCAATGAGCTCCCAAAATTCAGGGCAAAACATGTAGCATATTTCTCTGCCATGCTAAGCTAGAGAGGCACAAGCCACAAAGTTTGGATCTGGACTTTCCCGAGTATGGGAATGTTTGGGGGCTCAGGTTTTGTTTTAGACCACGGGTGGACAATAATTTTTGATAGGGGGCTACTCCAAGAATTGGGTAAGTGGTCAAGGTCTGCATTTTTCTATGATATAAATGGAGAAAGTGCAGGGTCTTGGATTGGCAGTTGGGTGCAGAACGGAGCTTGGGGTAGGGGATTGGGATGCAGGAGGGGATGCAGGATCTGAGAGGGGGTGTGGGTGCAGAAGAGGAGTCTGAGGGAGTGCAGGGTCCAGGAAGGAATTGTGACCTGGGGCAGGGTGCAGGAGGTGGTCAGGGGCTGTGTTGTGACCTGGGGCAGAAGATTTGGGTGCTGGAAGTGGTGCAGGATCCAAGAGGAGGTGTGGGTGTGGGAGCAGGAGAGGATTCTGACATGTAGGAGAGGTTGCAGTGGGTTGGGTTGTGCCCTGTGGCAGGCAATTGGGGTGCAGAATCTGGGAGGGGGTACAGGTGCAAGATTGTAGAGGATTTGGGTTACATGGGGCAGAAGTGCAGAAGGGAGAGCGGAGGGTTTGGGGGGAGGAAAGGGCTAGGGCCACAGGCAGTTTGTGGCTGGGGGGCGCTTACGTAGGAGCCTGATGGCCAGCAACCTATCAGGTCCCTCAGGCTCCCTGCCTTCCATGAACCCGCACACCACTCAAAGAGACTGGCTGTGGGGACGATATTTATCTGATTGCTGCAAGCCCAGGGGGGCATTTTGTGCACTGCCCCCATGCACAACCTAGGAAGCTCCCATTGGTCGGTTTTCGGCCAATGGACGAGATTGTGCTATGGGCAGGAGCAGCGCATGAAGCCTCTGCCTTCCCCCCCCCCGCCCTCCTTGCCCAGCTCGCAGTGTTCACATGGCTCCCACAGCCAGCTGCTTTGAGTGGCATGGGGAGCGGGGAGAAGTACAGAACCTGCCTGAAGCTTCCACTGGGTTGAGGTCCAGATTTAGTGGCTTGGCAGGCCAGATCCGGCCCATGGGACATACTTTGCCCACCTGTGTTTGCCCAAACTCTGTTATCCCCAACCAAACAGGGGATGCTTGTTGAGTCACCCCCCACTCCCTTTTTGAGCTATTGTGTGTGATGTAATATTATGTTCCCACAATCTGGAAATAGAAAATAAGAACAGCAGTTGGAGGTCAGCAAAAATGAGGGTTTCAGTGGAGATTTCAAAACCCAGTGACTCTTAGTCTTTAGTATTTTGTGAGGAAACCAGCCTTTGAGATGTCAGTCATCAGTATTTGTTTATTCAGATGTTAAATATGGCAGGATAATAACATGCAATCAACAGTAACATTTACAACAACAGACTCAACAGACCTAGAAAACACAGCTCCCCTCCCTTATCCTGGCTTTGATTTCTCTAAGAGAAATGTAGGATGGAAGGGCTGATAAAGAGATATCTGTTCTATTTTGGCTTCACTAGGATCTTGTTATATCAAAGACCCAATAGTGAGTGAATAGTATTCATCAGTCCTGTCTGCGTCTATTCACTGACTATTCAAAAGTAGACTCTAAGCGCAGTGCTCATCTTTGTGTGTCTCTATTTAGCCATGGGAGGCATGTGGGCGTGAGCATGTTTAATTCTAACTGAAGTTGATGGGAGTTCATCAGCTTGTAACTTCAGACCACAGACGTCTAATTTTGGAGACCCCCATTTTTGGATTCCCAACCTAAGAGGATTATTTTTGAATGTTTGGACTCAAAACTTTCATATTTGCAGGAACTAGATTCAGTATCAGAGAGAGAGGGGGATTCGCTTGGGGCAGTCTCTTCTTTCTCTGCTTCAGAGTTTTGATTGGGGTGGGCAAGACAGCTTCCATGGATCGAATCCGGGCCACCAAGCCGGTGGATCTGGCCTGCGGCCACCCTGCCACTCCTCCGCCCGCAGACCAATCGAAACCTGGGGAAGCGGGAAGCACATGAAGTCTCCTCCCATGCCAGGGACACGCAGCACCAGAGGGAACTGCCAGCTGTTTTAAAATAGCCAGCTGTTCTCTCTAGCCCCCGCAGGGCAGGGGCAGGGAGCGAGGGACTTAGCCCGCTTCTCCACCCCCAGACACTGATTGGCCTGGGGGCAGGGAGGGCATGAAAAGTCTCTTCCTGCTGCAGTGCCTAGAGGGAAGTGCCAGCTGTTTTAAATCTTCCCATTGTGGGAAGACTTCACATGCTCCCCCACCCCCAGGGCAATCGGGGTCTGTGGGAAGGGGAGCACAAGAAGTCTCCTGGCCCTGCCCCTTCTGCCTGAGGCTCTGCCCCTTCCAGGACAGCCCAGGGCCACTTCAGAAATGTATGAAGTGGCCCCCTTTTAAAAATTAGTGCCCACCCCTTGTCTTGGTGAAGATTAGGAGGGAGTGAGTCCAAGACATTAGTTCCCCATATCATTTTGGGAAAATCTCTTGGTGGTCTCTGAGTTCATTAACTTTGATTATGAGTCTGCACAGCAGAGCCAATGAAATTCTCTAGCTAATCATATCTTTTTGCAGGTAGAAAGCTGCCTGGAGAAGGAGACTAATATAACATTATTTTTCCTAGGATGCTTGGGGCTGATATTATTCCATTACCACATATTTATGGAGCTAGAATTAAAGGAGTTGAAGTGTTCTGTCCTTTGGATCCCCCTCCTCCATATGAAGCTGTGGTGAGCCAGACCAGTTGTGAGCAGGTACAGTCCATGGGATTCTAGCAACCTAACTTTCTTTACTGCAGAGATACAATTGAAATGAGAACCAGAAGAACTGAATTTGTACATCTAGTCGCTCTCTATTTGAGAACAGCAGGCTAGCACCTTGGGTGACATAATCTTGTATAATTGCAAACCTCAGTAGGCAAAGTCTCACTTTTGCAGACAATGAGAAATTCAGCAGAAACATTTCCCTCATTTGGATTCTTAAGCATTTGTGGGGGATATTTTTAAGAACAAGTAAAACTGGATACAACTTCTAAATGGATCACTCCTAACATAAATCCATTAGCCTTTCACATATTATTCACATATTATTGATGTGGGCATCTTTGTTAGGAACCACAGAGGTATTCCTGTAAAGCAGGGTATGCCGCTCAGTCTTTTTCCTCATCATATAAAGAAATAAAGTCCACATGTTCCTGTAGCTCCTTTTTAGGTAATTATAACTCTGCAGCCATTCATGGCAGTCTTCTGTAATAGGAATACCAGGCTAAGGAAAAGATTTGCCTTGTGGAGAAGTGAATTAAGTGGATCTCAGAGCGTGGAGCACAAGTGATGGAATGTGATTATTCCTTACACTTGTACTACTACTCCTGCAAACAGCAATCAGCAAACAGAACTGCATGCAGAAATAGTTCTGATTGCTGTTTACGTGGCTGGAGAGGGGCAGAAGTGGAGGAGAGAGTTCCAGCTCTGCTGTGTGATCCCACTTCCACAAGAGACTTTTGAACACCCCGGAGTTTTGAGCAGGAATGGAGTGAAGAGGAGCTGCTCTCCATGTCATCTCCCCTAACTCATTTGCAGATATCAATGGTAACTCATATTCCACACCAGCAACCTTCTCACTAAGTCTGAGGAGTAGCTGTGTTAGTCTGTATCTTTAAAAACAAGTAGTCATCCTGTGGCATCTTAGAGACCAACCAAAATATAGAGAACCATGAGCTTTCATGGACAAAACCCCCTTCTTCAGATGAGTTGGAGACTAACTCAACTTATCTGAAGTGGGTTTTGCCCATGAAAGCTCATGATCCTGTATATCTTTGTTATTCTCTAAAGTGCCATAGGATGACTGCTTGTTGTTCTTCTCACTAAGACATTTTATCCACAAGCATGGCAGTATACTCACAGGAAAGGGGCCTAAAGGGTAGTCTTTTCCCTGGAGATATGTGGGGCTGTGAGTCCTCATCCCACATCCTCACTGCTATCCTAAATTCTTCCTACATGAAAATATTTCAAGGAAGCTCTGCAAGATACAACCTGGTCCTAAAACAGTCTTACGATGATAATGCCTGAATGGGTCATTTGTAAAAATGTATCCATCTGGTTGCTTCAGAGGAATACTTATATACAGTATGTGAGTATTGTCAAGGATTTGCTGTGCACTGTTAAGCTGTTGTGGTTTCACTCTAGAGGGAGATGCAGCTGTTCCTGCATGATAAATGTGTGTAAAGTGCAAAGAGAACTTTTCAAAGACAAGATATTAACATTTTTTTACTATTGCTAATTTTGTATGCCAGGGAGGTGCATTCCAAATTCCAGATGTGGCAGAAGCTGTCGTCAGGCCACCAGAACCAAATGATATACAAGTATCTCAAGGTAACTGAGAGCCATCTTAGATCATTAGAACCTTTAAGTAATCAAAACTATCCAAAGCAGGGTTTCACGCCAAAAGTAAATTGAAGGCAGCTGTAGCAGTATCTTGCTATGTGTTTATTGCTTTGAGGGTAGGCACAGATTTCCAAGCCTGCAGAAACAGAGCAACATGTACAAATTAATATTCTTTAAAATGCAAGCAAGTTAGCTGTTATCCATGCACGAGCGGGTAAACCAGGATTAGCAATTGAATTAGAGAGCAATGTGGTAGAAAAGCATTTTCCTTTTTTAGAAATAACTAGTCTCTGTTCCCCTGTCTGTGCCATGGCATGGGTGGTGTCCGGATACTGCTGTGGTATTTATAGCCCATTGTGGCTCATTACAGTGCAGTGTCATTGATCTCTTAAACTGGGACTTCCTCTATGGCAGGGGTGGGCAATAATTTTTGATGGGGGGCTACTCCCAAGATTCTGGTAAATGGTAAAGGGCCACACTTTTCTATCGAGGGAGGGAGTGTGGGGTCAGGGATGGAGGTTGGGTGCAGAAGGGAGCTCAGGGTATCAGATTGGGGTAGGAGAGGGTGTGGGGTCTGAGGAGGAATTTGGGTGAAGGAGGGTGTTGTGGCTTATGGCAGGGGTGCAGGAGAGAATTCTGGCCGGGGGGGGGGGGAATAAGAGCGGGTGCAGGGTCTGGGGGGTAGGTGCAGAGGCTTTGGGGGAAACCTGGGGCAGGAGTAGGAGGGGGGCAGAGAGGTGGGGGAGGGAGAGGCTGGGGTGCCAGAGGTAGGCTCTGTCTGGAGGTATTTACCTGGTGGCTCCTGGCCAGCAGGCCCCTCAGACAGGCTCCCTGCTTTCTGCAGTCCAGGGTGGCTGGCTGAGGTACTTCATTGCGATCTTGGTACTGTACTTTATTGCAGAATGAGTACTGTAGACTATAGTATAGCAATTGGTATACATTACAGACTACGTGTAGTCTGCATTGTCTCCAGAAAAGAAGCTGTAATCAACTTTGTTCTAATATTTCAAATCTGCTTTGTAAGACCCAGTACATCTGTAGGCTTGATAGAAAATTGAGGCCCAGATCAAAGGTAACTATTGAGGCACATAACACTGGCTAAATGTCAGAGGATCTGTGTCTGCATGCCTTGATAAAGAAAGGTGTCACTTCCTTGGGAGGGGGCCTGTCTTTTTAGGGTAACGATTAAAAAAAAGTGAACATTTCTTCTCTTTATTGCTGTGCAGAATGAGGGAGACATAATCTAATGAGGTTTGCTAGTTTCATGAAAGAATCTAAGTGGAGCAATTTCACATGATCGCTCAGTTGTTCGAGGAGAACAAATAGACATAATGCTGCATTTACGCCTGGCTTACTGTAGCTGCTTCTAGTATAAACCCAGCCCAGTCAGAAAAGTGGGTGATATTGGCAGGGAAGAGGGCATGGCTAAGGCAGCTGGCAGATGTGCTGATTCAGTGCATTCTTTTGGCCGCAATCCCCAGCAAGATTGATTTTTTTTCCCTTCCCGCTTTCAGCTATGGAGCCCCTGGCAGAAATAGTTACCCACCCTGAGCCAGACCTCGGAGGGAGGGCAGCAGCAAAGCAGCACTATATAGTGTGTCAGAGATCCGTAGTCCCCCTAATATGTATTTAGCCCATAGGGCCTAAGATTCCGCCTCCTGACGTAAATGTGAGTTTTCTATTTGACAGTCGGCTCATGTCCTGTATAGACTGCTAGTGACATGTTGTAGTTACCCTTCATCACCATGTAACCTTAGAAACAAGTACACTTCGGCTGTCATCCCCATTTCTAGCTACTGTAATGTTTTTTCTCTCAGGAATTTAGAATATTGAAGCTAAGATTACAGATAACTCGTCATCAGAGAGTCACTAGACCAAATTACTCCCTGCTTTTATTTAAAACACATTTCACTGCAGAAGCACTCTTACAAATTGTAGGATCATTACTGTACTGCAGAGGTTCTCAAACTTAGTGCTACCATGAGCCTCCTCTAAGTTGCTCGCGACCCCTCCGAGGGGGGTCAGGACCCACAGTTTGAGAAACGTGGCTGTACTGTGATACTCCAGAGGTTAATGTAACTCCATTGGCTGCAGTTCAGTTACACCAGGCAGAGGCTTGACTCTTTGATCCTACACCATTTCCGGATTCCTTAGCGGCTATTGTTTGTTGTTGGTTCTTACTTTTGAGCTGTTCCCCACTCCAACTTTCCAGGCTGATAATTGCCTTTATGCTTCACCTCATTGCTTCCTGTTATGTGGATTTTCTAGTTTGTGATCCAATACCAAACCAGAAGCGACAGTCAAGAAATAAAAACAACCCCTCTTCCCCTCCCATCCACCCCCTAGATGTGCTTGCTCAGGGATTTCAATCACTGTTACTTTTCCATTAAAGTGATGAACCGCTATTGCTCAGGTTCTGAAAAAAGAAAGTTTAACTCTCTGCTCCCAAAGAAACAAAAATTGCTGCCAGAGATGGTTACAAAATGGCTACATCTAGACTGGCATGATTTTCCGCAAATGCTTGTAACGGAAAAGTTTTTCCGTTAAAAGCATTTGCGGAAAAGAGCGTCTAGATTGGCACGGACGCTTTTCCGCAAAAGCACTTTTTGCGGAAAAGCGTCCGTGCCAATCTAGATGCAGTTTTGCGCAAGAAAGCCCCGATCGCCATTTTCGCCATCAGGGCTTTTTTGCGCAAAACAGTTTTTAGCTGTCTACACTGGCCATCTTGCGCAAAAACATTTCCGGAAAAGGGCTTTTGCCCAAACGGGAACATCAAAGCATTTGCGCAAGAAGCACTGATTTCAGATAGTAGAACGTCAGTGCTTTTGCGCAAAATCAAGTGGCCAGTGTAGACAGCTGGCAAGTTTTTGCGCAAAAGCAAGCAAAAACTTGCCAGACTAGACCAGCCAATGAGTCTCCAGAAAAAATATCCAGCTACATCCTCTTTCATGTTCTCTGCAACATAATATGTTGCACCACCTGCTGTCAAAATCATACATTATACTGATGTATGAGTTCAAGGAACAGGGACCGCTGATGTTGGATTAGAAGAAAATGAATGAACAAAAATGTTTTCTTGGGCTCTCCACATCTTTATTAAGGAGCCTATGATACTAGATTTTAAAACACAGCAAACAGGTGTGCAAAAGGACTGGCTTATAAATACAGCTCTGGAAGCACAAGTATTCAGTTCTGTGGTTTCCCACGTACCATGTCAAATGCCACTGTACAGCCACTGAAATACAATTTTTCTCTTCTTTCAGAATGTTTGAATCTTGGTACATTCCAGGGGTGCTGAACAGTTTGTTCTGGTCTAAATTTTCAGTTAAAACAGTTTGGCAGCAGTACAGCTGTGCCCGATGGTGATTTATAAGAAGTGGGTCAGTTTTTTGACAATGTTTAGGAGGAAGATTTTAGAATAGTATGGAATGGACTTTGGACTCTCCCCCCCCTCCCCCCAACCCATGCAATTCCCATTAAGATCAATGCCAGTCATTGTTTCCTGAAAGTGTAAGTTTAACCTGTTATTTCCAGAAGGGTATTGCATAATTGGTTTATTCTGGTTTGTTTTCCTTCATCTTTACCTATTATCCAGTGGGTGCGGATATTCCCGACTCTTCCAGTAGAGAGAGCCTTTCGACTTCAAATCTAAGCTCAGTGCCTGTAGAACAAAAGCCTGCACGCAAGAGAGCTTTCAACCCTCTGAGGAAGAGATCAAAAAGCGACCCTATGCTACATGGCTTGCCACCTAAAGGTGATTACTTTTCTATATCAACACTGTCAGACATTGCAGTCATTTTCTTAAGGCTGAATATGCCAGTGCATTGAATTTGATATAGCAATCTGGCAGCTGTTGAATGTATCATATCAAGATTTTTGGACAGAGAGAGAGAGAGACACAGACCACAAGAAAACAAGTGTATGAGTTAAGAGCAAACCCTTCCAAAGAACAGTAGTAGTACTCTTAGCTTCTGCATCTGTAGCTACTAGTAAAAAAGAGGGAACGTTTTCCCCTTTTCTGTGTATTTATTTCTCACTTTAGATGCAAATACCATTTATGAGCATGTTCAGTCTCATGCACTGTTTCACAGGGAGTCAGCAAGGGATGCTTGGTGCTGTGCATAGAATCAATCAGTCAATCAATCAGCAGCTTTTAGGCACTTAAAACCAGGCCATCAGGAACCCTGTTTGTAATTGATTCTATATAATGTAACCTTGGTCCACTTGACAATGTAATACTGAGCTGCTGCAGAGATGGAAGTCAGCTGCCACATTCTAGGGAAGTCACTTTTTAGCTTGAGCATCGGTGATAAGAGGTACTGGAGTTCCTCCTGGAATTATTGTCCCTGGCATAAAACTCATATTAACAGTGCTGCCTTATTAACCTGTGGATGTTTTTCTGATTACAAAAACACAGTAGTAAGAATTTATATTTAAACAACATGTCAGTTTATTTCCCCCCCTTGCAAAGCTCTGCCCAAGACAGTGGAAATAGAAAATTCAGTCAAATAAAAAAAAAAAAAAACCCAGGATGTATAGTTGCTAATTTTTGTTTTTTTTTAAAAAAAGAATTCTCGTTAGTTCATAACCAATCTTCTTGCTCAAGGATTACTGTATTCCTCCAAAAGCTCTTGAAAGATCCAGTATAGCTTGTAGCAGTATGCAAAATGAACACAGGAGCTATGAATGTATTGGCATTAGTTGTCTGGTTATGCTTGGACTTGGGTTGCTGTTTTTTCCATATATTTATTGAAATTAACAGCTACACTATCTTAGTTGTATGACAATACAGTGCAAGTGGGGGGGGGGGGGGAATCAGTGGTGCTTATGTTGGACAGGGGAACTACTATTCACAAATTGTGAAAATCACTGAAGTTTAGAAGGGGTCTTACAGGCCCTGACACTACTTACATCCTCTACACCAAGTCCATCATGGGGTCTAACAGCTTAATTTAATCTATCGACTTCTCTACCTGGCAAGATACTGTGTGGCAAACACACCAGCTTGTTTTGCAGTAATGTGCAATGAAAATGTAGACTACAGCGTAGTACACTACAATTTTCACTCTGCCGTAGCGACATCCATGCTGGTGAGTTAGTGTGTGGCAAACTGGTACACTGGAGAGTTACACCTTTGCTTGCCATGCATCTACTTACTGTACAGACATGCCCTGGTCCATGATCCATATTTACAAAGTAGAATTAATGTTATAAAAATTATAGAAAGTTTATTTAAAAAAAAACCAATCAGACCTTGTTTCATGTTGACAGTCACAGCCCATTAAAGTACAAAAGAGTGGTAAAAGGGGCTTCTAGCTCTAAGGTGGTGACAGAAGGGCAATAGGCCCAGAAATGCATTTATTTTCCTTCCCTAAGCATGTACGGTTTTTCTCTGTGCACTCGAGCTGGAGTAAATTTGACACAAAGCACAAATATTTCTCAGGAGTGGAGGGGGGGAATTGATGCTTGTTACCAATGGTGCCAGCATGGCAATAATTGAGTTTCACTAGTTACGATAACATCACATTTATTTTGGCAATCTATCAGTGTTGAATTACTGTCAGTGCTGACATCTCATTAGGACATTGGTTTTTTTCCAACTGCCCAGATAAAGTAAATGGGCTTTGACTAGTTTGTTTTTGTCTTCAGGTCCAGTACTAAGCTGTGAAGCTGCAACTCAGACTGAATTAAAACCCAAACTGGCCACTGTTATTTTGCGAAGGGGTTTGAGAGCAAGAGCTCTGAGAGCAAGACCCCGATCTTTGGTGGACTACAAGTCATACATAGACACTAAGCTGCTTGTGGCAAGGTTCCTAGAGCAGTCCTCCTGCAGCATGACCCCTGACATACACGAACTGGTGGAAAATATTAAATCTGTTTTAAAGTCAGATGAAGAACACATGGAGGAAGCCATCACCAGTGCCAGCTTCCTGGAACAGGTATCTTTTATTATTGTAGCTGAGATGAATCGGAGACATTTCCTTACTTTAATTGGCTTTTCTAGCATAGAAACCACTGGTTCAGCTCACAGCTGCACTCCCTGGATAGCAGCAAGGTTCAGAATTGACCTCTAGCAGGGTTTGCTAGTATGCCAGCTTGGTTCTGGGAAAGAATGAGAAGCCAAACACAGAGCTAACCAAGATTCAGGGGAGGGGAAATGGAACAGGAAAACATATTTCTCAAAATAGTGTGAAAAGAGGCAGATCGAATATTAATCTCCTCTCCCCCTAAAGCAGGACAAAATCTTTTGTGGTAGGGACTATAAAATGACATGAAATGATTATACTTTACCCAGAAAAAAGGTTGTAGAAGATTATAAAACTGAGTAAATTGAAATTATAATTTATTATCCCATTGCAAAAAAAACCAAAACCCCCACCACAAGAGAGAGTCTGGAGCTAATTGAGTTCAGTGATGACATAAAAATGTTAATTAATGCCGCCATCTAAGAACATAACTAAAATATCTGTTACCCTCATGTTTTACAAGTTACCGTAAAACATCTAAGCCTTTTGATTTCTCTCTGATCGGTTGTTTCTAGTGCAACCTTTGTGATACACCTTCCTAAAACTCCAGTGCTGTTTCTAAAGCCAATGGACTAATTCAGCCTTGAGCACATTGATGTTATTTGTAGTTTAAACATGACTGTAAATCACAGTATGCATAAATAACTCTGCATTATAAAAAGAGGCCCAGACTCATCCTTATTTCCCCAAGACCTTAACTGAGGTTGGAATAGTATTTATCCATCATC
Organism: Pelodiscus sinensis; assembly: GCF_052426305.1. Lineage (NCBI taxonomy): Eukaryota > Metazoa > Chordata > Testudines > Trionychidae > Pelodiscus > Pelodiscus sinensis. The sequence goes on from NC_143057.1 coordinate 33,316,268, forward strand.
CCATAGCTTCAAGCAGCCCAAGTCTTGGGCCAGGACCCCGTTGTGCTAGGTGCTATACAAAAGCAGAACAAAAGGACAGTCCCTGCCTCAAAGAGCTTACAATCACTCTAAGACTGTGTCTAGACTACATCCCTCGTTTGACAGAGGGATGTAAATTAGACACTTCAAAATTGCATATGAAGTGTGGGATTTAATATCCCATGCTTCATTTGCATAATTGCACATTGGCACTCTTTCTAGACCATGGTTTTACTTTCCAAATGGCGCTTTTTGGAAAGTGCGCCATTACGCGATTATGCAAATGAAGCATGAGATATTTAAATCCCCGCTTCATTTGCAATTTCGAAATGTCTAATTTATATCCCTCTGTAAAAAGACACAAAGTGTAAGGTAAGAGACAATGGGTAGATATTGACAGATAAGAGAGTACAAGAAAGCAATGAATCACTATAGTTCAGTATGGTAAGCAGTGCTTTCTGCACACCAACTTTACCACCGTCAAGGTTTTCTTAAATAAGTATAATAGAAAAGGAGAGGTTTAAGGAGGATTTGGACCAGGAATGGGCAGTAAACCAGAAGCAGTTCACCAGGGTTCCTCTGTCATGGGCCGCTGCTTTATTTACCTGATTCCTCCCTACCAGTTACAGCACTTACAGGGAGCGTTACATGTGGCACTCTGAGTTCCAGGGCTGTCAGGAAATAAGAGACCTCTGCTGAACATACAGTTTAGATTCACTAATCCACAGCATAGAGGGCTAACTGCCACCCCCATCACTGAGAGAAGAGGGATGCTTTTCAAGGTCTGTGAAATAGCTACCCATTATGTTTCTCACAGGCTCTATCAAATCACCTTCCTCTTCCTCCCTGAAATTGTGCGTGTGACTCTCTACCAGTCTAGAATCAACAATCAGCACAATTTTCATAAGACATACTGACAAGGCACATGGACTCACAACAAGATGTCTAGGCCCAAGAAAGGTTTAAAACAATCTCCTGCCTATCTTTCCTGCTATCCTTTATTCACAGGGGAGCAGCGCTGTGGGGTAACTTCTAGCAATCAGGCTGAGGATTACTACAGAAATACCTAATATAAACTCTATCAAATCAGCTATGACCTATATCTGTTATCGATTTAGGGACTCTTGAACCAAACACAAAGTAACCTAGAGGAAAAGCAGACAGTGCAGAACACATTTTTATAGTAACAGGATGAGCAACCAGCAATTTTTTTATAATTTGATACAAGCCACATGTAGGCGATAGACTTTTTCATGAAAAGTCTTGGGTATCTTGGAGACACAGAACATTTAAAATGGGTGAAGCTACAGCCCAAGTGACTCTCTATTAAAATGGTGAAAGTCAAGAGTTATACTTCACATTATGCAACTCTTTGGTTTGGTTGGGTTGGGTTCTTGCCCCCCCAAGCATTTCACATTGTTTTAGAATCAAAAGAACAAAATGATATTTCCCTAATTTCAAGCTGAAGTGATACGTGGCTCATGGTTTCATCCAAGTTCAAGGAAAGGTTTGAGAAACAAACACAGCAAAAGTGTGAAACTAGGCCGTTTCTTTACAAAAAATGTCTTGTGGCTTTAGTCTTTACATCAGCATGAGTCTTTCAGAACTGTTCAACCCTCTGAGAGCTGGGCTGAAGCATAGCAGGGAAGGGAAGGCTACAAATAAGGGAACGTGGGAAATAACTCTTGAACCATTATTAACACATTGTCTTGCACTTGGGGTGAGTTAATATCAGAAGTTCACCTATGTTTAGATTTTAAAAAAAGTGGAGACACCAAAATGCACAAATACTGCACCCATGCTATGGAAAAGGAAGAGGGGGGAAGATGTTCCCACCCCCACGGCTCAGCCCCCATTAGAGATTACGTCTTTGTACACTTTTCAAGGCAGTACCTGCCACATTACGATATACATTCATGAATTGTCAGTAAGTCAGGCATATAGTTATCTGGGAAATATTAGAGGAAGCTACAGCTTGTAACATCCTGTCTCCCAGGAAGCTGGGCCAGGGTGACTTCTATCGTATCTATTTTAAAACTGGGAAGCTAAAAGAAATAATGTTCAATTGTTTTCCATTTCTTTGAAGGTAATGACTCCAGCTCAGCCATCTACATCAAGGGCACATACCCTACCATTTAGAAGACACCCAGGGCTGCTGCACTTGGAGAGCTGTGGAGATCTGAGTACTTTCACTACATCTGAAAACCAGGTAGCAGAGAGGAGAACCCAGAGACTAGAGCACGAACGGCCCCATAGTCTCATTGGAGTTGTACGGGAAACTGTGCTCTGATTTCATCTGGTTTTGTTGCTTATCTGAATTCCTGCATGAGACAAACAAACAGGGCTAGAAAATCATCTCTAACAAGCACGTTGAGGGGAATATTGCTCATATATTTTTTCATGCTTTTGGAACCCCCTGCTGGAGAGTCTTAGAGTTAATTCTACAAAACTTTTCTCTTTATTGTTCTGGTTCTAAGCTGGCTTTTAAAATAAGGATATCCAGGTGCAATTAGTATGTTCCCAGATCATTGTTTTGGTGCACTACTGTAGTTTTTCAGTTCTTGGGAGTTGATTCATTCTTATTACTAAGCCACATTATACAGTGGAAAGTTGAATGAATATATCTTGATTTCAGTGGAAGGTATGATTATACATAAATTCATTCATTGTTGTCTTATGTGGGTGTATGGTCCAAATTCTGATCTCCTGTCTGTATAAATCTAAAATGAAACCATTGAAGTCAGTGGGACACCTCCTCTAAGCCAATTTACACCCACTATGATGTGTCCCTGTTGTTTGCACAGCTCTAGTATGTAGTAAATCAACACTGCAGAATGGTGTGTACTGTCAAGCATTACCTTGGTGAAAGTGTTTTGTGCTACCATCTTGATAGCTCTTTGTTGACTTGAAATTCAGTCATTTAGGGATGGTCGGTGTTCCCAAAGGAGCTCAATCTAAGTTCATGCAGCTGAAGTTGTGTAACATCGTAGCTGAAGTTGACATACATAGATCTACTTACTGTGTGGTCTTCCCTGCGGTGTGTTGATAGGAGCTGCTCACCTGTCACTTCCCCTTGCACTTCTCATTGAAGTGGGGTACCAGAGTTGATGCTAGAGTGAGGGGCAGTTGATTTGTCATGTTTATACTAGACACAATAAACTGACCCTTGCTAGATTGATCGCTACCCATCTATCCAACTGGTAGTGTTGACATAGCATTTCAGTTCCCTGACTGACTAGGCTATCCTGGGCTTTTGGCAACCTCAGTCACACAGCACAAATAGTGAATTAGGAACAGCAAATACTCAAAGTACAGTGAACGCTTCATGAGCAATCTGTGAGCTGAAACACACTGGTATCAAATATTTGTCATTCTGAATAATGTATAAATTCAGGAGTCGGTCTGTTTGTTAGCAGATAATTGATGAGTAACAAAGGGCACCAAATTTGTCAAATTGCAGACCATTAATAAGTTGGCAAATTGTATTGCATTTAGTTGGTAACTGGAAAGAGAATTTACTCAATTTCTCTCTCTTAGAAGGATACAGGTCATGATCCAAAGCCCATTGAGAGTCTCTCCATTTGGCTTTAAAGGGATCAGGATCATTGTTTGTAGAATCAAGGCTATTTATAGCAGCCTACAGCATCCTGTATTGCAGCAAAACATAGGATTTTGTATAAGTAAGTCAATGATTAAATATTCCTGCTGTTGTTGAAATTATAAAGTGTTACATAGGGTAACTATTAAATCACTTTTCCTTGATTAGAAGGAGAAAGACTTGTTTCCGTATATGCTGGCTTGAAGGAAGAGAAATAGTTAAATAAAACTGTTGAATTTGTATAGCTGGAATCCGTGTTTTGTTTTGTTTATGCAGCTTGTACATGTTAATGTTTGTTGATTGCTAGCTGGAACCTTCTGCTTGGGGGAAGTAGCTGTTGCATTCAGGCCCCCTTAACTCATCTGAAGCTCAGAGCAGGATCAGCCCCTACATTTTTAATAATAAACATCAAGCAGTAAAACTGTGTCCTTTGATTTTTAAGTGAAACAATACAGTCATCAGTGGGACAAATTATCCTCCCCACATGCCCAACAGCTACAGCACCAAGCAATTGGCTAGTGTCAAAAGCATAACCGTTAAGTAATTAATCACTTAACTTTGCCCCAAGCTGTTCACTTGTAGATGATTGGCACCATTCACTGCGTTTCACAGAGACAGGCATGTACTAGAGCACCTGGTCTGCAAGGGCAATTTCTGATTACTTCAAAGTGAAACCTTTGAACCATTTTGGAATGGTAAATCAGACATTAAGAATGGCAACATAAAAAAAAAAGTGGGGGGAGCACTTTAACCTCCCCTGGACACATAGTTTCTGACTTTCAAGTTGTCATTCTTATGCGCAAAAACAAACAAAAAACCCTTCAAAAACAGATTGCAACCAGAAACTGCTGAGCTGAAATTCATATGCAAATTTGACACCCTGAAAAAAGGGTTAAATAGAAAGATGAAGTGGTTCTCACATTACAATAGGTACTTTCCTCTTCAGATACTTTCACCCTCTCATTACTGTTGGAGATAAGCCATATCCATTCTGATTTAATTAGCACTGATGTCATAATCTCATCTCTGTATCTCTGCCTCTTTTCAGCATCTGAGGAAGTGAGTTATCTCATGAAAGCTTATGTCCTAATATATTCATTTGTATTCACAGTGCTATTGGACTCCTTTTTAATCTGTTCCGTTAGCTTCGGTACTTCACATGACAAGGATTGGTAGCAAAAAGAAAGTACACAGTAGGTGTTGTGGCATTTAACCTTTTTTGGCTTCCTTGACACAAGAGCCCAGAGTCAATTTCTGCCCACTTTTCCTTTCAGGGGACCCAAAGTTTGGGAATGGCTGTTTTGAAGGACCTGATCCTTGAAGTACAGAGAAAATTTGCAGGGTCAGTGGGCCTCTAGCCCGATTGCTCTACAGAGTCACTGAGTAGGGCTAAAGAATAAAAATTAAAAAGGCTACTGTTACAATCTGACAAGCTAATGAGCTGACAAGGAAGACTTCAGGCAGTCTAGTCCAGATGGCAGGAACTGCACAAGAGAGGCCACTCATCCAGCCAGCTCAATGAGCAAACGAGTAATTTACTTGTAACGTGAGTTTGTCCATAACATTCTTTTAAGGCAAGGGAGGAGAGAGAGAGGAAAGAATAGTGGCGACAGTTAAGAACTAACCTCATTCCATTATTAAAGAGCTTGGACTGATTTATTTTTCACTGTTTGCAAACAGCGCTAACCTCATTTCAGTGCACATCATGAGGTCTGCCTGAACCAATGTGGGCAAAGTAGCTCCATCCAGTGTTGCTCACTCTCATGGTTTTGTCATGAGTCTCATGATAATTATTGTTTTCTCTTCAAGTCCTAGCTTCTGGAGTCCAGTGGATCTGTTGATTTCAAACTTCACTCAGAAATAGTAAGTTTTTAGCCTTTCTCTGCAGAGAAAATGTCAAAGTGTGACCACCCTTCCCCCAGGCACCTTAAAAGCATAAAAAAACCCAACCCCAAAATCTATTATTTTACATAATTTCATGACAGAACAGCAATAGCAGTACAAATCATACATGCATAGTTTGGCAGAGTCTGAGAAGCATTTTTCTAGACAATTATTCCAAATGAAGAATGAATATATTCCAAAGCCCATTTGAAAATATTCCAAAGGAAGAATTTGGGAACTATGGGTGGTTTCCAGAAAAGGAGTTGGATTTGGCTGTCTACATAGCTGATTGAGAGTGGGTGTCCAGAAAAGTCAAAGGAATTAGTTGGTTATTTTTGTTTTGCTGAGTATAGTATATTACGGAGGCACAAGAGTTAAGGTTGAATCTAGTTTTACATTTTGAGGTAGCATTGAAACTCTTTATATCTTTCATACATAACAATGCATCTTCCCCTAAACATTTAGCACTTACACTGGTTACAGTAGTGACGGATGGCAGAGCAATAGTCTCAAGTTACAGTGGGAGAGGTCAAGGTTGGATATTTAGGAAAAACTATTTCACTAGGAGGGTGGTGAAGCACTGGAATGTGTTACCTAGGGAGGTGGTGGAATCTCCATCCCTAGAGGTTTAAGTCTCGTCTTGACAAAGCCCTGGCTGGGTTGATTTAGTTGGGATTGGTCCTGTCTTGGGCAGGGGGCTTGACTTGATGACCTCCTGAGGTCTCTTCCAGCTCTGTGAATCTATGATTCTAGGTGCATTAAGTGAATTTTCTAAGAATTTACAAGTACAGCAAACAGATGGTCTCCTGCTGGGCCTCTGCCTCCCCATGGAGATGGTTTTGGGGTGAACTGGCTTTTAAGCTGGTTCCCCCAGCACAAGCTCTGCTCCCTCCCTTTGCTGCCTCTGATAGAGGCAACAAGTGTGTGTATGTGGGGAAGCAACTAGTCAAGTAGGCTAGGTCTACACTTAACCCCTCTGTCAGCAGAGGGATGTAAATAAAGCACATTTAAATATCCCACACTTACAGAACCGCATCTAAACCGCCGTTTCAGTTTCGAAATGGTGCTTGTTTGAAACAGCACCAGAACGTGATTATGCAAATGAAGCATGGGATATTTAAATCCCCGCTTCATTTGCACTTTCGATGTGCTTTATTTACATCACTCTGCCGACAGAGGGGTGTAGTGTAGACACGGCCATAGTGACTCGACTACCTGGTAAGCCTAGGCAAAAATTCTGATACAGGCAAAATCCCTCATTTGGGACTGGTCAGGAAGGTCTAACCTGTACCATCTTCCCTGAGGGCAGTGTATAGTCACAGTTCAACTGAGATCAAATAAGAGCTTGTGGCCAGGTTGAAATAGGACAGTTCTTTGTGAGTTTCTCAGAAAGAAGAGACTTTATGTGGAAAAAGAAAAATTCTTAAGTTTCTTTAAATACAGTTCAGTCTGTTTCAGTGTTCATAGTTCCAGAGTCATCATGCAGTTACTGCAGTGGTGTCAGTACAATGGAGTCAAGGGTCCTGGGGTTCCCAACTGTGCCACTTCTCTACATGTTTAGGTTTCTTTTAACTTTGACTCTGAATGTCTGGATTGGTAATGCTTGTGTTGGGGCAGGCCTGCCGATGGGCTGGAGGGGGGCAAAGTGAACAGTTGCCTTAGGACCTGGTGATTTAAAGGGCCTGCGCTCCCAGGTACTGCAGCTGCCACGGAGCCCTGCGCTCTTTAAATTGCTGCCAGAGTACCACCACGGCCTTACCACAGAGGCCCTGCCCCTTCTGGGGTAGAAGAGCCGCCCTCCTTTACCCCATCTTGCCCAAGGGCAGCTCTGGAATGTGTTTTGCCTTAAATTACTCTCAACCTCAAACCAATCTTATAATTCTTGCCTTTGAATATGTGTACTAAAAGGGTTTTATATGGAATTGTTGATCGTGGAAATGGAATTTGAGTGGCATGTGCTTATAACAGTAACACCATAAAGATGTCTGCAAAGGGTGTGAAAGGTAAAAGATCCAAGTTTTTTCCACCAGAAAAATTAATGAGAAGTAGATTAGAGAAAGCTACAGAAGTTCCAAACTATGCCGACAACTCACCTGATGAGTTTCAGAGGCATGAATGCAGTTGCTCTAGGAATTATCCCCAGTAGATGGCTCTTGGCTATTGAAGGCTTCAGAATAACAAACATCTCAGTGAAGCGGGTTACTGTGTGAAATGAGGTACTGAAGAACAGAATGAAATTAAATATTATTACCGGGAACACTGGCTGTTGGATACTGTGGTTCTATAGGAAGCACTGTCTTTCTCCAGAAGAGTCAGCAGACAGCTTCATGGATAATCTCTTTATGCATAATCCTATTTGCTGCAGAACAATCTTATCAGCAGACCACTCTCCAGACAATAAAAATTCCTTGCATCCCTTACACTTCTCAGCTGCATATAGATAACATAATAAAGGCCTCCACCCCCCTCTACTCCAACGCCTCTGCTGAAATCTATGAAGTCTGCCTGCATTCTACAGCCCTTGCAGTATCTCAAAAGGAACAAGTAATATCTGCAGAGGATTCCTACCCACAAATAAAACTTAGCATCCTGCACTTCTAATTGTTTAAAGTATAAAAGCAAAATGTATTCCTATTTGTGTAAACTGGCCCTTTGCAACTCACATGCAAATCTCCCCAGATAGAAAGTTAATGAGGTTTGGGAAGATTAAAGAACACTATGAGCTTTCAGTTTTACAAAGGAAATGTGCCTTTGCTTCCAGGGGCAAAATATGTAAAGTCACAAACCCAAAAAGCCTCTATTATGACGGATTTAAGGTTTCATCCACATTTTAAAAAAAGGGATTCTCATTACAGAGTTGTAATTCGGCAGTAGTCTGGAAATATGCCATGAAGTTTAATCCTAGCTATGATCTTTTGTTATATCCATCCTTCATTTACTTGTGGGAGATTACTCTTGCTCCAACTGTCACACAAAATAAAAATATTTCTTTCCCCCTCCTCCCAGTGCACTCACTTAAGTCCTATATCGGGTATCTACACTGGTCCCTTAGGCTCATCTAGATCAGTGTTTCTCAACCAGTGATACGAGTCCCCTTAGGGCAGCCATGTCCAAAGTCCGGCCCGCGGGCCAACTGCGGCCCGTGTTCCAGTTTAATACGGCCCCACAGGTAATTTGGCAATATCTATCTTTTATGGCCCCCAACGAATCCATATGTATTGAGATGAATACATTGTAAAATCTCAGTTAATGTCAGTTTGTCTAAATAAGTTATAAATATATTTGGACACAACATGTATACTTGGTGTTATGTTCCTGTTCATATTTTTTGAACTTAAAAGTTGACAGACAACCTTTATTACCAATAATATATAATGTACTTTACAATGTTCCTGACATATATTTCAGCTTCTTGGATTTTTTTTTTTATCTGGCCTTCAGATATGAAAGGCAGAGTGATTTAACACTTGTTTAGATTTGTCATCCATGTGACGAAATGAAAAGTATGCTGTTTGCAATAAACTTTGCATAAAATAGTTAATTTGCATTTAATTTTAATGGTTCAAAGAATGTCAGGCAAAATGGTTGGTCCTCACGCATGTTCACTTAATCAAATCTGGCCCTCTTCGAAAAAAGTTTGGACACCCCTGCCTTAGGGGTACTTGAGAGAAGTCTGGAGGGTACATTAACACAACTGAAATTTGAAGAAAACTGAATTTTGTTTTAAGTTTTACAGCACTTGAAATTTTTGGGTGTAAAAATAATAATCACCCACCCGGCTACAATTAAGTTGTTTAAACAAATGTTGTGCAACGGGGGAGAAAAATTGTGTGTGTCTGAAAACTGTAGGTACCGGGGATACTTTTTTTTTTTTTTTTTTTTTTAAAGAGGGTACTTTATAAAAAAAGGTTGAGAAACTGATCTAGATTGTTGCAAAGAACTGGAATGTCTGTCATCGGTGTTGGATGTACACGGTAAAAACTAACTGCTAGCTTGGGTGAGGTTTCTGGCTATAGCAGAGAGGGTGAAAAGACAAAGAGTGGGATCTACAGTTCACTGAGTAGTGGATAGTGGAAGAAATCTTCTGTGGCCCATATGAGGTGGTGGGTGAGGTGTTGTGGCCTATATCCAATACAGGTAAAGGCAAGGTTAGACTTTTATATTAACATCAGTGATCAATGTCTGAAGTTGCAAGTTCAATTTTTCTTCTACAGCTTCTCTAGTGTATTCTATATATTCAAGTTGTCATTAGAATTTGGGCACATAAAAAAGTTCTATGATAACACATTTAAAACACTACAGTGACATTGTATCCCTTCAGTGTAGACACTACCTGTATTGACTGAATTCTCCTGTCAGCACGGGTATTCCACCTTCCAGTGCTGTCTACACAGGGACTTAGGTTATCTTAACTACACTGCTCCGGGTAGGGTAAAGGACTCCCTCCCAGAAATGTTCATTCAATATTGATGATCACATCAGCAAAGTTTCAGCCATGCCCAGTTTGTTTTTGTTTTTTTATTGTTGCAAATCTTACCGACATTAGTGCTCCATTAAATAAAGGAATGTAGCACAGTAAATACATCACAACAAAACAGCTGGCCAAAAAAAAATAAAAATAAAAAAAAAATCAATCAAACCACTGGAGCTGCGTTACAGACGAGGGTCAGAGACCTGTGACAAAAAACGTCAGAGGAAATTACATTCAATAGATGTGCAAGTATCAACATTCCAGGCTCACATATATTTATATATATATTTATATTTATATATAGAGATTGAGTTTAGTGTTTACAAAGAACAATATTGTTACAAATACATTACTATACTTTTCCCAACGCTTTACAATAATTTCTATTCACCCTCTTTACAGAACAATAGTAAAACTTCATATTCTAAATACTGTGCTAAATATATACAAGAAATCTCACCCACACTGCCATCTTCATAAACAGATTTCATTTAGAAAAATTAAAACAAAAACTGCACTCAAGAAATACAAGCCAAGCTTTAAATTATAAAGAGATTGAAACAAGTAAGTGTGGAACCTACAAAAAAAATTAAAGGACATTTCATCCTTCATGTAAACACTGAAAAGTTAGTAATATTGTACTAAAAACAGTGAAGGGACGGCTTTGCAGGACCTTCACGGAAGAGAAGGAATGTAAAATGGTAGGTTATTCCTTTCAACCCATGGAGAATTTCACTCATCTAAAATACTAACATAAACAGCTGCTCTAACATCTTTTAAACATCCATAAAAAACAACAGACTACAAAGGAGTCAACTCTCCCTTTTGAGTTCATTGTATTTCTGAAACACACTTTTTCTCTTTCCAGACTAAACTTCTGGGACTGTTTACATTAGGAGTGCTTACTCTATCTATCTCTCTGTCCTTGTTTAGAAATCACAATATGTTTATTGTAATAGACTAATTCACATTCTCAGGCCCCAAATCCTGCACTCACATGCTTAGTTTTTACTTAGATGTGCAGTCCCAATTAAATCAATGGGTTACTCAGATGCCTAAAGTTAAGCACAGGTGTTTTCAGGATTGGACCCTTAGTTTCAAGACTCTATCACTGTTTTAGCCCTATATTCGTATATTGAGGGCTCAATCCATCTTCCACTGAAGTTGATGGAAAGATTCCTCAATGGGAGTTGGCTGGAGCCACAAAAGCAGAAAATTAATATGGGAGTTAACAAAGCTGGGAACCAACAGTGTGGTAACCATGTTATCAAGAGTAGCTTTTCACTCAGGCAACTTATGGAAAGGCTGCACTGTATATAATCTTCTAAATTATACATGGTATATATCATATTTACATATATTAACTATACATATGGGAAGTTATGAAAAAATTGTTCCTATGACCTTTATAAACCATATGCCTGGCATTAAAAACGCTACTAACTAGTCATTCACAATCGATTTGCATCTGTCTGATGGTAGAGCAAATACTAATGTGGATTAACACCTCTATACCATTGTAAAGTTTGCTATTCCAGAGACTGGGATTTGATTATAGAGCAACAAGAACTGTTGTACCTCAAGGAACTGTACAGTACTCTTACACCAAACATATTCATTTACTACAACAGCTTACTCAGCATTCCACTATTGCTCTCTAATATTTCCACTATTCACTGCCAGTTGGAATAAAACGTTTATGTTTTTTCTCTCCACTCAATCCACTGTTTTGGAAGGGAAATTAGGCTCCTGAAACCAGCTGGAACTAAGTGATTGGACAAAGGCAGAGTTTTCACAGCTCACTTAATAATGGAAATGCACGCACGTGTGATCTAGGAAACCTATGCAAACAATTCCAAAAAGTCATCTCCAGTCTACAGCCACAGTGCTCATACTGCACAGTCCATTCCTCATTAAATGAGATTTGTTCATGGCTGTCACTTTCCCCCACCACCTCCCCAAAAAAGAGGGATGAGATTTTTTGTTTTGTCCTGCTCCTGTATTAGTCCTGGGGGAATTCTGCAGTTGTTACATTTGGAGTCACAGTAAAACTGCAGAACTCCCCCAGCATTGCTGTATTTTCATCATTTTAAATCGGTGTGTCGTAATAAAATGTAGCAAAAGCTGTTGCTTTTGATCAATTTAAAGGCATCCAACTGGTCTAAATTCATGATTCTGTAATGAGCTTAAATGTGAGTACATAGGACTAATGGAACATAACTACTGTACATGGGAGCAAGGAGAGTCACTACCACTATTACTATTTCTTTTTTTCTCCCTCCACTTTCCAAAATTTATAGCCCATATAAATCCTTGACATCATGCACCCCACCATAGCATTTTTTAACCCTCTTTTTCATTGTACAAGTACATAAATACCCTTTAACGTCCTACATATGGAGAACCATGGATTAACTTTATAGCTATGTATATATATTACAAATAAATTAATTTTTCCTCATTCCCATTCCACCTCCCTCCCTGTTATCCAGATCATGAGCTAAATAATAATAATAAAAAAGAGTCATTAAAATTAAACAATCTTTGGACCAAAGATATGTTAATACTGGCTCAGAGTAACAAAATTACTTAGAACTGTATGCAGACCTATTTTTGTTCAAATTTCAAGCACATAGTTTTAAACAAACACACATACACACACACACACACACACACACACACACACACGAGAAATTGTGTATTTAGATTTTCAGCAGAAGTCCCCACAATACAATTGTTGCTGGATATTTATAGGCCACTTAACTTTCTCCTCTCTCTGAAGCAGGAAGGAGAATATAAAAGATATCCTGCATCCAAAAATGAAGTGAGATTTTTTTTCCCCCAAAGAGGAAAAAAAGACTCATATACCTGGGAGATCAAATGGTGAAAGTACCCTCTATAGTACTGTTTAGTGAAGACAATGGAACTCTTACTTTCAGGTTATATGAGCCTAAAGAATGAATGTTCAAGAAAATTAAAAGATGTGTGTCTGAATTATGAGTTTTACCACAACATCACTTATTCATTAACTCAGTCTTCACAGGCATTTAACTCCTCCTTTAGGGCAAAACTGTCCCCTTGGTTCTTTGCTCTCCTTGTGTGTGTAGAACCCTTCGTTGGTAACGTTAAGCTCATCGCACACAGAACAGTACAATGGTGTCCAAATCCTCTATGGGGAGTCCAAGAGGAGAACTTTCCTGTGTGGTTCAATCTGTTTGTTAAGCATTCTAATTTCATAATAATTCATGTTTTTGTGTGGTCCAGTTATGGCCATTCAAATACAACTGATGGTGGCACTTAAAAAAGTGCAATGAGTCCTTTGTTAAACTACTTGTGAATAACAGCTATTTTTCTGTTCTGTGAGGAATTACAGAAAGCTTATAACTTGTAAAAAGATGCAGCAAAAAAACATCTTCTGGAAACCTTTTACCTGTACACAGCAAAATGTTGGAGAGAGAGAAAGAGAGAGCGAGAGAGATGTCTCTGAAGACACAGAAATGCAGGACTAGAAACACAACCACTAATGAGGAGAAACATCCTCCATGCATGTTGTGAAGGTGAGGTATCAGCCTTAGATGTAAACTGGCTGCTCCTGTGCAGTCAACAATCTGTACATGGCCGCTGGCATGGTCTTCATATGAATCTGGGTGGAAACAAAACAAGTCAGTCAATGCTCCTCATGTACATGCTGCAGAACTAAGGTAATAAAAGGCTTTGTGCGCTTTCATGCTTAGATCTTATGAATGTGGAAAGGAGAAAATGGCCTGAGACAAGGAGAAGGAATTAGCGCCAGTGACATAGTACAGGGGAAATATAAAACCAGTGAGTTTTTCATGCCCATTCTAAGTCTTATTACAGCACAATGCTGAGAGATGTTGAGCTCTTGCAAACATTGCTGACATTAATAGGAACTATGGTCACTCAGGGCCTCTCAAGCAGGCTTGCTAATAAAAATCTATAAAAACATGTTAACAGTAAACCTGGTTTAATCATATTCTCATTTCCAATATTTGGATAGTAGCAGTCAGCAAGAGGCAATGGTGTTGAAATGTGTAATATTATCTATCCAGTACCTACCTCACCAACAGCATTTGAGAGAATGTGAACGATTTTTTCATGGGGTGTTGCTACAACGCTCTGTCCGTTGATTTCAATGATCCGATGGCCCACTCGCACTCCTCCTCGCTCTGCTATACCTCCTCTCATAAGGCTACAGATCTTATGAAGGGAAAGGGCAAAGTTATCAATGCTAAGCATGTTACATTGTAAAACAACGGAGGTTTGTTCACAAATTACAAACTCTAAAATTAAACACTCAAGTCTCCAAAGTGTAAAGGAGGTTTTTTTTTTTTAATACATAGTGAAACACCAATGAGGGTAAAATGGAATAGTACTAGAACAACTGCAACCAAGTCAGTACTAGGCTTAAGGAATATAATGAACAACTCTTCCCCTCAGTGCATAAAAACAAACAAAGTAAGTTGGCTACTGAAAATTACTCATATTAAACCTCTAGACACTGGCACTTTAAAAATGTAGGAGACTGCATAGGTCCATAGGAGCTTATGTATGTGAAAGGGAGAAATGTATGGTTTTTTATTTTCTCTGATTGTAAAGAAGACTCTTTCTTACAAGACCTGCAACGTGTCAGTTAGATCCAGCCTGTGCACAACTTGTCCCATGGACCTTTTGGTTCTTTAGCTTAAAATATCCTTTCTATTCCTATGGTTGACTTTATACTTTAAATAAAAGTATCTTTTCCTGCTTTTGACTTGCAAAGAAGGATCGGATATAGAGGAGGTAATACATTTTTGGATAAGTCAGTTTTTGTGTCTTCTAATCAAAATGTGTACGTAGCTCTTGGGAGAGCTGAGAGATTTGCCAAAAATTTTCATAGCTATAAAATCATCATAGTAGATACTTCAGGATTGTGAAAGCTACTTACGATCCCATTCTGTACACTGAAACCCAGCTGATATCTGAGGTCAGGTCTTCTGATCAAGACAGTGGTTACTGGAGGACATCTCACTATATTCAGTTTAACCCGGGCCTGGTTTTTCAAACCCTTTAAAAAATATAGACATACCATGACAAGTGTGGGTGCAGGTGTACTAAGACAGGTGAAAAAGTGGCACTGAAAAAGAATAATAGTTTGAAAGCTAACATCGAAATAATACTGAAGAGCAGTTTGCTAAGTATTCATCATTACAAAATAGGTATTCTAATAAGTACCAGAGACAGGCAATATGACAACTTGCTAACTGAATGATGCAATGTCAACCTCTAGTTGTCAACAATTTGACATGTTCATTTTAAACTGCCAAGAAATTAGACATCATGTTGGCAATTTCTTTATTTTGGATCATAGAACATTATTTTACAAAAAGCAGAAGGGAAAACAAGAAGTAGGTCTGTACAATGAAGCTAAAAACTGTTACCTATCATGTTGTGAAGAAAAAAATCTTAAAATATGCATTTAAGATGCAAACAAGTAGCTTTTCTGGATGTGCCATTTAATTCTGCAATGCAAAAGGCAGAATTTACTTAACTCCTGTCCATTTAATGCTAGTAAAAGCAATTCTCAGAGACTCCCCTTTCTAAACTGGGAGTATCACATTCATCCTTAAATGTTTGGTTACCCCAGCAAAGCAGACCTGCTAACAGGGAGGAGGGAGGAAAGGGGGCAGTTGCTCTGGGACCAAGCAATACAAAGAGGTCTGGGGCTCCCAGCCGCAGCCGCTGCTACAGAAGCAGTAGCTATAGCCCTGTGCTCTTTAAAATGTCCCTGGTGCACCTCACTGTGCACTGTTGGCAGCTCTGAGGGTTGGGGGAGGGCTGGCTGCCCCAACTCCACCCTTCCTCCCAAGGCATTGCCCCTTTCGGGAACGTGGAACCAGCTCCCCCAACCTTGCACAAGGGCTCATGCAGACTGTCGGCTCCCCTGCAATAAAGCATTATCAAAGCTGAACATGACTGCATATATCTGACCTGTGTACGTTTTGAACTTCTCACAGCTTTTTCCTGTAGATCAACCCCCCTAATCTTCTCTGACTTTCCCTCAGAAAGAACGTATCTTTCTTCTTCCAGAACAGAATATATTTCTCTGTACTAGAATACTGTATAAACATCCAGGCAACACTCAGAACTAACTAATCTGTAATTCACTAAATTATGATAAAAGACCACCTCCAACAACCACAATCCCTAGCAAAAAAGGAAAGTTATGATAATGCCTAAGGCAAGGTCTACACTAGCCCCAGAAGCTCAGATTAAGGTATGCAAATCAGGAGTTGTCTTACCTTAAGCCGAGCTTGGCGGCACCTCCACAGCAGGACGACGGTGGGAACAAATGCTCCCATTGGCCTCCCTTACTCCTCACAAGCACAAGAGTACCGGACACCATCGGGGGCACCCTCTGAATTTAATTTAGTGAGTTTTATCTAGACTCACTAAATCAAACTCCACAGAGTGAAGACATGGCCTAAGAAGCTGGTAGCTACCCTAGTATTAAACATTCCAGGGTTTGTCTGCTACTGAATTCAATAGGACTAGGATAGTACTAATAGTTGGAAAAGATTTCCTGATTTGTACAGGGAGTTATACTGACATCCTCACGCTTCCACATATGGTTTCTTTTTGCTCATGTTGTAAGGCTTCTCTTTGCAAGACCCAGTACTTGAGTGTCTATGCCATTCTGCCAGGGCAAATAGCTTTTGGAACAACTCTGAAGTGCATGGCAGTCCATCACCAAGTAAGCAGAGAAGTCCAAAAACGAGAAGGAAATCTTCATTCACCTCTCTGTACGAGGAAAGGTTGAGGTGGGAGGGAGGACAGATCTCCAGTAGACAGAACTAGATGGCTTCCCTTCTGAGATTAGATTAGTTTGGAAGTCAATCTGTGCCTACATTACAATACAAATGGGGAAGATGCCTGAAGTCAATCTGCTAAATCTAAGATGTTTTGTTAATTGCCCCATATTGATCTACAAGCTCTAACCTATTTTTTTTAAAACAGGAAGTAACCAAAGTATTCCCTTTGGATTAATGGAGTTCATAATTATTTTTCTATTAATATGCAAATACAATCAAGTGCAATTTAAAACAGTTTCTTAAATTTCTCATTCTTTAATGGAGAAGAGAAAGTGTCTACATTCAATTTGATTTTAAGGAAAGGGATGCTTACTTGGGAGCTTATGTTAAGTAGAGATCCATTCAACCCTCTCACCAATCGCTCCAAGAAGGTCTATTCTCCTGACAACTGTGTCAAACTGCTTATTTATATTTATGGCAGCTGTATGCACCCACTCAGGGGTGGGAGGCCAAATCCTAAAGAAAGAGTGCCAAAGAATTTCGTTTCTCTGGTCTCTAAATAGCTCCGTACTCAGCATGGTTTGTTAATCAAGCCAACACAGGCTGGCTATAAGAGGACATGCTGCTTTGGGAACCAAAGCAAATGAGATTATGAAGTGAGAAGAAGCAGTTCCACTGCCAGCTGGCTCTCAACAAAACACAAGGCCTCAAGTATTTTTTGCTCTACTTCATTCCATTAATCTGGTAGTTGTTTTATTTACTGTTTGTGATGCATACACTAGCCAGAATCAGTTATCATCAACTAAGTACAGGCAGTCCCCAGGTTACGTACAAGATAGGGACTGTAGGTTTGTTCTTAAGTTGAATTTGTATGTAAGTCGGAACTGGTACATATTGTAGAGGAAACTCTAGCCAAACATTTCTCCAGAGCTCAGTTTTATTCTCCCACACCTCACTTCCCTCAGTCCTTTATTCTCAAGCTGAGGTGTCTGCTGAGAAAAGCCGCTCCACGTCTCCCTGGTCTGCTGGGGGGGGGGGGCGCTAGCTTCGCGTCTCCCTGGTCTGCTGGGGGGAAGCAGCTAGTGCGGGGTTGCCTCACCCCGTTTGTAAGTAGGGATCCGCTGTAAGTCGGATCCATGTAACCCGGGGACTGCCTGTATAGGGCAATTGGCCTATATGGCTACATACACAGAAACAAGAAAAGAGTAAATATTCAGTTTGCATTTATTTGTGTTTGCGCTCTTGTGGATATCTTTTAAAAAATAAGAACATAGGCTCGTTGTGAGCAATTTCTAAATTTTACAGAACTAATGCATCTCTTAGACATGTCTGTTCATAATATTTTATTTGCTGGTATTCTATGCCAATAGGAATAGAAATATGCTAGATTAATGCAGTGGTCCATGAAGTCCTGAATCTGTCTGACCATGGTCAGCATCACATGCTTCAGAAAAAGGTGAAAGCAACATAAGACATGGAATAGCCATTCCAAACAAGAAAGTTTCTTTTTAATCCATCAGTTAGCACTTAGTTTATGGTTGATTAGTATAAGGGTTTGAATCTCGCATTTTAAAAAAAATCCTAATATTGTGGATATTTTCATTATTTACATACATGTTCAATTTGGAGTGCAGCCCTGTTCATACCATATTAAAGAACTTTTGCAATGTTATGATCCTTGTGCATCCTGTAAGTATTTATTTTGGCCAATAATATATTTATGTGGGTCATTAATTTTGTCCTTCCAATGACAAGATGACCCATAAGTTTGCAATGCCTTACCGCAATCTAGCTGGAGCTGTTCAGACATTAGTTCTGAATTAAAAGTAATATATATCTATTTTTTGCATGTAATTCAGAAGTGATGTATGAACAGCTTCCAATAATTTTGCAGTTCTTCTCAGCAATCTATGGGTCATCTTCTCATTGGAAGGACAACATTAACGGCCCAGTAGTCCCCATGACAACAAATGTGGCAACAAAAAAAGAGATAGCAGCATGTGTCAGAATAAGATCTCCATAGCAATGAGATAGTGGTCGTACTCTCCTTGGAGAAGCACAAGGGAAATTCTAAAGACACCACCACAGTTGTCTGTTTGGAAGGATTCTGGTGGAGGAGGAGTGTTCTGAAGCACATTCTATGTGCTAGACCTGCAAATAATTACACTTTTGGAAATAAGTGGTGCAGAATGGGGAATAAGCATAACAAAAGTGAGAACAGTAAGAGGTCTGGTAACAAAATATCTGGTTAAAGGTGAAATGGGAATTCCTTAACAATTGCACCTCCCTGTGCTAGCTACAGACCTTTGCCTTCAAGGTAGTTATTTACCCCAGGACACACAGGATTATTTTTGCTGTTTCCCTCTTTCCTTTTAGGTGGGAGAAGACGTAGTTTTCAGCTGTGATCTTGTATGCAGCCTCAATGACAGCAGAGGCTAAATCAGGGCCCACTTAGGTTTCTGTCTTGGTGAGATGCTCCCAATTTTGGGCTTCCAGAAGTAAGGATGCAGCCAGTTTCTGCTGCTCCAACCTTCTTCCATCTTCAGGGTAGAACTTCAACCTGAATGGGTCATGAATATGCCGGCATAATCCTAAATGAATTTGTCCTAATTATTAATGTGGACAACACCAAGCTGGGAGGAGTTGCAAGAGCTTGGGAGGATAAGATTATGCACCCTGACATCAGTACCCGCTCCTCTTTTTCCTGTTCCCTGCACAGCAAGCAAGAGGCTCCCAGGAGTGAGGAGCAGCTCCGAGGCAGAGGGCAGGAGCAGCACGGCAGTGCTGAGTAGGGCAGATGAAGTGCCAGCACTTGATAGCCTCCTGGTCAATCCTGTCAGAATCACCTGTCAAAGGCTCCAAGATCCACCAGTAGATCTACTGGTTGGTGACCACCGGAGTAGCTGAAGTCAAAGTAGCTTAACTCAGCTTTTGGCGCAGTCTACACTGCAGGAAAGGAAGGAACACTCTTCCTTCAACTTCCCTTATTCCTCATGAAAGCAGGGATACTGGCATTGACCAGAGTAGACCTGCTAATTTGAACTCAACAAGAATGACAGTGTCAGCTTCAATCATCCTCTGTAGTGTAGACATACCCTATGTAACCTATAAACCATGCAGTACATTGGGGTAGGGTAGCTATTTGTTTCAATTTAGTTGTGCCTGTGATACTCTCAATCGATGCATCATTTTCTTTCCATGAAACAGTGATGATTACATTCCCATTCTCTTACAGCTACTCTAGAGGTTCTTCTTTTCCAGTTGACATGCCTGCTTTTTCCAATTACATACTCATATAAATTAGAAAAAATTAAATGACCCATAGCATAGCTAGGTCAACTACACATTCAAACATCCACAAGTTAACTCCATATTTATACAGAAGACAAATACATTTTATAGTTTAAAAACCTAAATTTCCCAATTTTTTATCCAATGTTTTATCAGTCTTAGCGCACAGGGTCAAATTCCAAGATCCCTTTTTTCAGCTCTTACTCAAGTCAGGTGGAAGTTCAGTGGAAGTTTTGCTCAAGACTGAGATATGGCTTCACAACTCAGCCCTTTTTCTCTGAATAGTTTTGATCTTCGTGAATGATGAAACACGAAGTAAGGCCAAGGTGGCAAGGATAGTCTTGTAATTAACACATAGAACTAGAGGTAGAACCAATCTTTTATTCTCAGCTCTGCCAAACATTTTATTTGAATTTAGGCAAGTGAAAGCGCTGCATTTTCATTTCACCCTCTGTAAAATGGGGATATTGATATTTCTCATCTCACAGGGGCCTGCTAGGCTTAATTAATTAGCATTTGCAAAGTTCTTTGAAATCATCAGATAGAAATTGCTATAAAGAAGCAAAATTATGAGTGTGGTTAGATAATAATGTCTTTAATTTACATCTTTATTATCTTCCACTATTCCCATACAGTTTTTAAATATGTAACATTTAAGAACATTCCCTGTACCTTTATAATACTCTGGCATGTTGAGAGTGGTAAGCCGACCAAGCTTGTACCATTAATTGACATGATCTGATCCCCTATGTTCAGCTTTCCAGACTTCTCTGCCGGTCCTCCATGCATCATGTTGGCTATGATAACTGTGGGCAGGATGGAGCCCCAGCCAGATTCTACAATCACAACACCTAGAATTTCTCCCTTTTGCTTTTCAATGTAAACCTACATTAGGAGACAGAAATACAATTTCAAAAACAGATAATATGCTCAGGTATAGAACACAGCCTGTGTACATACCTACATTTACAAAGACACTAACAGAGACACATACAACTTCTCTTTCTAATGCCAAGGTAAAAACCAATGAAACAGATGTGCTAACAATTTCTATTTTTTTTTTCTTACTTGAAATAAGTCAATATATTATGTTTTATCTCAAAAGAAAACATAAAAGGCAGGAGGCAGAGGAGCGTAAGGCAAACCTGCTGCTGGACCAGGGCTGCTTATGTAGATAGAGTGACTCACACCCCTCCAGCAAAGCCTACTGTGACTCAGCCTTCTGACATACTACAGCAGCCTGTTCCCCAGCAGGGCCCAGGTGAGATAGCCCAAAGGCACAGGTATTTCATCTTTACTGCAATTTAGTCTGTGGAAAAGCACTACTCAACAAGGGATGCTCCTACTGTCTCAAAATGTTACAGACTCCCTAGGGTTCCAGCCTGCCCTTGATCCTGACCTCTGCCTGTTCCTGCTCCCTGCGTTGTCAGTGTCCTATCCAGGGCCCTGCTCTAGCTCTGGCCTTGACTCTTGATCCTGAGACTCCTGGCATGACACAGCCCAGCTTTGAGCATTGGCTTGCTCCCTGCCTCTGACTACACGCTTGATCTGGCTTGTCTATGGACTCTGACACCAGTTCTGGCCTAAGGACGGTATTTGGTTTCACCAAGTCCTTGGCTCTTTCCCAACCCTACAACAGCTTCGACCTTCATTCTGGCCACCTGGTTTGACCATCCAGACCCCAGGGTCTCACAGGAGGTGGCGGTGATGGGGTGCTGCAGGTAGGACTACAACAGTGAAAATGTGCTGTTGACAACAGACTGGATTAATGCTACACTGGTTCATCTTTATCAATAAAGCTGTATGTGTGTATAATTGCTGTTTTAAAACAAACTCAGAGAAAATGTTTTCACCAATCCTAATGTCTCCATAAAGTGTATATAATTTGTTAAACCAACAGCATGTTTTAAGCTCCTTTTACTGACGTGCAGTGTCCCGCAGATTTCAAAATCGTTTGGTAAAACAGCACAGAACAGATGGCAAATCACAGTAACACTAATGAACTCTCAGTTCAACAATTCACTCTTCAAACAGAATGGCCACTGGGTTTCCTACTGGGCAGGAGAGTGTTCTAGCCTGACCGGATGAAAGTGATTTGTGGGACACATGAATGGCTTTCTAATTGCTCCCAGTATTAGCTTGCCTTTGGGACAGATCAGTCTAATGCTACTACGATAAGAAGACTGGGACGTACATCTTTGCAGTTTTCAGACTTGGAGAAGTGGATGAGGTCATCGTTGTACATGTCTTGGGTGTTGAGCAGGTCACTGTACTCTTTCTGGCTCAGGTCTTCTGGATTTATTCCATTGGCCCTCAAGAATTCCTGGTAGGCCACACTAAATGCTTGACCTATGGATTGTGCAATCAGCTGTGCCTGCAGGCCCCCCCCCCAACCCCAGAAAGAAAAGGAAAACATTAAATACATAACATTGCTTGTGGGCCAACACTTTCTGAGTTACAGTCATGCTGTACATATTTCCCCCATATCAATTAAGCAACTTTAAAACCAATTTCATTTTTTGTCTTTTAATAAAAATTATAATGCTAACAACCAGCTTCTAAACCCATTGCGTGTCTGTTTATTTTCATTTAGGTATGGATAAAAAGAACCTCTATCCCGAGCTCCAGGTACTTGACAAAATAAATAAATAACCCCCTCCCCCCCACAACCCTCCTTGCTTCCCAGCAAAGAAACCAAATGTAATCTTATCCTCGTCCCTTAAAACTAACTAGCCCAGCAAGGCAAACTGTCAGAACTGAAAAGCAACAGTAGCAGATCATAGAATCATAGGGTTGGAAGAGACTTCTGGAGGTAACCCCCCTGCTAAAAGCATCCCAACTAAATATTCCCAGCCAGAGTGTTGTCTTCCTTTCACTAATGAGAACTGAAGAAAACCCTCTTTGTGTTTAACATTAGCCATCATCCTTGCCTCTTGAGCAACACAGGCAACAACTGAGCTGCTCTGCCCTCTAGCAACAAACAGTGCCCATCTCTCACATGCTAGCAACACATGAACACATCTATTGGGAAAAGATGCCACTTAAAACAATATCTGTTCCTCCTTTTTCTTGCAAAGTCTTCTTGCTCATATTTGTACCTGCTACCTCTTGCCCACCTGGATAGCATCTTAAACTGCTCTCACCTGGTGCATATGTTCACTGATGACAACAGATGATCACTGGCACTTATGAGGGCACTGTCTCAATTATGCTTGTGTGTGCACACACATGCATACAGGGCCAGATTTGCATAGGAGTTCAGCTCTCATCTAAACATGACAATAAATAGCTAGATTTTGAGTATTAAGCTTTTTTGAAAATCTGGCCCTGATTGTGATGCTGAAAAATTGGGAACCTGGCCTTGAGCTCCTGTGAAAATTTGGCCCTTTACCAGTAGTTTAGTCTTCACTGCTTAAAATAGCTTATTAGAAACTCAAAAAACTCACTTTCCTACTGATTATCCTTTTTCATTTAAGTATTCAATACTCCATTCCCCTGTGTTTAATCCTGCTAAAATTAAAACACCACTTTAAATTGTTTGGGCATGCAGTTTGTAGACCATACTACCATAATCTGGAAAAAAAATTATGTGTTAGTCAATTGCTCCTGCAGAAGCAGCTGAAAGAGTGACATAGTTTCTTCCGATGCTTGCTCGAACATATCAGTCTCTCTAGGATTTGCACAAAATATATTCCAATAGAGTGGGCAATTTAAAGGAGAAATTTGGCTAGCATCAAAATGTTTGATGATGTAAGGATTGCCCAATTAGCAGTTGGGTAGAGCAAGATCATTCTAAAACAATGCTTCTAGGGCTACCTAACTGTCCCCTTCTGGAGAAGAGAAAATTAGATTAGAATACACATGAACAGACGTAAGATTAAGATAATATTCCCATGGGCTCTTTACTTCTAATAGATAAAGTTCTAATTTTTTAGATAGCCTAGTATTTTTTCCAATTTATTTTGGATTCGAATCAGAACTTTTACAGAATGGTTGAAATAACGTCATGTAACCCAAGACTGAGTACAGCTGACCATGTCTCCTCAAATGTCTCAAAATACTGTCAGATCTCCTGACTACTAACACATTTTGGATCTCCTCACATTTAGGACTTTCCAAGCTAACAGTTACACATGTTACACATGGGGGTGAGGAGGGATGATCGTGATCTGCATAAATGTGACCTGATCGGACCTCATTAGGTGACACCAATGACTTCAGAAGGGGAGTGCCCCGTCTGATTTGCCAACTAATTACTGAGTAGTAGTTCCATGGGCAATCAGCCTGATCATCTCCTTCATAACTTGAAGGAAAAAAAATTGCTTCTGCCCCCTTGCCATGTGATGCCACCATGCCTGATAAAGGGACCTGTGCTTTCTCTGTTCTTAGTTGGTCAGTGTGGGCTAGGAGTCTAGCAAAATGCTCAACATCCATTATTTGACATTTGTAAGCAAGCAGTCTATAACCAATCCGAATTCCACTGACATTTACCTGACGAGCAGAGAAAACCACTGACTGATCTTTTTTTAGGCATATACCAGTTTCCTGGAGTTGAAGGAAATCACAAGTCTCACAGCAGCCATCCTGTATAAATATCTTTTTTTTTTCTTTTTTCCGATTTTTAGTAGTAGAAGGATGCCTCAACTTCAGCGTTCTCGCACTTGTCTTTCTTTTAGCAGGTGACTGGTAGTGGTCCGTGCTCGTGTATAGACCTCACAAAATTTATCTGAGAGTGATACCTAGAGAATAGTTTCTCAAATATCTAAAAAATGACCTTGGTTAAATAACCTTGCTGTCTACAAGATCTCACACATATATTTATAGGTTGGTAGGTGCGTTATTTTCACCTAAATGCAACAAACTGTGTCTTTCTAAATTGTTTTGGAATGTTTCCTATAAACCTACATTCAGGGAGCAGGGAACAGAAATAGATTATCACCTATCCATTTATAATGTGGGCAGATTACGTTAACTGGCAGAAGAGCTGTTGTCTAACCATTAATTTAAACATAAGAGTGATCTGTCCCTCCTTGTAGCAGCCATTTGACTGGAATAAGTATAATAGTTGCCTCTGATATTGAAAATAGCCTGCAGAATAATTGGGTGACAGCTAAATAAGATACGCTAACTTCCCACATTACTAGATAAAGTTCACAGAATCATTATTTATTTGATATTAATTAACATGATTGATTATTTTATAATAATGCATTTTATTTTAAATTTGGATTTGACCATGTGTTTAATTATATTTTACAAGTTACTTAAAAACATACACAATTGGAGAATTGTGTGGACTGGTATATTTCCCCAAGTGGTCAGGGCCTAGACAAGAGAGGACCCAGTGGCAGATTAACAGACACAACTCAATGCACCACTTAGTGGTAGACAAGGGTATCTGCTTTCTCCTGTCCTCTCACAATGTCATGAACCCAGTTTAACTGGCTACTTAAAAAAGGGTTTACAGCTGCTTTGCATCTTTCAAAGCAGCGGAAAACACAGTAACAACTCTGGTCCTGAATCAAAAATTCAATTGAGATACTCATAAATTAAATGACTATGGACAATATATAACCTACCACTATAGAGGTCTGCTTGGAGAGTGGCTGCATGCAAACTACTTTGGAAGTGTACATACGATATCACTGACTGGATTTCCTAAAATGTTTTCAGTGTATCCTGCCCAACAGCAGCATCCTCAAGGACAATAAAGGCCTAGCTGCATCACCCTTATATGCATTTATGATCCTAGCAGTAACGTTCAAGGTTACAACTCCCCTTGAAAACAAATTACTGTGATGAATGCTGACTCTCAGGGGTAGATCCTCAGCTAGCAAAACTAGCGATGGCAGCAGCTAGTATTTAAAGATCTCAATGTCTTCCGTTAAGAAAAAAAATAAAGCACACGAAAACAAAAGTCTGTGTTTCTAAATATAGTTTCTTTGTTAATGATGACGACCAAGCAAAAGGGCCCAATCTGCCAAAGGCAAAAGAGTTCCTCTTTCTAGATTAATTATTTTTACGTAACTAAAAACCAAACAGAACCATCAACCATAGACTTCAATGATATCCTGACAAATGGTTCTCAGATTCTCAAGCATAACAAAATAATGGAATAAGATAGTTCCTTACATCCTCAGATTCAAAGACATGGCAAATCATTTTGTACTGCCTCTTTCCATCCTGAGAGGGGTGAGATGCCTCCACATTGTCCTGGGAATTAGATCGAGGCATTCGCCGCCGAGCCATCAGCACAACAATGTTCCCTATATCTGCAATGTAGGAAATGGTCCTCAGAGGATGATCCATCATGGTTTCCTGAGGAAGAGAAATTTTGAGATCAGTGCTCACTTTGAACAAATGCTTAACATGGTTTTGGCATTATATAAATAAATTGAGAACAATTGTAAGTAAATACACACGAGTTAATATATGAAAAGATGTGATAAAATAGAACCATCAATGTCAGTTCCAGCAAATGGATTGAAATTCCCATTTAAAAAAAATGAATGGCCATTATATTTAGTGGGTAAAAAAACTCCAAATACACAGATCCCATAAAGCAGGTCTGAACATACACAGAGGAGGACCTGGAATTAGCAACCTCAGCTAAGCTTTTTAAGTAATACCAATTACACCTCTCTAGTCTGGCACCGTCAGGACCTGAACGGTGCTGAACCAGAGAATTTGCCAAATCAGGGGAGGTCAATATTGTCTAGCAGTATTACCAAAACTCCCACTGCCTACTGGGCTCTTGGAAGACTTTTAGGGGTAAATTAGAGCTAAATAACAGCACAGAAAACTGAGAGCCAGGACTGGTGGTTGTAAACAAACTTTATGGGATCACAAGAAACTTGACCACACCCATGATAAGTGGACATCTTACTAACTAAAATCATGTTGGGCCATGGATGTTGCCAGACTAGAGAGTGCCAGATTAGAGAAGTTCAGCCTTTATACTGGAAAAAATATCTAAGACACATTCATAACTAATATATTATGGCACAAAACTATTTGCAATGTTGTATCATGATATCTTTCAATAACAGTTTAACAGAATTGACCACTACTACAAACTGACAAAGTCCAGCCCCGGCAAGAGCACATCTGTGCCTATACCTGTGTGTCTGCATTCAACACTTTTATTCTCTGCGTAGAGATAAAGAGGTCCACCTCAGTCATAGGCTGAGATTCACCTTCTGGGGCCTGCAAACAAAATGCATTAGATTTATTAAATGCTCAGAAAACAACTTTAATAATGATGTTAGATCACAAACAGGGGTGCACCAAGACACAGTCACCAGAACAGCAATGCAAAACAGTGTATTAAATTGCAGAAGCTAAACACAAAGATATGGAAACTATATATAGGGATGAAAGTGTGTTAAGAGTCAGTATTATCTGTAAAACTGTTAATTCCATACAGAATCCCTACTCTCTTTTCTGATCAAATGAAGTTATAACCCCCTAATTCATGAACTGTATAATCATTCCATGGAAATCAAAATGATTCTCATTTTAACATGAATGCCACATTAAAGAAGGATTTTCACATGAAAAGTGTACTAACTAAGGGTAGCACTTGCAGGATTTCTATATGATTCTAATTAAAGTGACTGCTAAGGCTATTGAGAAAATGTATACAACAGGTGCAGAGCAAGGGATTATAAAGCAGTTCTGGCAAGGGGGTCTTTATGGTCAAACAACAGATTATTAAAGCACTAACCCACTCCAGAAGATGTACCTTTGTAAAATGTAGAGTAAATGCTTGTACTTTAAAATGCATATTTGTTCCATGACACCTAAGAACTTCATGAACAAAATGTACTCATATTTTAGTAATCTCAGTGTATAAAGTAAGTGTACATATGTAAACTATTTTTGCATCCAGCAATTTGACACACATTAACCAAAAATAGTCTTTAGAAAGAGATACAATATAAGAATAATTTCTTATTAATATGCCATTTTACAGAATTAAAACCTTTACCATTCCTGTTTATTTGGTAGGTACTTTGGGGGTACTGTGTTTCCATTTGATGAATCCAATATTTACCCTATTTCTGACATGAAATGGCTAATGATAAGCAACAAAAAATGGCCAACTAGGCAACTGATTTTTGGGAAATGTCAACTTGTGTGGTGAGGCGGAAATAAACCCGAACAAAAACTTGCTGGATGCAGAAAATAAAAACACAAAATTAAAAGTAAGAAAGGCAAAAAAATAAAATAAAACAAAACAGAACAGGCATAACATCAAGCTGATGGAGGTTGTACTGCACCTTCTTCCTGCTTTTGGCTAATTTCTGGGCCATCTGCTTAGCATGGAATAAACAGAGATAGGAGAATGGTTAGAGAAGACTTTGCAGAGACTCAAGTCAAGTAGGGCTCTATACACTAATGTCCAGTAACTCATCTAGGTTAGTCTCTGTTTGGATTTCTCTCTTTCATTCTGGTTAAAAAAAAAAGTTTCATGTTTAACGCAATAGGTTTTAAAAAGTAAACCTGCACCAGAAAAGAGAGAGAAAGAATAAGGATTACTTTTATTTAATTTTAAAAAGACTGCTAAGTTAAAAACATTGGGCCAAATTCTGCTCTCATTTGTATTTGTACAAATCATTAGTAGTTCTCTTTAAGTCACTGGAATTACACAAGTGCAGAACTAGTGGAAGTGAGAGAAGAATCTGAGCCTTTATATTCAAACTCTCTCAGATCTTAAGGTCTTAGATTCAGGTTATTAAATTTTGCAAATCCATACAGACTTATAAAGAGAAAAAAAAATATCAAAAATGTTAAATGGCCCTAAAAAAACCAAAATGGAAAAAAAAAAAAATTTAAACAACCCATCCAATCAAATGCACAAACACACATACATATTTGCTAATATTAGACTCAGGCAATTAGGGACCACAATTCCCCATGTTTATTGCACAAGGACATTTTCCATGCCACTCACACATCTGCAAACTTCTTCCCTGGTTGGGGTGCACACTCTTCAGATATCTATGTGAAAATGGTCTATTTAAAGTATTAATATATACGTGGTCAATAACAAAATAAATTCTATAGGCAACTAATGAGATACAGTGACAATCAAGTCTTGACACACTATCATCAAGCATTTATAAATCTTCTGCAAATAACTCCAGATGTAGTAAAAAAACCAAACAAACCCCAAGGACTCTGTGGATTTCTTTTGTGGACTTGTTTATTGGACAAGCATGATACTCACCTTGCAGGCAGACTTCCATTCAGTTCTAAGAGTAACATTTAATTAACTTAATGTGTTTGCTCTGTGGTTATTTTGCCAGGTTTCATCTTTAAATGCATTACTAATAACTATTAGGTCCACAGAACATCAGCCCTGAATTACAGATGCTCTGAACATTTGTCATTGGTGCTCACAAATTATGCTAATTCTGCAGGTTGCGCTTTAAACCAATCCGAAAGCAGCAGTTGATAATGAAATATTCCTCTTAACTTACAAACAAATCAAACATTTTTACCTTATTTGTAGTAATCCTTTATAGATTAAAACACATATACAAGTCTGGTAAATATAAGCCACTGCTAGTGACAACGTGAATAGACTCATGCCAAAATCTTTATATTAAGTTATTGTGTCTGGCATTCAGAGAAAAAAAAATTACCCTGTATAGTAATGGCAATAAAAATTTAAAAATAACACCACGACTTGACTTTTATTCTCATTGTGTTTTAAAAAACATAGCTTCTCTGCAGTCAAAACTTTTTCAGTATTGCAGGCAATAGGTCTCTAAAAGAAGGAGTATACCAGTCACAAAGTGAAATGAAAAAAAAAATCTGCTTGAGTCAGAACTAGGGTAAAGCAGACATGATAACTGAAAGGTGAGCGAGAACAACCTCATGCACTTTGTGATTCTGTTCTTGATTTTAGTTGGGAGCAGCAGCAGGGCATCTGTCTTATTTTATGTTCTTGGAATATCATTTTCAGACATTTAACAAAACCCTAATATAATGGCATAGAATACACATTCATGTTAAAGAAATGATTAACACCCCAGAGAAGGTGAACATGAAAGGGGCTAATATATCTTAGCTGCTAGCTAAACAAAGGGAAAAAGTCCATGAAAATGCAAACACCAAGATGACTTGGATGCAAGAAACAGTATCAGACAATTTCAGTCAGACTACGTAAGTAATTCTAGCTACATTAATCAAGCAGTTCTTTTCACAGTCATACGAATACAACAGTAATATAAGACAGCCATACTGTAAACCAGAGGGTCTCAAGCTCACAGCCAGTGGGCCATATGCGGCCTGAGCAGTTCCACAATTCAGCCCGTACATGACTGTTGGCATATAAGTCCCTCTGGCCCTGGAGGGGGACGGCAGCAGTGTCTGTAACCTTCCCCCAAGTCCAGCCCCTGCTCTACCCTTCCTCTTCATTTCAGCCCTTCCCTCAAGCCCCCTCCCCTGAGGGACGCGGCCCTGGTGTGGGGCAGTAGTAGGGGTCCCTCTCCCCCCCCCACACACACAGTCACTGTGGTGACAGAAGCTGTGGGGAAGCAGAACGACATAACAGCCTCTGCTTTGCTCCACTGCCATCTCCAGTTTTACATCACCAGGGGATGGCAGGCAGGGCTGGGGGATGCACGGAGAGGGGGAATGTAAAGCCTGACAGGAGGGGTCATGAGATGCATGGGAAGGAGATGCACAGAGACCCCCTCATCCTCCTTCGGAGCCCCGGCAGAGAGGGGTGTCCACTGGCCTACTAGGAGGATTTGAGGACTGGCCCTAAGGTAATTTGAGTTTGAGACCCCTAGTGCAAACTTAATATAAGTTAATAAATGCACTGAAAAAAAAACAAGTTTTCTTTGATAGGGATGCATTTCATGTATTTGGTCTAGCTATGAATTGCTTACAATTTTAATAAAGAAGTCATTACAATTTAAAAAAAAAAAA
This sequence comes from Pelodiscus sinensis, assembly GCF_052426305.1. NCBI lineage: Eukaryota > Metazoa > Chordata > Testudines > Trionychidae > Pelodiscus > Pelodiscus sinensis. Next base: position 33,347,283 of record NC_143057.1, read on the forward strand.
AGATACATTTTGCAGCTATATTTCCACTACTATTTGTACACATTTAATATACACTCTCTCTAAATCAGATTGTAAATTCTGTATGCCAGAGACTGCATCTGCCCCATTGATGGCAGTCAATAAATAATAATGGCTAGGCTTTTAAACTATCCTCAGATATGGAATGCGTCTTTCTTTCAGTAATCAGGTCAACTGGTATTTGAAAAAGTGCTAGCCTCCTACACAGATGAAATATGCTGGTGAAATCTAACACTTAATCACCGCTTTTCCTCCAGGCTGCGAGCATCATCCTCTTATTCCAGATGTTAACAAAAATTAATATCTGCTTAGGTTGGGAGGATGGATGGCTCAGGAGATTAGTTAAGAGACTAACAGCCTTTCAACTCTTAGGTCACGCAATCAATTTTATCACAGTTTGGTAATGAAAGTCAGTTCTGGCTAACAAAAACCAAATCTTGAGTACATTACCTGCCACAGTTTTAGTTCTACTAGTAAGTTTTTGCATAACTGGACCTTCAGATTCACAGGTAAACAAAAATATTAGTTGATGGTCATGGGTCAGTGGACAGCCATCTGCATCGCAAAAACCACCATTTTGGTGAAACTATTTTTGTTGTAGTCTCAGCAAAGAATGTATAATAATTTTTAGCATTTATATAATGCATTGTAGTCTCATAGTGATGTGTGAACTAAGGAATAAAGTGAAAATCCATCCTTGAGCAGAGGGGTCATACAAGATCTGGGCATCACTTAATGCCTTTCAGGCTCAGTTTGAGGGGCTGAAGTTGTGCATAGACCTGGTACGTGAAGATACATTTTCCCCACCCGCACTGACTATAATCACTAGAAGAGGTCCTCCCAGATCAGGAATGAGTCAATTTCACTATACCAGTCTACACTCCATCTAACTATTAAAGCAATGTATCAGAGTCCCTCATGTTACCTTTGTGTTATGAATAAATAGACGATGATCCAGAATTATCATCCCTGTACCTTCCTTTAATACTAAATATACTTTTAAAATAATTATTGTTTTGAAAAATGACTCCTAGTCAATCAGATGCTTAAATGGATGATTTCATACACAGAATTTTTTTCTATTGTTAAAGATACAATCTGGATCCATATTTCATTCTGCAAAAGCTGCCTTTGAAATGTAGCAAGAGCCCCACGGGCAGCTCTTGCTACATTTAAACGGTAGAGGCACAGCAATGAGATGGCCGTTTTCCGCTGCACCTCTGCCTCCCCTGCCACCACCACCCCCCCAGAGGCGGTGCTGGGGAGGGGGGAAAATCGGCTTTTAAGCTGGCTCCCCCTAGCACTGACTCCTGCTTCCCTCCACCCCCGTGCTGCCTCTGATAAGATGCCTATCGGGTAGTCAACTAGTCACTTACATCCCTAAGTAGTACTACACTGAAGTAAGCAAGGGACCATTACAGAGAGATTATCGATACTCATACTACTGTAATGAGTAAGGTCATAGTATATGTTAAAGTGGGCCTCATCCTCCCTGATTGGATTCACTTCGTTATCTCTAGCATTATTCTGGCCTGCATATTTATACCTGCCTCTGGAAATTTCCACTACATGCGTCTGTGACGTAGTGGGGGTACCTGGCTGGTTTCTATGCTGCTGGCTCTGGGGTAACCCCCACTGGCTGTCGTGGGGGCCATGACCCAGCAAAACAGGATGAGTCACTATGCAAACCAGTGACCAAACACCCCCCATGGAGAGGAACAAAGGAAGGTGGAATGCTGCCCTGGCTGGGGGGCAGGGCTGGAAGTGAGAGTGTTGGTGGCTGGCTGTCTGTGAGGATGGAGGAGACAGCCTAGGGAGAGGAGCTGGAGTTTAGGGGCCCAGTCTCCCCCCAACTCAAGGGGGCCTGAGGCATCCTAGCCCAGCTCTGTGACCAGATTACATCTGTGCTGTGCTGTATCCTGGAGAGGCAATAAACTTCCTCTATTCCACCGGCTGATGCGGTCTGTTTGTGCCATTTCGGGGTGCAGGAGACAGGGGACCCCCAACGCGCCGTCACAGCGTCTGATGAAGTGGGTCTTCACCCACGAAAGCTTATGCTCCAACACTTCAGTCTATAAGGTGCCACAGGACTCCTCGCCACTTTTTCAGATTCAGACTAACATGGATACCCCTCTGATATTTCATTCTGTGTAATCGCAAAACAATGGACTTTTGTTGGACAAGAGTAAATGGAAAAGGGCTTTTAAGTGGGAGTAGCAACAGCCCCACCAGGTTACCAGTGTTTAAATGGGATCAGGAGGCAAAGGAATACTTTTAGACCTGGGATCCTGAAGGTAGGCAATGACGTCGCTTGGGAACTCCATGCCCTCAGCACCTTTGAAAAATCAGGCCATTTATTTATGTTCCTAACAGGAGGCAGCTTGGTTTTTTAAAAAAAGTAGCCTATCAATTCACAGCTTTTGTTACACTTTTTTACAGGAAAAGACATCAGGAGGTTCTGGATGTAGGTTAAGGATTTTCACAATGCAGTAGATTTTCTATTTTAACAAAATCTTTAAAAAAGCTGTTTTGTCTGTATGGTATCTGTGTGTGCACATAATACCTTACTGCACTAAACCTGTAAGTGCTATAAAAGGAACGAAGAGCAGGAGACCTACACTAACAATGGCGTCTAAATGACTTTTCAAAACTTTAAGCCAAATCCTTCCATGACCAGAAAAGAAACGGCCATCACAGATTCAGGTGGCTCATCTGTCACAGAGAAACTACTAAATGACCCAGGATTTTATGGCAAGAGCCAGGGAAGATAAAATATTTCTATGGAATCTCAGACCCAAACTACTTAGGCCTTCTTATAAGTGAACATCACCACTTTAAATTTTACCTAAAAATAAAAGGAGCCAGAGTAGCCACAGGGGCAGTGGTATAATATGTTCCCTGCAAATCCGTCCTCAGAAGTGTTTCTGAAATTCATCTCATAGCTTGTGACAGTTGCCAGGTTCCTATTTTAAAGGCATTCATTCCATTTAAGACTCTGCATAGGTACACTGGAGCAAATTTCACTAAAGTGAGTAACTGTGCACCTATTTATCTGTTGGGCGTACAAACAATGGGCCGGGTGTTCACCATGGGCAAACCAAACAGTTTCTCAGTAACAACTGGGTTGTTTGGGGTATTGGCAGAATTTGGCCATAGCTAATATTGTATTTTAATAATGAATAAGAACACTATTCGATTTACAGGGCTATTTCTTTTACAATGACAACCACTAATAAATATAATATTTTTAAATGTAATAAATTAGCTATAACGCAGAACTTAAGAACTACGGAATAAAAACTGTCCTGCGGAGGAGTTATGTTTGCTTGAAACTGTATGATGAGATATTGTTATAGAATCAGTATTTGTAAGCAAAATTGCATGCTGGGATATGCTATGGGGAGAAGGTCAACTGACTAAACAGGGGCACATAAGCTTGGACTCCTGAAATAAAACTCCATCCAGACTGCCTATTTGGAAGTCTGGAGGGTTTTGAATTTGAAGGGTAATCATCTGGCCCCTGGAAAAGGGGAAGTAGAACCAGAGAGGAAGTTGAGGCACTAGACTGTGATCCTGAAGGGAAGCACAGCTGGATTCTGATAAGTTTAGACTGACCTTGCTGGAGTAAAAAGTTGGAGGGCCACTAAATGCTATTTGTGTTATATATAGTCAGCTTAAATAAAAAGTAATTGTTTTTCAAACTCAGAAGTCAGAGGCCTAGTTGACGTGAGTTTTGAAGAGATCTGCAAGGTCCTCAAAATACAGTTAAGAAAAGCAGCCAAGATCATGCAGTATTTGCAGCAAGTGTCCTGAAAAGTAGGTTCGAGGAGAGAAAGGACTGACACAGGAGAGAACCCTGACACATCAGTGTTGAACAAAGAGAGTACCCAGAAAGGGGATGATCGTGACACCTCCATTTGTGAGTTGTGTAAAAATATAATGTTTTCCCGGGTGGGAAGACAAAAGAATGATACTCAGAATGAGAGTTTCCAGTATAAGTGTATGGCACAGATATATATGAATGACTGAATGATCAGAGGGACTCTGATTTGCAAAAAACAACTGCACCTGAAGTCTTTAAGAGCTTTGCTTTGAACATAAAAAGTAGTCTGAAAAATCAGATCCTAAGGTATTTCAAATTGGGCACCAACAATTAATGAATACTTATGACCTTAATCTCTCTGTGCTTTAGGACCCCATCTGTAAAATGGGATAATACCTCCCTTTTATCTCACAGGGCTGCTTTGAGGACACATTAAATAAGGTTCGTGAAGTACTAACATACTGTATGGATAAGTGCCATTGAAAAATCCCAGAGGAAATTAATTCTGTCTTCAGAGCAAGATTTGAATAGTGCACAGTAGATAAGGCCTAGGGCCATCGGCTGAACAAGGAGAAAAGAAAATATTGAATAGCGGCTCATTCAAGGAAAAAATAATACATGATTGTGTAAATAAAGACAGATTCATAATGCATATGCAAAAAGGGAGCAAATAAAGGTTGCACATACCATCTCATTTCTGGCAATTCCTAACTTTTAAGTGCTTACTTTTAGAACCCAAATAATGTCCTTTTAACATTGTTTTTACATAGAATGTCCTAGGTTTATAAAAAGCAAACCAAACCAAACCAAACCAACAAACAAAAGAAACAGAAATTCTACCATGAGTCACCTGCAAGACTGAACCTTTTGATCCACCACACAGACCTCTGCCACTTTTGCTCGATGTTCAACAGCAGGTTGTCATCCTCTACGTGGACCAGCACCAGGGGGGGATTAGACACATGCTTTTTAGCGGGTTTCACAGAGTTTTGCTCACAGCAGAGGAACAGTGAGATAGGGACTCTTGGGTTCCATTCCAGGCTCCAGAGGTGAGTGCACTCTTGTGGGCATAGACTCTTCTGCCCATTTCCTGTAGCTTGATCCCTTCTATCCATCCCCTTCAATCTGCCCTTGTTCTGTCTCAAACCCACCCCTGGCTCTGAGGGTTGCCAGGTGTCCGGTTTTCTACCACACAGTCCAGTACTTACACCGTCTGTCCGGTAGAAAAATTCAGAAAATACCAGACATGTGCAATGTCCGGTATTTTCTGAATTCCCAGCTGGGCACTGGACAGAAGCCTGGCGGGGGAGTGACTGGGAAGCAGGGCCATGATTGGCGCTAGGAGCCTCTGGTTGCGTACAAAAGCCAGGTGGGAAGGGGCAGGGACTGGGACTCCCAGTCACTCCCCCCGCCCGGCTTCTACTAGCAATTCAAGGGAGTGCCTACCAGGGGCGCAGCCCCTTGGACTCCAGCTGTGGTCACTGGCTGCACTCCTCCCCCCACCACCAGCCTCCCTTCCTCCGGACCCCGCCCTCCTCCTGTCCAGCCCCGCGGCCCCCGACCCTCCCCAGCTCTGCTTCCCAGCCCCCCGTTCCTCCTACCCGCTCCCTGTTCCTCCTGGCCAGCCCCGCGGCCCTCCCCCACCCCCAGCTCTGCTTCCCGCCCTTCCCTCCTCCCGCCCAATCCCTCCCTCCCCCCAACGATCAAGTATGTCCGTTTTTTTTAGCACGGTCTACCTGGTAACCCTACTGGCTCTGTCCCACTCCCAACCTCTTTGTCTATGCAGTCCCAGTCTCCACTCCTCAGGGCTTCTCCTGCCATCCCAGTTTTACTTTTCAGCCAGTCCCAATCTTCCCCCTGAGCTCATTGATTGAGTTCCATTCTCACTCCTGATTTCAAGTCCCTTCCCTTCCCCACCCTCTTCAAAGCTATTTGCCCAATCAATCCCAGTTTCCACACTCCTTTCCCAACTGCTTGTTCCCACCTGATTAACTAGCCAGTCGCAGTGCCTGGCTCTTCATCTGATCTGTCTCTCTTCTTCCCACTTTACTGACTTCCCACCCTAGTCTCTCCAACAGCTCTCACCTCATCTAGTTTCTGTCTTCCCCCACCTGCACCAGCTCCTTTTCCCAGATTCAACCCTCCCTGGTTCTTTGTTCCAGACTCCTTGTTCAGCTAGCCACTACGCATTTAAACAATGTGTGTTCCTTCTCCAGGCCCAGGTCTTTGAGCGGATAGGAGAGACAGGCACCCTGCTCTTAGTGCCAGTTTTTAGCCCAATCCTGGCCTGGAGCAACCATCATAGGGAAAATCTGATTTCAACTATATAGCTCTAGGCTAGGGCACACTCTGTGGAGTCTGGTCAGTAATAGGAACTGTGAGAAGGTGAAGCATGTGCAATTAGACCAAATTTTCTGAAATTGTAGCTGTTAAAAATCAATGCCTCTACTGAGCATGTGTGAATCTGACTTTTGTAAGACTTAAAACTGCTGTCATCTGAAAAAGTGGGTTGCGCCCACGAAAGCTCATACCACCATCTACATGTTTAGACAAGACTTTAAGGTGCACCTAATCTATTTGTTGTTTAAGTTTTTCCTGTTACAGATTAACTCGGCTACCCCCTGAACTTATTGGGAAGGACTGTCATAGAGATGGCAAAAGGCACATGCTGGAGAGAAAGGCCACCATTCTGCTACCTTTTAAGTCTTCACTCTTAAGCACAAGCAGGGATGCTCAAGCACCTCAAAGTTAGTCACCAGAATGTTTTAACATGGGCACAACAACATATCCCCCCACCTTCATTCGCAAAGAAATGATCAAATCATTTTGGCTGAAGAAGTTTTCCAGGAAAAAAAATCATTGTGATTTACACATCTAGTATGGATAGTTTCAGTCCAAGCGAGTAAATCTTGGCAAACTCAGAAGCAACTAAAAACAGAGTCTTATTATGGGAGGTGTTGGGCAACCGTAATAACAGATGGTGCTACCCATCCCATTTACAATGTTATCAAACACAGCCTGCATTGGGTGTTCATTATTTTGGATACCAGTGACCTGTGAACATTTTTTATATTGAACGGATGAGAATTTATTTTCAGATCAGATATTTGGCAGCTGAATTACTCTAAGCAATATGAAATACCACTGCGCAGCAGAGGAAAAACTACAGCATCCTTTCAGAAAAGAATTTAAGGAACAAAGCACAGCCCCACAGACACACTCCCCTCCCTCCTTGCCTCTCTCTCTTTCTCTCTCATATACCAGAGTACTGACAATTTAGACTAGTAGTAGGAAGGTCCTGCACTTTCAGAACAACCTTCCTCAGAATGAGACAGTCAGCTGTTCCTCTCTGGGGGCTAAGTGGATATTAAAGAATTTATAGCATCTTCAGTTTAAAATTAGAAAGCAAGCCAGGTGACCTGGCCAATATTTATTCTTTCACTATAGGTTCTGAATGTCCAAGGTTTAGTGTCCAAGGATGTATGTAGGGATGCCAGTTAAATCGGTTACGCCGTAAGCATCAGCCAGTATGGGTGATGCTTACCATGTAACCGGTTACCCATTCACATCATGAATGATCTCTTACAGGATTCTGACTGCTGTGACTGCCTACCTGTGAAGTGGTGAGAAAACAGGCATGGCTGTTAACGTGGTATTACTTTCACAGAATGCCGAATTACAGCACAAGCAAAAGAAATATACAAAATATACACAATGCCCTCTAAACCTATTTCCTCACATCTAAGATAGAACTTACACCACCCTTTGTTTCCCATAAGCTTTGATGACTAGAATATGAAAGGCATATTAAACCAAATTATCCAGTGTATCCTCCTTCCCACTCCAGTCCCCAGATCAGACTAAACAGGTGAAATATCTTTCAGAAAAAAAGTATACAAAAGGCACCTAACCTTTTAAACAGTATATAAGAATAAGGGAGGAATACCAGATGTAAGTATGCAACACCCATATCTGAAGTTTAAAAAAAAATCTAATCACATGAACAGCAAGATACATGCTTCACCTTGATTCTGCTGACAGCTTCCTGAGCCTGCATCATTCGCACATTCTTGGAAGGAGTTTTGTCAGAAAGGAGCTGAGTGGAGCCAAGGTAATTGGCAGCAAAAATAATTCCATCAATTAAATCTTCAGGATCACAGGGTCCAGGAACTATAACACAGAAAACAAATTGCTGAGCAAAATTACGTAGCATGGAGAGAAACACTATTTAGCCTGCATCTGATGGCTATAAATGCTGCTCTGACCTACTTAGGTTTAGCATGATGGCAGGACAACCAACACTTTCAGTTAAGGCCCCCATTAAAAAAACATTGAGAAAAGTGCTTTCAACATCTCTACAGCAGAAATCACAATTGCTAATCCAACCTGCATCTCCCAATAGTTTGCTCCATGAGGCAAAGTTAACACTAAACCACAATAAACTCAATTAATTTAAATTCTTACAAAAAAGACCAAGCATTTTCATTTTTCTCTCTGTTCTTCCAATATTCTTGTGTCTCTCAGATAGTCATATCATTTAGCTAGAGTCTAAAATAAAAAGGAAACTAGGGGCATAAGTCAGTAATAATCATTAGCACCTCTCTTATTCAAATACTGACCATAGTTGGAATGAAATCTCCTCAGAGCATTTTATAAGCATGATTTTTCCCCCCAGTGTGGAGTTAAAAGCTGTCACGTCATATTGAAGAGTGTATAGATTTATGCCAGACTTACTCACAAATGTCATACAGGGGACTGTTCTCTTTAGTAGGTATCATTTCAATTTAGACAAACTCTCTTTGCTATAGACTCTGATGTTAAATGTGCAAAGTAAGGGATTTATGCTGCTTGGGCTTATATATATATATATATATATATATATATATATATATATATATATATATATATATATATATATATATATATATATATATATTATACACACACACACACACACCCCATTGACTTGGTCCTGCAAGTTACCAATACACCTCAACTCCCTCTAGTGTAACTACAAGCTTATGATGCTGCACAGAAGCACTTAATCATTTACAGGATGAGTTACTATTAATGTTCCCTCTAATTATTTCCATAAATGTGTGGAATAAATTTGTATTGTGCACTGAAGCATGTGCACCACCACTAGAAACAAAAAAAATCTAGCTGGGGGTGTTCTGCTAATCAGCTGGGCAGCATCTGAATTTCTCCTGAATGGCTGCAGAAGAGCCTAGCTTACAGGGAACACTGGTCCCTATAATATCTATATGAACACTGTTTTTTCAGGCTGATCACTTTACAACGGAAGCAATATTCTTCCCTTGGATATTTCATCTAAAAGGACCTGGATTTTTTCATTAAAGGTTTAAGCTCTAATGATAGTCTAGAAGGCAATTCACATAACACACTACATTATCAGAGTGCAAGAAAGAAATATCTGGATTCAAATGTAACTAAAAATATACACAGCATTACTCTCATGAGAATTAATTTTTTGTAAACTTAACTTTATATTGTCATAAAATTTAAAATAGTGACATTTTATTTTTCTTATGAATACGAAAAAAACCTACTCTCAGGACCTAAAGTATCAACCTCAAAGACTGAATCATCTCTCTGAAATTCTGAAAAAAATGTATTTCTATTGTACAGCTTTTAAATACATCACAATGGAAAACAATCCAAAGAATCCCAAGAGAGAAAGCTGATATTGACTTCAACTCTCATCTTTATAAAAATCAAAAGACCAACTGCAAGAGTTTTAGGTAGCAAAATTATCTTAGAATTTCCCGGCTTGTTCTATGTTATCATTTCCTTTATATTATTTATGTTTTAGGGCATGCAGCTGAATATTTATGTGTACACACAAAATACACAAGTATGCATGTGGTTATGTTAATTCTAGTGATGGGTGAACCTCATAATATATATAATTGTTAAAAACATTATTTACCCACAGAACATGGATAATGGATGGTCCCTGCCACCACCACAGCACTGCCAATAAAGCTCAACACAGATGTTTTTTATTTTATTTTAGAGCCAAAAGGGACCATTATGATCATCCAGACTGACCTCCATTCTTTGTCATAAAAGGGTAGTTCAGCGTCCATGCACCATCCAGTGCAACATGAATTCCAAGAAAGCTGCTATGGATAGTGAAAATTCCAGTAGTGCCTTATGTGATATTGTCACCCATTCCTTAGGAACTGGGCTGGGAACACTAACAAAACATTACAAAATAAAAAATAATTAAGCTTTTTTAACTTCTGAAAAATAGTTCTGGGGTTTGGTTCAAGTTCTGAATTGGTTCATATTTGATCTAAACAAGTTCACCCAGCCCTAGTTAAACATTTACCTTCACAGTACATAGACGTCTTGTGTTTTTACTTGTACAAAATAATTCTGTTATAACAAGTACAGCGTTACACATTGAATGTTATATAGCTTACCTTCAACATAGGTTGGGAATGAAGCCAAACTTTTTCGGGACTGTAATTAAGACAAACAGGATTTCAAACAGAACAAAGCATGCTCAAAAATGCATTAAAAATCCTTCCATGCAAAAAAGAGAAAAAACAATAAAACCCGAAAACACAGTAACAAGTAATTAGTCAAGGACAGCTGACAACTTATTAAAGGGGAAAAAAAAGAAATGTTCTCAAAATATTAGCAATTAAGGAATTATTATGCTGGAATATAGTTTATATAATTATTATTTTTATCAATTAGGCAGTTTCATCCTGAGTCTGATACTAGACAGCACATTTTTGAGTGCCAGAAGTACTGATCCATATAGGAATAACAGGAATACATCATATTTCAAAGAACTTGAATGCCAAATTTAAAAAAATCCAGGAATATTTTTAAAAGATTTGCAATATTATCATAACTCTAGACTGGGGTGGGAACCTAAAGCCTGGGAGCTGGATGCAACTGATTTTTCTGTGGGTCAGTGGCCCCTGACTAAAAAAGATGCTACACTCCTGCTCCAGATCAAAAATTTATATACAGACTCAACCTGTAAAAAAAAAGGTATTATTAGAGTTATGCTAGATTAAACACCCACATCACAAATAAAAAACATATTATTTAGACACTGAAAATTGTGAGCTCTGGATTTATCCTTTGATTGTTGGTATCTGGCAAGGAAACTGATGGGTCTCAGCTTAAAGACATGTAAAAGATGGGACTGACTAATGGAAAATCATCAAGCTGGCATTTGCAGGGAGATTGACTAGATGAAATAACAGAACCTTTCCATTTATAACGTCTACAAAAAAGCCCAGTGAAAGACGACATACATCTAACTGGCTCTCACTGCAGTAATACTCATCATTTAGTTACTCTTAGAAATAAGCCTATATGAAGAAATTTGTTAAAGGCAATTTGCATGTCAAAGTATAGAGGATAATATGGAGCACTGCAACATATGCCGCTATTAGATATGTGTGTGACAAAGAATTCTGGAGAAGCCAAGGATTACAAAATGTTGATGTGCCTAACCCTAATCCCACAATGAAGCAGATAGGCATTCATTCCATTGATTTCTCAACATAATTATGCTAGTGGAAAATCAGTGAGAGTTCTGAATGAAGCCCAGTCTCTCATATGAGGGGCAAGTGCTTTTGAATGTTCAATTACAGTACACAGTAAATCTGTTATCCCTTTTTATGCTGAGCAACTTCCCAGGTATTAGATGTTTGTAAAAATGTAAACCAACCACGCAGGCAGGCAGGCAGGCAGGCAGGCAGGCAGTTGTACCTAAGTGGCAAGAAGGAGGACTAAATGTCCCAGTAAATCCTCTCCATTTTCATGGATTGTCAGAGTAACCATATTGTACAACTTATTACATGGGGCTGGTAATAAAAATAAACTGCTGGTGGCAGAAGAAAGGTTCATCAGGGCATGACATAAGGATATCAGGAAAAACTTAAAAAACAACAAACCGTCTAGTAATAGAGATGTAGCCGTGTTAGTCTGGTCTTGCTGAAATAAAAGACAGGACTATGCAGCACTTTAAAGTCTGGCCCACGAAAGCTCATCACCTAATAAACCATCTTGTTACTCTTTGAGCTTTTGTGGACCCAAAGTGGGTCGCGCCCATGAAAGCTCATGATACCATCTCCATGTTTTGTTAGTCTTTAAAGTGCTACTAGACTATTTGTTGTTTTTTAAGTTTTTCCTATTACAGACTAACTTGGCTACCCCTTTGAAGATAAGAGCATCCTTGAAATACTTGCTTTCTTCTTCTTCTATGAGATAAAGACAACAGAAGACAAAGTCATCACTGAATAATGGCCTCCTGCTGCCAAATACATATAAGGAAAATTAAGTGTTGGGAAACAGTTGCTGTCAAAGCAGTAGAGGCTGCCCTGAGACCATCCTGCCTATTACAATGACTATTTTTATTAAACCCACGATTGATGTTGATTTTGATAACTGATCTGATTGCCTGTCAGAATGCAACCTGTCAAGTTATTGTGTACTGCACTGACAGCAAAGAGAACAGACCAATTGTTTTTCAGAAAACAACAAGCTTATACACAAGTACAATTTTAAAGTTTACACTTTTTAAATAAACAGACTCAAGGAATGTCTGTCTGAAGTTTTACTTATTTAGTTTTAACTTTAATCAGTTAATGGTAGTCCATCATTAGGGAATTTGATTGATCTGCAGAGTTTCCTTTTGGGATAAGACTGAGTACATGAATATCAAATTTAACATCTAACATTTATTAGTTGCAATAATATTTAATTTAAAAAAGACGTTTAATTCTAGTACTTTTATTTAGGAATCTTTTGGCACTAGAATTAACACAAGGCAACAGATGTCACAGAAATATTTACCTTTAAATCCTGGTAAAGTTTGTTAGATTAATCTTTTTGTTTGTTCAAAAAAAACATAAGATATCTTTAAAAATAAGGTTTTGTTCAGACAATCGTTTCCCATAATCAAATAAGTTTACTATTACTTTTGTTATTTTTAAAGAGATGTGCAGAAGACGACAATGCTAATTTAAAAAAAAAATCGTGAGAAATGATTCCTGCAACATATTCTACTATGAAATATGGTTTATTACCACTGTTACTGTATGAAATCAAATGCTAAAATGGGCTTTATTTCACTAATACTTGGACTATGACTAATGATGGCTAATAACTGTTGGCAGTCAATAGTGGATTGCATGAAATTATGAAATCTGTACTTTAATGAAAACCAAAGGCTATGAGCAACGAGGAATATAGATCAAAGCTTATATACACAAGTGCTGCTCATACAGTTCCCCAGGCATAATATGCAAAGACTAAACGCACACGATAAAATTTCCACATTTTCACAGTTGTCCCATTAACACAAAGCGAAATATTCAGAGTTTGCAAAGTTAATCATGTGCATAAGTCTTCACAAGATAGAGGCACTGGCCTGTTTGCTTTTTCCCCTTTTGAGGATCCAATGTCAGGAACCTCTGGATTCTATTTCCAATTTTGTCATTAAATCACTGCCTGAATTTCGGCTAATCACTAATTCTAAATCCCTGCTGATAAATCAGGGAGCAACGCTAATATGCAAGAGTGCTGTATTCATATTTATTTATTTTGGCAGACCTATCATTCTAAGACCATGTTACATTTACAAGCTTGTAGAGGCACAGCTGTACCAATACAGCTGTTGTGCTGTAAGGCAATACATATGGCCACGTTATGCTAACAGGAAAGCTCCCTTGTCAACATAATTATGATGGATAGGAGGAATGCTGCCTAGCACTCGGTGACTAAAGGGTTAAAATCGGGTATTTAGGTGGTGTTGACAGGGAGCCAAGAAAGCCAATGGGAAAGATTATTGAAATTTAAATTGAATAGATACACCTGCCTGCTGTTCCATTGTGTGAGTTTTAAGCTAGGAGCTGGGGGAAATAAAATGAATTAATCCAGGCAGCACTATCATGCCTACAAGGAATACTGGGCATGGAAATGGACTGGACCTTGAAGTATGGATCATGAGTAAATAGGAAAAACGTATATTTAGTTGCGATCAGGTTATTTTCTTTGTTTTGTTTGGTTAAACTTCTCTGTGCTAAGTCCATGTGTCTCTCCCCCCACTTCACTATATCTAAGCTGTTCCCAGAGATATTATGTTTCTCTGTGTTTTACTTTGTTTTTACTCAGTTACTCTATCACGCTTAGCAACTAAGGGTGTATCTACGCAGCAAGTCTTAACTCGAAGTAAGCGACGCAAATTGAGCTACGTCAACTGCATAGTTTCTTTCAAAATAGCTTTTCTAAATTGGGAGAGTCTACACAGCACTTATTTCAAAATAGAGCACACTCCTTCTGACGTCCCTTATTCCTCATACAATGAGGGTGACAGAAGTCAGAGTAAGAAGTCCTCCAGCTTGGAAAAAAACCAAATTTGTCATTATTTCGAAATTACTGCCTGCTATGTAGATGCAGACTAAGTTATTTCAAAATAACGCTAGTTATTTTAAAATAATGTTGCTGTGCAGAGGTACCCTTAGTATGTTTTATTAAGTATATCTTTTAGTTTTGTTAATAAAAATCACCCTTTTAAGGTGATGATTTGCCCTGGAAAATAGCCCTGGGAAATAGCCAGGGGTCTGTGTATGCATGCCTAAGACTAAGAGGTCAGCTATCAGAGATTGCAGTTTGTTTTCTGTTTTAGGGATGTGAAGGACTAGTCAACAGGCTAGTCGACTAGTTGCTCCCCCACCCTTGCTGCCTCTATCAGACAGAGGCAGCAAGGGGCAGGGATGAGGAGGGGGTATTCAAAGCGGAAGTGTCGCTTGAAACCTGGGGCCAGACTCTGGGCTTCACGCAGTGCTGCCACTTGGAAACGCTGTGTGCAGAATGGGGCCAGTGCTGCATGTGGCATTTCAAAGCGGCAGCTCTGCATGGAGCCCGGGATCAGCTGGGGGCTCCCCTGCTGACCCCAGGCTCCATGCAGTGCTGCTTTGAAATGCTGTGGGAAGCCCGGTGTCAGGCTGCACGCAGCATTTCAAAGTGACAGCACTGTGTGGAACCTGGGATCACTCCCCAGCTGATCGACTATTCAATTAGTCAATACTTAACATCCTTATTCTGTTTTTCTCATGCTCTCTGGTGGTAAAAGAGCTTGTGGGGGGAGGAGGTTTCTCCTCTGGAAGAAGTTTAAGTGCTTCTACCTGAGTTTCAGAAGAACGGGTTTTGTTTTTACACTTGATGGTGGCAGCTACCTCCCAAGGGCAAGAAATCTGTGACCTTGGAGACTTTTTTTTGTAAGCCAAAGCCTTTAGAGGCAAGGTATTTAAGGTCTTTTGCAGGCCCCCACCTTCTGCATTCACATTGCCAGAGTTGGGAACAGCCTCGACAACAGTAAAAACAGCTCAGTGAGCGACAGAAGCATCTCCTGCCAACACAATGCTGCACACACAAGCACTTATACTGGCAAAACTAATGTTGCTTACAGTGTCAAAAATTTTGCTGATACAAGTACTAGGGTAGATAAGGCCTAAGACATGTAGCCTCCTTTGTGGAAAGACATTCTGCAAAGAGTGGGAAAAGAAAAATGCTGTCTCCTTTTCTGCAATTCAGAGGGGATACTGGCTGCTCTTAAATAAATCAACTCTCCTCAGGATGTTACACAAATATTACTGCAGGAAAAAAAAGCCAACCGAAATACTGTTGTGAAATTAAGGTTTCATTCAGAGAGAAGGAGGAAGCACGTAAAACGAACTTTTGCCAGTTTTTGTCCTCACCCCCCATCTATGAGAAGGAAGAAGATGATATAAAAATTCATGAGTAGTAAGAGGAACAGAACTGTCTCTCTTAAAAAGATTGCACTCTACCTCTTTATTAGTGGAGGGTTCTGCTGTGCCACAAACATCTTGGTGATGTTGCCTACTAGATGATTCAGCACCACGGGGCGAAGAGGAATCAGGAGATGGAGACTAGACACGGTAAGAAAAATAACATTAAATAAAAAACAGAGTGACCACTATAGAAAACTCACTCTATTTTAGTTGGAACTAAGAATAAGGATTACAAAGCAGCCAAACATTATGTACGTTGTTACAACCCATGTTTCCCGAGCTAATGAACATGCGAAACTTCTAGTATTTCATCATTTTTATTTCAGTTACATGTTTGTGAAAAGAATTAAATGTATTGTCTGTCCATAAACTAACGCAGTTGAAAATTTAATAAAATGAAATCCAGAGAAAAGTAATATTCACCAAAAATCACATAATGAAAACATAGTTTTGAGAGTTGAAGGGGAGAGAAAATGATGAGATTTAGCATGAACATTTGTGACTTTCATTTGACTTTTCTTGCCAGCCACTCAATTAAGTTGCAATTACAATACCTCTCCCCACACAAGCAGTGTATAAATACAATTATCTTATTCTTTTATTTAAGGTTGCAAACACTTCAGCCTAATATTCTGGAAAAAAACAAGAGAAAAATAGTAGAGTCAAGATGAAAATTGTTACGAGAAAGATGAGTGAAAAAACACTGAGGGCCTGATCAGAATGTGGGGGTGCAACTTTAGTAAGGTGAACCGAACTGACACACAGCAAACAAGAGTGCTTTAATCTGCCCCTTTAAGGCTATGTCTAGACTGCAGGAATTTGTCAGCAGAGGTAATGGAAATGAAGTGTTCATTAGCATTTCTCGCGCTGTCATTTGCATAGTCTCTTCCGATCCTTTTTGCGGAAGAGGTTTTTGCGCAAAAAAAAAAAAGCAGTGTAGATGGAGCCATTTGTGCAAAAAAAAAAAAAAAAACCTTTTACACAAGATCCTGTATACCTCAGCATAAAGGATTTTGCGCAAAAGGTTTTTTTTTGTGCAAAATGGCCCCGTCTACACTGCTTTTTCTTGCGCAAAAACCTCTTCCACAAAAAGGATTGGAAGAGACTATGCAAATGACAGCGCAAGAAATACTAATGAGCGCTTCATTTGCATCGCCTCTGTTGACAAATTCCTGTTGTCTAGACGTAGCCTAAGAAGAATGTGTACCTACAATTTCTCAAGAGTAAATTCCAGAAAGGCTGGTCTAAAGTGAACAGAAGCAGGTTGCCGTGGTTCCGTCTAACCATTTTACAATTGCCTTAAGCAATTAAATAAAATAATAATTTCTGTTTATTGTTTGTACTGCGGTAGCACCTAAAAGTCCCATTCACAAACTAGGACCCCAGAGTGCTAGACAATAAGCAAACACAGAAAGTGTCCCTGCCCCAAAATGTTACCTCGGTATGTGTAGTATTCTTACAAGTTTTCTGGGTTTTTTTTCTTCCAAACTATGGATCCCACCTTAACGGAGAAACTGTCTCATGGACCACCTTCCCTCCGAAAGATTAATCACAAAGACTTCTTGCTCTTATGTGATGCCCATGTGCCAACCAAAGTAATATTAGGTAACCAGTTCTTGTATTTAATTCTTTTCAATGTGATTCAGGTGAAGGGAACAGCAAAGAGAACCATTATGATATAATCAACCAGATTTCTGCAGACTATGGTTTGGGAACCCTTATCCTACCTACCAGGGAGTAAGTAACAGGGAGCATTGCTAATACCGAGGAAGTCATACCCAATTATCCAAGGCAAAACTGAAAAGGATTTTAGGATAACTACTATACTAGAAATACAAAGGATGGAATCAAGGGGATTGATTACAATGGAATTATATAAATTATAAATGAGCACCAGTGTTCCCTCTAATTTTTTCCATCATGTATAGAATACATTTTATGTTAACCAAGGCACGTGCAGTTCTTTACCACCAGTAAAACCTAACCTCATACTGCTGCCTATGGGAGGCTCTGGGCACTTTACTAATCAGCTGGGCAGCATCTGAATCTCTCCTGGGGTGGCTGCCCAAGTGCTTAGCTTACAGGGAACACCGGTGAGCCCATAATTTGACCCATAGAGCCCCGATATCAAAATCACCTTCAGATATTCTTACAAAATAAGTTTTCAGAGGTACAATAGTCTAGGTAAGATTTTCCCCCTACAGTTATGCAAGTCAGGTTCTGAGAAAACATTGGAATCCTACACAGTCCCCTCTAACACACACGTGTGGATCCTTATGTAACTTTATCAGTCCATTCAAAGTTTGCCATCCACAGCGGCAACACCAGATATTTAACTGCTAGTTTCTTGGCTTAAAAAGAAAAAGAAAAAGACACCACGCTTGCTACTTGCTTCTTCTTTGGGCCAACCAATGTCATTACATTGTGAAATGGCTCTGCTCTGATTTGGGACAGTTGCATTTCTGACCCACACATCTCTTTTCACTGGAGTCCTCATTTCAGAGGTACTGTTGGATACTGCAGAGCAACCTGAATTGATTCCTTCACCCTCCAAATGAGATGAAACTTGGTTTCAAGGTATATGTCTAAAAAGCGATAGGTTCTTACTATATTTCTTGTTTTCAAATTAGCTTTAAGGACAAATCAAGGCACTCGTGCAGATCCTTGGCTACATGGTTTAACCACCCTCCTTCCTTCCCCCCCCCCCACCCCTCATGCTCTTCCCCATCTCTGTAATAAGAGGACAGAGTTAAGAGGTTCTACCGAATACCTTGGTATAAAAAAACAGCTTCTACAATTTTCCCTTAATAAAGTAACTGCTAACTAAAACTTCACTTCATTAAGATCTTCACTAGGCAGGGATGAGATGGCATTTACCAAAGGACCAGGCTGAATCATGGTTTTCACCATCCCATGAAAAACTAGATAGTCCCACTTTCAAGGCATTTTCTATTTTTAAAATCATTTCATTAAGGCACACCACATTGCACGTGGCTTTAGTTACATATTCAAATTATGGTCACATAAGGCAGTAGTTTCACAGATTTGTATCTGTACAACTCTAAATCGAAATAAAACTTCAATGGGCATACTGCTTATATATGCAATTAAAATACTGAACACTGGTATGTCTGTGTATGTTTTGGTTGGATATTTTCTCAAAGACGGTATGCATTTCATGAATAATTTTGTTTTTTAATAGGATATAAAAAGGGAATTATTAGACTGTGTGAAAATGACAATTTGTTGTTGTAGGCTTGAAGCATTCAGCAACCAGAAGCAGGCAGAGCTACAGACTATAAACCTACCTCCTATTGGCTATGTAGTATTTTGTAGAAGACGACCAACTTTGGGGATTGACCAGGCCTATTCCTCAGATCTGAATGGATGTAACCAAAGTTTGGAAAGGTTCATTCTATGCTCGCCAGCTGGGCACTGATGCAATTCCCCCCCCCCCCAGTTGCCTGTTTTAACTCAGTTTAAATCAGCATTTACCAGCATCCTGTTCTAAATTAGTTTTTCCGTGGAAACAGCCAAGATTGGTGATAAGTGAGCTAGCAGTCCCTGGGTCCACGTCCAGTAGATCTTGCTCGAGCAAGATGACTGTAGATTAGAAACTTTAATTTTATTCTTCATCAATCTATCTCTTTTTTTGGAGGTGTGTGTGGAGGGGGGGAGGGGGGGTAAAAGTGTGGACCCGGAAGGCGGGAGACAGAGATTAAGAACAGAGGCAGAGTGTTTGTAAAAATGGCACCTAGAGCTGTGGAAGATACTTGAGCCTTCAGGCTAATGTACCCCAATTTTATGCAACTTTGCTACCATATTTTTTTGGGGGAAGCTTCCACTCCCCAAGAAAGCTCCCCAGCACTGAGATAAGTTACATGGGGAGAAAATTATATAGTTAAGAGCCATACTGTAAGTCAAGAAATACAAAACTTACAGTGTCACTAGCAACTTTAACTCAGCTGTGTTGTTTTTCCATTCCTATTTTTCTAGTTAAACATGACTGTTTCTGTTTTTTAAGTGTTAAAACAACATAACAGGTGTGCAATGCTATCAAGCTAACAATGATGCTAGTGGGTGTTTTGTGTCAGGAAATAATGTAGGATTGAATTTTAAAACAAACAAAACAAAACAAAACATATTGAGCACTGAATGTTGTCCCCAAAATATTTATTTAAAATACTGTCAAGTTCACTTCTCAACTAAAAACAAATAAGCCTCATTGTTAGTGTGTCCACCACATTTAAGAGGTCATATGTTTTTAAAAACATTGTGTTGTTGATCCAGTAGTTATCAGCATTAGAAATCTGTATGATTGAACACATAATAAACTACACATATCTAAAAAGTATTGGAATTATTAACCTATTAAAGGTCATATAAATGCTGTGTCTGCATTTTTGCTGCAAGATTTTTTTCTAAGATGATGACTAAGTCTGACTGAATACACTGAAGAAATTTATAACAGAACAGACAGCATGCAATATACAGCTTGCT
The DNA here is from genome assembly GCF_052426305.1 of Pelodiscus sinensis. Classification (NCBI taxonomy): domain Eukaryota; kingdom Metazoa; phylum Chordata; order Testudines; family Trionychidae; genus Pelodiscus; species Pelodiscus sinensis. Next base: position 33,367,431 of record NC_143057.1, read on the forward strand.
CTACTGTGCAATATTAGCAACCCCAAAATAGTTCCTATTCTGAAGTGAAGGAAAATTCAGGCTAGAGGGATTCCCACATTTGGTCTATTTAGCATCCCAAAGCAAAAGGTACAATGTACATTACAGAGTGCAGCTTACAATATACAAGTAATTCATACGGTAGGACCAAAAAAAGAAATTCAATAAGAAATAGCAGAAAGGGCAGTTTGTTCAGCTTCTTCAAAACTGTATTTTTTATACAATTTCATTTTAAAAGAATGTCTGTTCACATTGCTCTTATAACTCTTAAGCTAGTTAAACCAAATCTAAACTCTGGCAAGAGAAACTATACTGTACATGTATGTATACACTGATTTACTGTACCAATGAAAATGTTAATTAGAATTGTGAATGGCTGCACAAAAGGGAGAAATATTGTTAAAAAAAAGTAGCAGCATCCTGACTTCTCTTCCTTCCTTTTCCACCTACCTGTCTTTTAGAGTATTCCGCCTGGTACAACCAGAAATTCTCCATTTCGCTTTTGGTGTTGTTCAGCTGTAACTAACACATCCTCCACTAACAAGCTGGGAATAGGTTAATGCTTCACTGTTATTTTGTGCTTGGATTTAATAATGAAATTGGTAATAGGAGATGCGACAGGACTCCATTGTGTCACACCTATCCAGATTAACCAGCTATGTAACTGAATATCCTGTGAAGACATACATCAGGAAGAGTGGAGCTTCCTTTGTCACAGCAAGCTGTTCTTGTTTTAGCAAAATGGTGATGTTTATTCATTCGTAGCAGCAGTATATCTAGAGATTGCATAAACAGCTTATTATCACTATGACACATTTAGATTTAGGGGGGAAATAGACAAATACTTAATCCAAGCAAAATTCAGTGGTGCCACTAGAATTAAGAAAAACAATTGTTTTTTGTTTGTTTGTTTTTGTAACAGACTAACTTGTCTACTCCCTGAAGCACTAGAATCAAGGGTCAAATGTCAAATTCTTCAAAGGGGTTAGAGGAAACCTGCTAGACCTCAGCTTGCATTTTCTTTCCACTTAATTGGGCCTTTGACTCTCTAAAAACCTCACTCACCTCTGCTACATTGCCTCTGATCCTTAAATTAATTATCTCTCACCACCACCTCCTGAACAAAACCCTAAAGATATACACCACAGTACAAATCAACAATGGAAAATTAGACACCACTCTCTACAGAAAACCCACCGACTCATACAGTTACCTACATGCATCCAGCTCCCATCCAGAACACACCACACGATCCATTGTCTATAGCCAAGCCCTTCGATACAACCGCATCTGCTCTAATCCCACTGACAGAGACCAGAAGCTTCAGGATCTCTACCAAGCATTTATAAACCTCAACTACCCACCCAGAGAAATAAAAAAGCAAATTGAAAGAGCCAGACGAATACCTAGAAACCATCTACTTCAAGACAGACCCAAGAAAACCAACAATAGAACACCACTTGTCATCACCTACAACCCCCAACTTAAACCTGTCCAACACATCAATAAACTACAGCCTATACTGGAACAGGATACCATACTCCAAGAGGCTTTGGGAGACAGACCCATAGTCTCCTATAGACAACCACCTAACCTCAAGATGATTCTTACCAACAACCACAGGACATACCACACTAATACCAACCCTGGTACCTTCCCTTGCAATAAACCCCATTGCCAGCTTTGTCCACATATTCATTCTGCTGATACCATTATTGGACCTAACCAAGTGAGTTATAAGATCAAGAACACATATTCCTACACATCCAGAAATATAATCTAATGCTATCATGTGCCGAAAGTGTCCGTCTGCTATGTACATTGGACAAACATCTCAGACACTTTGCCAAAGGATTAATGCCCACAAAACAGATATCAGACAAGATCACAAAGAAAAAACAGTTTCTTGCCATTCTGCTACAAAGACCTTTTACATCTGCACTTGAAAGAGAATCCTCTGAACTGTCATTCATGTTAAAATTCGACACTCTCCAAAAAGGAATGAACAAACACTTGAACTATCTCACCCATTACCAAGATAGCTTCCCCAGTTATTACCTCTAATACCATTAACTCACAAACGTCCTACTCTCCCCACCTCTAATATCATCAATTCACAGACACTTACCTTCCTTCCCCCCCCCCCCCCGCATCCCCTTCCTGTTCTGCAATGTTATTTGTCCTTTTCATATTTGTTCATTTTTTTAATTGTACTCTTTGGTATATATGGTTGTGACTATTTTCTTCCACTATTTGATCTGAGGAAGTGGGTCTGGCCCACGAAAGCTCATCATCTAATAAACCATTTTGTTAGTCTTTAAAGTGCTACATTGTCCTGCATTTTGCTAAAGATATATATCTTCCTCAGAGGGGTAACCGCATGATCTTATTATTATAACCTTTATTTTTCCTCAACTGCTCCCTCATCTGTCTGCTATAATGTATGAAAATTAGATTGTAAGAGCTCTGGGGGAAGAACTTTTTCTCTTATTTGTTCTGTAAAGCACCTAGTACAGTTAAGTGCTATACAGCTCCTTTTGCGGAAAAACTTGCCAGCTGTCTACACTGGCAGCTTGAATTTCCGCAAGAACACTGACAATCTCATGTAAGAAATCAGTGCTTCTTGCGGAAATACTATGCTGCTCCCGTTCGGGCAAAAGTCCTTTTGCGCAAAAGCTTTTGCGCAAAAGGGCCAGTGTAGACAGCTCAGATTTGTTTTGCGCAAAAAAGCCCCGATCGCGAAAATGGCGATCGGGGCTTTTTTGTGCAAAAGCGTGTCTAGATTGGCCACGGATGCTTTTGCACAAAAGTGCTTTTGCAGAAAAGCATCCATGCCAATCTAGACACTCTTTTCCGCAAATGCTTTTAACGGAAAACTTTTCCGTTAAAAGCATTTGCGGAAAATCATGCCAGTCTAGATGTAGCCAAATGGTACAAAAAGCAGTGTTAACTTACTTTTGTTGTGCACTCTCTAACATTTTACAATATAAACTTAAGAAAACAACAAACAGTCTGATAGCACTTTAAAGACTAACAAAACATGTAGATGTTTTCTCTTTAAAGTGCTACCAAACTATTGTTTTCTTAAGTTTATCCTGAACAGACTAACTCAGCTACCCCCTGAAGCTTCATTTTACAGTATACAATTTATGCCAAATCATTGAGTGATATCATAATTTTTTAAAAAAAGTTGATTTTACAGTGAGAAAAGTGTAGTTTTTCACTCCTCTTCTAGCTAATCAAAGAGATTTTGCTTAAACTTTCCCAAAACAACAAAAAATCCTTTTTGGGAAGGCAATAACCATGTAAATCTTGAAAGATTATTCCCCAAATGTGTATACTTTGGAAACTTACAAATATGTGGAATATGGGGATTATTGTGGAAAGTAGTAGTCAGACAGCAGACACTCACTATAACAGATTCCCTTCTCCCTGCAATACGATCAGAGCAGCTCAGTCTAATGCTGTGATCTGGTCAAACATGAGTCTTTTTGCAGCCTACCAATGAGGGGTCAGTTAATCTCCAATCTGATCGGGAACCCTGTCCATTAAAACCTACACTAAGACCATTAATTCATTTCGCTAAGATACAGCTGCTAGATGGTAAAAACTAGATGGAAACCTATAGGTGAAAACGCCACTCATCCTCAGAATGCATTTTAGATGGTTCTGTTTTGCTATGTTAAGGGAACGATATTGTTAAAGGGCAGCTAAGACAAGAACACTAAAACTGGAGGAGATCTTGCTCCTTGTCATGGCCTCAGGGCTGGAAGACCTCTCACTCCCCTCTGTGGCTTTTGAGCCATGGCAGCAGGATAAGGATGTAATAGTGTAGTCGAGTAACCGATTAACCAATAAGCAAAAGCATATAGGTTAATGCTATAGACTACACGCATTCTCCCACCCCCAATGGTAAATTTCTTAGGAGGCTGGCCAGCAGACGGGCCCAGTCCTGGCTCAAGTCAGATCCGGGACCTACCTCTGCTGTAGCTCTGCATTTGAAGTGTTTGAGTTCACACAGGTTCTCGGAGCTCAGCCCTGCTTCTGGACAGGCAGCTGGTTTGCGAGGGGAGCTGTTTTTTAAACTGGCTCCCTTTGCGGACCCACTTCCACCTGGCACCCCGCACTACTGCTTCTGATACAGAGGCAGCAGTGCAGAGTGGCAGGGGGCTTTTTCGGAGGGGGCCGGAGCACACTGGCTGCCAGCTCCCCCCTACCCCCCGGACTATAGAATAATCGAATAGCTAATAAGAATTCATGAGGGTAATAGACTACTCAATTAACCGATATTTAACATCCCTACAGTGGGAAAGAAATTCTCCAGTCTTGGGGCTGTAGTGGGGGGAGGGAAGAGTGAACGGAGGTGTAAGGTCAGTGGCAGGGGTGATATGAGGCGGGACCATGGACAAAACAGCAGCAGGGGACGGGAAGAGGGGAAGGTGGGAGACGGAGTGGAATGCGAACAGGACCATAGGTGGAAGGGATGGGTCAGGGCTAAAGTTCTTGCTCCATGGCTCCTCCTTTTGGCCTAGGGTTCCAGGAGATATTAATCTGCCTGTGAAAAAGAGTTCTTGTTCAGAGTTCTATAACATGCACGGGTTACAGTAATGTATAGGTTACAGTAATTCACACCTATAAGGATTTCTTTGCTAGAAACAAAGGCTAGAATCTTTCCTTTAAAAATTGAATCTCAGATTCTACAGAATCTGTGCATGCTCAGCAAATCAATAAATACCTTAAGTGGTCAGACCTGGCCAGCAAACTGAATGCTTCACACCAAAAGCTGGCATTGCAGAATTCCTGAAAATGGGCTCAATTCTGGCTCTTTTTCTCTCCCATGATGTGAGATTTTTTCCTCCACTCAACATATATAACCTGAGTTAACTTGTATTTGAATTTCAACTGCAGTATATCACGTGTCAATCTAAAGCAAATACTGCAGTTCTTGTCCATGTTTTCAGAAGCCTTTCTTCATAACTGTAATCACCACGGGCAGTGCTCCAGTTTACAATGGAGAAGAATCATCCTTTATCTTTCCATAATTTATTAAAAAACACAATAAAACACAAAATGATTCACAGACTCCTGAATCAAATATTCACCATAATTTAAATATCCTGACCTGGTCTAGTGAGTGTTTGTCTTCCAACACTGTAATTGATTAACATCTCCCTTTTTCCTACATGGTTGATGAATCAGCATAAAGCCTTCTTTCCTTGCAATTAAAATGTTCATGGTTATTGGGCTTGCTGTATAATTTTAAGACTTTATAATATATAGATGCCACTCATTAAAGATTTGACCTCTAAAATCTATTCCAAAAAGCAGCTTTAAAGACTTTGTTGGGGGGGGGGGGAAGCACCAACAATATCACATCCATATAACTAGACACTTTTCCCTCTTTCTTTCAAAGTTCAACCAGTACCTGAAACCCGCTTGAATTATTTAAAATAGACTTCTCAATTTCCTCATTAATAATAAATTAGGCCTGCTGTGGAAAAATTGAAACATGCTCATCTCTGTGAAACAGCTCCAGTATCAGTGCTACCAGATCTCATGAATGCAGATTTTGGACACCAATGATTGTGAGGTCTGAGAAACTGAAGGTGTAGAATCACAACAGCCAAAAATGTTTGTGCATCAACAATCCTTGGGTTGCTGATCTACAATGCACTACAAATACGTGACTCAATTGCGAGAGAGAAATCCCCTCTCTCTAGAGCTGAACATGAGGGTCTCACTCAGACACCAGTCACTCCAATAATTTGTTATTTGCTTGTTCCCCAAACAGAGCAACTCACTCAGCTGTCAGATACTTCCTGGAGCTTTGAAATGGGAGGGGCACATGCCTGCAGGGCACAGAGATCACAAAACACTGAACACAGCCATCAGGATAGACATTGTGGGATACTGGTGGAAGCCAGTTCTCTTGACAAAAATCTAAAAACAGCAGCATCCACACTGGCTCTGGCTCTTTGTTCTCAATAAAGGGAGGGGAAAAGACAAAAGTCTCTCACAGGGGTTGAATTTTTTTCTCCAAAACTGGGTGTTTTCCCCAACAAAAGTTGCATTGAAATATAAACATTCTCACTGTTTTGATGCCAAAAGGCAGTTTTTGGTAACAAAATGTGCCAGTGTTGACAAAGCCCTCGAGAAACCTAACTCTGATGCTCCATGGTTTCTCCTTACAGTTACTTGGTGTTGCAGTTGCACTACGCAAGTTCTAGAAGGAAAAGGAACAGAGCTCTACCTAACAACCATACATGGCTATACATTCTAAAGAAAATTTAAGGAGTTCTGCTAACAGAAGCAAGGAAGATACTGTAATCACACCACCACCTGTGCAGATACTAGGGAAATCCTAATGCACATCTTTTATGGTCTAAAACCAAAGGTTGTGTGCATGCATTCGTGAAAGTTTAGCTTACTGTACTTAAATTTAATGGAGCCAAATTCTGTGAAAGCACACAAGTTAATGAGATTGCATAGGGTGTATATCAGCACAGATATTGTCTCACTCCCTTTTAAATGGAATCTTGGGCATTTTTTTAAATTCCCTGCTTATAGGTTTACATTTCAAGTTTGAAATAAAAAAAAAATCTTTTTCCTCCTTTCTACATCACATGATCTTAATAGCTACTAACTGTACTTCTACTAACTACACTGTACATAAAAGCTGTATTGCTGCCATTTTATTCTGTTTTTCATATACCAGTAAAGCATTTGTTTTAGGGTAAATACATATGAATGACTGAAAGGAATTAGCTACCAGATTTAATCCTGAATATCGTGAAGACAAAGCACACCCATCCGTAAGTGGTCCTTCCTTTAAGTGTCTCATTTATCCGCTCCTTTATCCTTTCCATTAGCCCACATAATCTCCATCTCTCTTCCCAACTGCTGGCTAGTTGAAACCCAGTCTAAGCACCCCAACATGAGTCAGTCTCTTATCATTACTGCTGAACCTTTTTACTTTATCCTCTACACAAAAGCCTCCAATCTCAACACTGTCATGTAAATGCTCAACACTGCAGCGTGATATTTATTTTACCTTTGAAAAAAATCCTGCTATATTTAATACTGATACCTGTAGATCCTTCTGCAGTCTCCATGGCTTTATCACCTCTCAGAGAACTGCTTGCTAAGGGAATCCAAGTCTATTGTTCTAATCCTAAGGTTTGGTCACTATTTGGTTAGCAGCACCAAATGATTGCAAACATTTTCCAAGAAAGAGTAATATGGGAAAACAGATCATTTGCAGAACATACCTGAAGAGAATATAATGTTAATGTAATAAAAGGTCTGATTCGCTGGAGTGCTGATTTTGGTAAAAATTATGAGATTTTCAGTACTTCTGAAAAATCAGTAAGTAAAACAGCACCTTCATTAATCAAATCCCTGCTTAGTTATAGATGAAATTGAGTTACATTTCTGAAACATTTCAGTTATATTGAAAAGCCCCTAATTTTTCCAAAATATCGTTTGTCTGAAAAAAATTGATGTCCTGATAAATGGGGTTCTATAGTATTATTATTATAAAAACTGATCCCTTGTGATCACTTAGTGAAGGCAATCTTATTTTGTTCAGCAACCTGCTACGCCGTTCAACGCACCCTCTGTTCAAGAAGATGGATTTACTCGGACTACTGTATCTGTGCCAAGTGATACCTGAGTAAAGCATTACAAACAATGCAAAAATCAGCAATAATTGATGCTGAAAAAAAATCCAACCCACATTCTCTTCTTTTCAAGTGGGATGCATTTTTTTCAATCTGCCACAGGATTTTTACCGTTGTTAGTTTGATTCACGCTTTTCTGCTTTTCAGAATTTAGGTTGCCTGCACGCCTATCAACATCTAGTTGTCATATGAGCTTTGGCTATTATCAGCATCATTTATTATTTGTGTTGCAGCAGCACCAAGAGACACCAATTAGGATCAGGGCCCCATTGTTCTAAAGGACATACAAACAGAACGCAAAAGATGGTCCCTGTCCAAAAAAGCTCACAGTCTAACATATTATAATATCAGTTAAGGACTTATGGAAACACCTGCTTTCATCACTATGCAAGTGCGCCACATTAGGATCCACAAGTGCAACTTCCGTGGTCCGGTTCTGCAAAGTGTGGAAGTTACTCATGAGAAATGCAGTCAAAAGGGAGCATGGCAAGCACAGCACTCACTAGGAAGAACTCAGACCCTTTCAGGATCCTTACAACCTGATAAGCTTGCTGCCATCATGGGTACTTTAGGATACTGAACCTAAAGCCATTAGGAACCAACGAATATTTTGTGCGACTGCTATCATGGCAGAACAAGACCACACAGAAAATGTTGTCCGAAAGCTGCAATGAGGTGATACTAATATGTTCTATATTTGGATGATGGAAGTGAAATAATGATGATATTTTGATGAATGAACTCCCATCATAAAAAATAAACTACAATTTTACAACACGTGAGTCATCTTAGTTCTATGTATCCAGATACCACATTTCTAGGGTAATATGCCCATTGATGGTTAATGACACATTCTATAAAGTATAACGAGCTTGAATTTTAGAGGTGCTGAGCATGCACAGATCCCAATGCTGTGTTACAGGCAGTCCCCGGGTTACGTACAAGATAGGGACTATAGGTTTGTTCTTAAGTTGAATTTGTATATAAGTCGGAACTGGCTCCAGATTCAGCTGCTGCCACTGAAACTGACCAGGGGCTGACTACAGGAAGCCGGAGGCAGAGTTGCTCCGCCCCCAGCTTCCTGGAACCAGCCTGATCAGTTTGAATAGCTGCTGAATCTGGAGCCTGGGACAGAACAGCTGGGGTGCTGCCCGGTAGGTTCCCACAGGACCAACCCGGCAGCACCCCAGCTGCTCTACCCGAGGCGTCCCGCAACAAAAGCCTGGTCGGGGGGGGGGGGGGCGCACTAGCTGCGCCCCCTCCCCCCCCAGCAGACCAGGGAGACCCGAGCAAAGCCGCCCAGGCGGCGGGACCCCAGCCGCCTGGGCGGCTTTGCTCCCGGGCAAAGGAGCAAAGCCGCCCAGGCAGCGGCTTTGCTCAGGTGTCCCTGGTCTGCTGGGGGGGTCCAGTGGCTTTGCTGGACCCCCCCAGCAGACCAGGGAGACCGGGAAAAGCTTTTCTCGCCCCGGAGGACACGGGTGGCAACCCGCCGCCCGTGAGCTCCGGGGCGAGAAAAGCCCCGTTCGTAAGCGCGGATCCGACTTTAGTCGGATCCGCTTAAGTCGGGGACTGCCTGTACGTATAAGAAATAGATATGTAGATATAGGTTTAAAAGAGTTTCCAATGGCTATATATGCAAACCATGCATATTAAACTAGAAGACACTTATTAAACAGGGATGTTAACAGAATGATGTTTAATGCTTTAGCTGCAAAATCCCGCTTCTACATCTTTCCTTAAACAAGCAGTCCCAGAGAAGGCAATAAGAGCACGAGCAGATGTAAGCTTGCCGATATTTGACTCTATTTTGGGATAGTATAAATGAATTATTGCAATTCATCGTCTCTGTTACACAGGGTTAACATTGCGTGATGAGACATGATCTAATTCACAATTCACTTACAAGTTTCTGGATTTCTGATGGTCTTTCAAGAAAGAAAAACAATATAAAAGTTACTTATCTTGGCCAGATCACATCCCTTTTCATATTTCAAACTCCATGCGCTATACTACAGTAAACCTGGTAGCATATAAGACCATTAATATTTAGTTTTTATTTAAACTGGTATTGCTAGAAGTTTGAACTAGGGATGTTAAAAGATGTTTAATAAGGTAATTGTGTAACCACTAAAAATCTTAGTGGTTACATGCTGAGGGCTCTGCAGTACAAAGCTCAAATAAGCTTCATACTGCAGAGCCCGCAGCGAAGTCTCCCAGGCGTGGGGCCACCAATAGGGATGTTAAAATGCATTTAATTAAGTAATCGTGCAACCACTGACATTTTCAGCAGGTACATGGTTTCACATGAGCTGGTGTGCATACCCCGTGCTTACGGGTTTCCACCTGCCCTCTATATTAGCATTAACAGATAGGGGTGGGGGGGCAGCCGGGTAAGCTGGCTTTCCTTGCATACCGGGAGTCCTCATGTAACCGGGCATGTTAACTCATGAGCCCAAGTTCATCCGTTAACCATGTACAGGGTTACACTTTCACATCTCTAGCCACCAGCCCCAGCAAAGCCACCTCCCTGGAAGTGGGGTAGGGTTTAACCAATAGCATTAACTGATGAGCATCAATGTATTAGTTAATAGGTTAAACTCGAACATCCCTAATTTGAACTATACATAGTATATCACCAAAGGAAGCAGACACCAATAAAATACTCCATAAGAATTAAAGAGAATTGTTACACACATTTTGGGTCACACTCATCCATGGGACAAGTTAGCTGACATTAAATGAATTACTTAAGGGATGATTTGATCTACTGCCCCTATACATTTTAATATGATTAAAAGTTGCTTCCAAAACTATTAAAGAAATACTGTAAACCATAAATTTAACATATACAATTAACTGTACATGGCAAAGAGAATAGGCTGAACAGTTCTGGACTGATTCTGAATCAAGTTAGGTCTGCTGTCTAAATATAAAGTAGTTCAAAAACTGTAATAGATTGTACACTATAAGAAATAACTAACAACATCAGGTTCACACATGAAGGTGAGATTCCCCTTTACAATTAAACTAACAGTGTTGTAAATTTGCATTGTCTTGTAGTTGGCAAGCCCATAACTGATGGGAGCCTGGAGAACCTGATCACCCAAGTAAAACTGGTTGATAGCTGTTCTCATCAACCAGTTAGTTAAGGGATATTGGAAAAAAAACGTTTTATCGCTTGTTTCTGCAAGATAGCAATCAAACCTTGCATGGCAAATTCACCTGTGGTGTAACTCTTTTGATGTCAGTGGAATTTCACGAGGGGTTAACATGGCCCACTGATAATACATAGCTCCAATGCTTCTGCATCCTTTAGAAAACAGAATTAAAATGGGTAAAGCTCTAAATATTTAACAGGAACAGATTGAGCCATACAAGCATAGTGTACTTTACCAGGAGTGAGAGAGAATGCATGCATGTGTGCATCTACATGAAAGAGACAGACATACAAATGTTGTTATGTGTTCCTCATGCCTTTACTTGTAGCAAGTAAGCCAATAGCTTTATGTACTTACATCTCCATCTAGTGGCCTCTGATCATCACAATCCCTGGTTGGGCTGATGTCCTGTCTCATCACCCAGATGGGTTCTTTTGGTTCATCTGGGGTATAAGGGGAACGAATGGTCCTTGTCTTCACTTCCTCAATAGCCTCTTTAATATCTTTAATGGCCAGAGATATTGCATCCCTTTTTTCCTTGCTGTATCTCTGCACTGACTCTCCTGAGTTGGCGGTGGGCCTGGAGCCAGTTGGGAGCTGACCGTTGCTCTCAAGTGTCCCCCTACTGGGAGTATGGGCACATTCCAAGTTCTGCTCTGCTTCTGGCATATCTTCAGCCAGCTTGTCTAGGCTCTGAGAACTCATACTCTGTTTCACCTCAGCCACAATCTGATCAATGTCTTCCTCTTGTTCATAACTGTCCATCCTTGGATAGGGAGCAAATTCTGCCTCCTTCTCGGGGCTGTCAGACTCTCCATCGGACCGTTCATCATAGTGGTGAAGGCGGGCACCCAGAGCTTCCTTGCGATAGTTGTCAGCTTCCTCCCTCTCCTGCTCGTAGAGTCGTAGACCCTCCCTGACATCCAGGTCAGGTGCATCTCCTATTTCCTCATACACATGCTCCTGCAGTCCATAGTCGGCGTAAGGCTCAGCATATTGTTCATCTTCCCCTCGATGGAAGAGCCCATGAGTGTAAACATAACCCGAGTAGGCAGCATTCATAGCTTCCTCATGTTCAATGGAATGAAAGTGTAAGTGGTTAGGGAGAGTTCGGGCATGAGTGGCCTCCGCATGCTCAGCTTCAGCATTTTCCGTATACTCTTCAGACTCAGGCCTATACTGCACTGCATAGGCACTCTCGTCCTCGTTTTCCTGGACTCGGTCTGTGTCATAGCCATACTCTGCTGTGGCTATGACATCCCCTTCAGCAGTATCAGTGTGATTGTGGAAGCCACTCTCAGTACTGGCCGACCGAGCTAGCATCCCCTCCTCCTCCTGCCCAGACTGGCCTTGGCTGCCACTGGCATGTCTCGGGTAATGAGTGGCATATTGCTGCTGCTCCTCCTCCACCTCAGAGTGCTCCAGGTCAGCCTCCACAGACTCGTTCACCTCTCCGTTTGCTGGCTCGTCATTCACCTCCCCCTGAGGTGGCCCGTCCAAATGATTCATGGCAAGGTCTGAAATGTAGGCTACTTATTCTATGGACATTTTGTCTACTGAGGCTGAAAAGAAAGAGAAAAATAAAGCTGATTATAAAGTACCATGGTGATTACAAGGTCATATGATTTGATAAATAATGTTGTGGCAACAAAAGGCATCTCCTCTTCCCCAGTTAGTGGTGTAAGTAGGGTGGTCCAGTCCGCCATTCTCATAAGATATTTATAACCAATCTCTGTGCCAGAAGACAGAGGAGAAGCAAAACATGGGGCCACTAGGTAGCCCCAAGTGCTGCTGCTGCAGTTCTGGAGAGCCCTGTTGTTTTAGAAGTTCCCTGAGCAGCAGGAAGAGCACAGACACTCCCCTCCCAGCCTTAAGGTAATGTAGGATGGATAATGGAACGAGAGGGGAAGAAAGTGTGGGTCTCTGGGCTGGAGTCATGTGCCCCCTCTTTAGCTGGTACAGCATATTAGTAAGAAATAAATTCTACTTGCTGTACCATCCACAGTAGACACATATATAGCCTTCTTGGCTCTAGAGTCGGTGGATGGTAATCACGTAGATGGTCTACATCAGAATCAGACACTTGAAGTGTCACTCATGAACCTAGGGGAACTGTAGAGTTTACATTTTTGTAGACATATTTTATGAGAAAGAATTTAATTTCAGATACAGCAAGGTAAAATTTAATTAATTCTAGTTATTGCCCTGTAGTTGCATTAGTGCACGTCTTCAGTATCTGAAAGCATAATCTCACTCCTCAAATGCAAAAATGGGACATTTTCTGTTTTTATTACAAGCAGCAACTAAATATATCTTTTGTGTTCTTATACACAAGCAAATTATATCATTTTTCAAGGAGTGTGTGGTGAATGGGAAGAGGAGTAGCGGTAGTTCGAACTAGGAAGCCTAGTTCGAACTACCGAGTTCGTGCCGCATGTAGCCACGCGGCACGGGGTTCGAACGAGCGGGGATTTAAAAATGGCGGCGCCCCGCTTATGCAAATGAAGCCCGGGAAATTCAAATCCCGGGCTTCATTTGCAATTGCGGTATGCCTACATTACCCTCCTAGTTCAAACTAGCGGGGTAGTGTAGACATACCCTAGTTTACTCTTGGGACCTAGTCCTAATTGTCTTACCTGTAAGGGTTAAAAGTACAGATAGTGGGTCCTAGAGAGTCCCCAGGAATGCTAGGGAAGCATGAAGTAGGTTGGCAGGAGGCTAAGAGAGGCAACAGAAGCAGTGTGTGGGTTTTTGAATTGGAAGCAGAGACTTTTCTGTTCCTGCAGTTGTGTAACTAGAGCTGAGCTGGAAGGACATAAATTAAGCCAGAAAGCCAAGCATGGAGTATCCAGTGACACCCGTGCCAAGGGAAGGATTAAATCTTGCAACAACAGATATGTTAGAAGAACAGGGAATGTTTAGTCAGACACAATCAGGTTATTTTCTTTTATTTTTGGGTTTGTTGGACTTCTCAGTGCTGAATACCCCCTTACACTGTAACTTGTTAAACAGAATCCCAGGAATTCTCTGTGTTTCATCTTTTTTATTTTTTAGTTGCTTTGTAACATCTAGCAACCAATTAATGTTTTACCAAGTGTTTTCTCTGTTTTGTTAATAAAAACCAGCCTTTTAAGTCCACAATCTGATTCCTATGTCTTAGAGGATGAGAGGTTCTGTATGTACCTGCCTAAGACTACAAAGCTGAACTACTAAGAGAAATTAAGTTTTCAAGCTCTCTCCAGGGGGAAGAGTTAGAGCTTGAAGGTACACCACAGGAAGGAATTCCCAAGTGTGCCTTCCTGACATGGATTTTCAATGGGATTTTTGTATTTGGGAGGTGGTAGCCGTTAGGGGTGCAATAGTGTAACAGTTTAAACAGTTAACTGATCAGCATGAGCTTATTGGTTACTGTAATGGTTACATGCTGGCTCCTCGCTCCCAGGAAGCTGGCTGCCACTCCATGCTGCTGGCCTTCCTTGTTATTTTTTGCAGATACCAACTAACACAGCTACCCCTCTGATACAAGCAGAGCCCAGCGAGTCAAAGCAAATGGAGAATGTGGCAACGTAAACAACACAAGGATTCTGCTATACCGAAGCACTTTCATCTCAGTGTATTTTCTAAAATAAGGAGTCCTCTTGATGAAGTCCATAACCACGAGGATTCTTGCCATATGAAGCAATGCATCACATTTTCATTTCACTGAATGTGTGTGTTTGGCACAAAAATAATCAAATAATTACTAGAGAGGCCTGCAAATTAAAAACAAACAAATATTGCAGGGAAGGAGAGGAAGGGGGGAGCTCAGAAAGCAACCTGAGGATGGACTTCTTCCTTTCCCTGTACTGTTGGGTTTAGCGGATTCAGAAAAGTGTCATTTTCACCTCTGTCTCAGCTAGGCTGAATACTGCCAAGTGTTTTGAAATTCATCATCTTAGGAATAAGGATGTCTCAAGTATTTCAACAGTCGAACCATGTAGTCAGTACTAGAATATAATTTTATCTTGTGGTTTATTATGAATGACAAGGGAGAAAAGGTGCTGATAAGTCAGAACATTTGTACTTTGAAGATACTATAAATATAAGTCAGATGCTAATAAAAACATTTCACACATATATAATGCAGAACGTGTGTCAAATGTCATGAAACTGGTGCATGTGTCTCAAAGTGGAAACTAAAAAGATAAGGCACCCAAAAGAATAAGCCATTTGAAAAAGAATTGTGGCTCTGATCTTCGAACAAGACTTTCCAACACTGGAGTTTATGCTAGTGTAATGCCTAAGCAAATGTAGCACGTTGACTTCAGACTCCAATGCATGTTACTTCTACTTTAAAGAATAAAGTTTAATCTTTAGTTATAACATGAAAGCTATCTGTTAAATAACAATTTATAAAGAAATCATTTGAGATGTGGTTGAGCAGATGAAAATACCACACACACAAATAACCCTATTTCTTCTAAAAGGATCTTAAAACACTGCAAAAAAATACAATTCAACTTCTCAATGGAAATATTAAAACATGCAGGAGTATTAGTCAAAAGTACATGGGCAAGAATCCTCCAGTGGCAAAGGAATGTGTTTTCCATGTATGATTTCTAGGAATCTAGAGTAGAAAAATCATTATAAAACGAGAATTAGATCCACATTAGTCAAGAAACTTGAAATTGATAATGGTCATCTTTTGGTCTTAACCCTGGATACAAAATAACTATAAAGCAACTGCTTAGTAGTACTTAAAGTATCACCTCAAGTTTTAACCAGGACTGTCAATTAATCACAGTTCTCACCCATGATTAACTAAAAAATTAATCACAATTAAAACAGTTAATTGTGATTAATTGTAGTCAATCACATTAAACAAATACCAAATTTAATGTATTGCATATTTTGAATGTTTTCTGTATTTTAAAATATATTTATATCAATTGTGACAATTCAAAGTGTACAGTGCTTGCTTTATATTATTTTTATTACAACAATTTGCACTCTAAACATGATAAACAAAAGGAATGGTATTTCGAATTCATGTCATACAAATACGGTAGGGCAACATCTTTATCATGAACATGCACCTTACAAATATAGATTTTTTTTTGTTATATACTGCAGAGCTCACAGCACATGTAACTGTATAACCGCTAGGATTTTTAGCAGTTATATGGTTGCCTTTTAAAATGATTTTTTATATCCCTACTTTTAATACCTGAGAGAGACAAGGTATGGTGCATGCTTTCAGAAGTCTTAAAAAAGCAACACTCCGATGTGGAAAATATAGAATCTTAACCATGAAAAAAGGAAATAAACCTTCTGCTGGTGGCATCTGATTCCAATGATGAGAATGAACATGCTCTGGTCCGCACTGCTTCAGACTGTTATTGAGAACAATCCATCATCAGCACGGACCTATGTCCTCTGGAATGGTGGTTGAAGCATCAAGAGTCATATGAATCTTCAGGGCATTTGGCATATAAATATCTTGTGATGCTGGCAACAAGAGCACCCTCAAACTCCTGTTCTCATTTTCAGGTGACTTTATAAGCAGGAAGCAGGCAGCATGATCTCCTGCAAATGTAAACAAACTTGTTTGTCTGAGGAATTGGCTGAACAAGAAGTAGGACTGAGTAGACTTTGAAGTTTTACACAATTTTATTTTTAATGCAGAGCTTTTTATATAATTTTACATTTGCAAATTCAACTTCCATGACAAGGAGATTGCACTACATTATTTTCAAATGGGGGAACTAAAAAATACTATTGTTTCCTGTGACAGGGTACAGTCACAGAAGATCCCTTGGGGCTGCTTCCCAGTGTGCTGATAAAGCCACTTACACTCGCCTCCTTGCCCTTTGGGGCTTCTCACCATCCCATCCTGCTGGGCCAGATCTCCTGGTCTCCCCCAGCCAAGGCACAGGGCTGAGATCACCTCCCACCCCCAAAGAGCAATACAGACACAAAATCACTTCAGCTACTAGGAGAATGCAGTTTCGGGCACAGCATCCAGGAAATCAACCCCCAAATGGGATCAGAACCCCAAATAAACCATCCAGGCAAGCCCCCTGTAACAATGAAAGAATGATGGCTCCCCCAGGTAACAATTGTTTACACTGGGCTTGTAATAAAAGTAATTTTATTAAGTACAAACAGTAGGATTTAAGTGGCTGCCAGTGAAAACAGAGCGAAGTAAATTACAAATTTAAAATAAAATAAAATACATAGCTAGTTCTAACAGACACAGGCATATTGCTAACTTACCCTAAATCTATTCTTATTTCCGGCAAAAATCTCCAAGCCAGGGAAGATCTTTTTCTCCCTGGGGTTTCTGGCTCCCTTAGGGCATTTCACGCCAACCAAAGATGTCAACTGATAACTTTACAGTTTAAATAGACTTTCTTTTGGGTGAGAATTCTTTGTTTCTACATCCTCCCCCTTCCATGGGAAATTATTTGGTTAGATCCTACCAGTTGGGGTGATCATGTGTCTTCCTAAGACCAACCACTACTTAAAGGACAAAGGAGGCTGTTTACATGGTCATCAAGTTGATCACCCAGACATTGAGGTGTCCAAGCATTGGAAGCCGCCTTGATGGCTTTCATTTGCCCGTGTAAAATGATCAACCATTCCCTACCCCGTAACTCTAACTTTGCAGACAAAAAGCTTCAGGGGGTAGCTGAGTTAAGTCTGTACAGGATAAATAAATTCCAGTCATTTGAAGAAGTGGGCTGTGCCCACAAAAGCTCATGATACCATCTATATGTTTTGTGAGTCTATAAAGTGCTACCAGACCATTTGTTAATTTACATATAAGAGTGACTCATACCAAAATAAGCTATACAGATCCAGGAGACTGAGACATTACAATTGATAGATTACATGACATATTGTATCCAAAGCATCTTCGAGTTACGCATATTTGTATCCATAAGACAATTTCATAAAGCTTGTAGGGGGGAGGGGGGTCCATCATACTTTTGGTTTTCACATTCAAATATTTGTAATAAAATAAATATAAACTGAGCACTGTAAACTTTGTACTCTAAGCTGTATCCAAATCAATATATTTGAAAATGTAGAAAACATACACAAACATTTAAATATATGGTATTCTATTATTGTTTAACAGCGTGATTAATTGTGATTACTTTTTAGATCATTTGACAGCCCTATTTTAACCTAATTCTGCTTCCACTGAGTCAATGGTACATCTGTCACTTATTTCAATGGGAACAGAGTAAGACCAACACTAAGAGCTTTTGAAACCACCACCTTAATCTGTAGATTTTTGAAGCGCTTTAATAAATGGCTCCACAAAGTTGCTCACTAGGTGTGTGCAGCAAAGTTGCTTTAGTGTGCAGCAAAAGGATCCACAGGGAGAGTTAGAGCATGACAGGCTTACATCTCAGTTTGCTGCACATTAACTATTAGACAACACAGGCCACCAAACAATATCCCATAATTGTCTTACATTTTAAATACACACAGTCCAAAACAATTTCAGCATGTTGGCATACAGCTGACAGATTCACTGCCAGCTGCAGCTGTAAGAAACAGAGCTTATTTTAAAAATACAAAATATCATTTGAAATGACAGGGCATTTTAAGGCCTCAAAATTTCACTTTTGTAAAATGGAAGTTTTTGAAGTGAAGCTTATGAAACTGTTTTGATATGAAAAAAATCAATCTTCAGAATAAAATTTCACATATTACAATCTTGAACGTTTTCCATTTTCATTCAAAACCAGCCCCTTTTGCACTGAAAAACCCATAACATCCATGAGGCATTTATTGGTTTTGATTGTTTACAAAATCACCTCAGTTTTCCCCAATTAAAAAGAAATATGGACACCAAAAATATACAACTTTTTAAAAATTCACCATGACTAATTCAAAAATTTTAAACTGACAAAAAACAGTAGTTTGGAAGTACCATTTTCAAAAACTTAAATTAAGTTACTTTGGAGCTCAAGTCCTACTGGCTTTGAATGAGAGTTAGCTCAGACATGTAGGCCCTTTTGAAAATGTTACCCTAGGACAGGTCTTCAGCTCAGTACTTTATTTGAGCCAACACAGAAGAGTCAAAACCATTTTCACATTGGGTGGCTAGAGGGCATAGTGAATAATCAGATTTCTGCTGCCAGCAACAAGTTTCTCCCCATGCAGATACAAGCCTTTCTGATTGTTCTCATCAGGTTCCCACAAGAAAAAAAATTCACCTCCATACACCCACTGTAAGTGAAATGCCACAGTGCTACATGATGGCAGAAAAGAGAAGCAACAGAAATCCCTCAGTCCTGGGGAATAAAGACATGCTACACTTCAGAAAAATGCTGCATTCTCACACTAATTACCCTGAAGAGCAGCTGTGCTCTAATAATCAGACACATATGGGAAAACGCTTTCTAAGCACTCCTGGCTCTGCACTCAAGCCCTGATGGATGGATTTGTCTCCATAATAGAGAAAGCAGAATTTGATTGATGGTGCTATTGGTTTCTCATTGAAGGTTAAGCTATGTTCTCAACTGTAAAAAGAAAATAGTAACAAATAAATCTCTATACATTTTTAAAGCATTTGGATGCTTCATAGAGATATCAAGAGAATCTGGAACTCCAGTTCACCTCTCTGCAATTTTAGATCAAAAACTTTAAAAACCCATTGATACACATAACACTAAAAGGCATGCTGTCATCTCAATGCAAGATAATGCCAATTGACATGTTAATGATAGCAACACATGCACCAAGAAAAGAACAAAACCCAAATATCAGGTAAAAATAATCCTTCAATGTCTGCATTTTTAATCCTTTCTTCCGTTGCACACACGAACAAGTGGCACATGCTCTATACCAAACATGGCTTTCCTTAAATTCAACATTACTTTTATGAGAGTTCTCAGTTTAATATTTTTAATAGCCCTTTTTCACTCATTTAAAGCTACATTGAATCTGCCCATACATCCTCCCCCTCAGGATATTTATTGATTAAATGTAATCAGGAATTTATTCACCCTCATGTACTCTCCCAATATGAATTATTAGAAGATTTACCCAGTGTTTCTCAGGTCCTTAACTCAATTTTCATAGAATCATATACTCATAGAATTCTAGAACTGGGAAGGACCTCGAGAGATTATCAAGTCCAGTCCTCTGCCCTCATGGCAGGACCAAGCACAGTGTAGATCAGAGGTTCCCAACCTGGGGTACGTGTTCCCCCAGGGGGTACGAGAAGCTTGTCAAAGGGTACAGGGAATATTTGGTAAATAACTAGATTATCCTAATTGAAATATTCCAAAAGTAGTAGTGTTAGTGAAAAAAGTAGTGAATTCAGGAGTCTAGAATTTATTTCCTTTCATATTGAATAGGGGGTACGGGAAGGTTTACTAAAAGCCAAGGGTGTACGGGGACTGAAAAAGGTTGGGAACCCCTGGTTTAGATCATCCTTGATGGCTATCTGTCTAACCTGCTCTTAAATATCTTGAGAGATGGAGATTCTACAATCTCCCTAGGCAATTTATTCCAGTGGTTAACCACTATGACAGTTAGGGTTGCCAGGTGTCCGGTATTGTATCAGAGAGTCCGGTATTTGAGCGCTCTGTCCGGTAAAAAAAAATAATCAGAAAATACCGGACATGTGCACTGGACGGAAGCCTGGCATGGGTGGGGGAGCGGCTGGACCCTGCAATCCCAGCTTCATTGACTATGTCAGGTAGCCTATTTTACAAGCCTCTGCCGACAGAGGCATGTATTATAGACATACCCCAAGAGACCTATTTCTTAGTGTGTCTGATTATGCACAGGAGAAGTAGTTTAATGCACTAGCCTGGTTGAGTGTGTAAGTAAGTAGGCTTTTGATATTCCTAAGTTTAACTCCTTTTAGTGTATTTATCCATACCTACATATCACATTATCAGGGGAAGAACCAGGATGAGCAGGGATGCTAGATCTCAGGAAGGAGGTAAAATCGCATAGATGCCCAGGGAATCTTGCAAAACAGCTGCCTGCTTTCTGCTAGGTTCCAGCATTATCATCAGTCCTTCACTTTCAAGGAGCAACAAAATGAATCTATTTCCACAAAACCCAGATATTTTGAAAAAAGCATCAGTGCTTTCAACAAATTAGATTTATATTATATTGCGCCTTTTTGGAGCAATGGAAGTTTCACTTACATAATTAGGTGGATTTTTTTTAACCACCTATTAATTTTTTTAACCAGAAAGGTAGCTACAGTATTTAAAAAAATGTCAGTGTGTTTTATCACCTCTAGAGAACACAAAATATTTGTTTAGCCGGCCTATTCCTTCAATGGGCTTTTTTCTTCTTTCCTTTCCTTTTTAAAAGGGATATCCACTGTATTTTTCACCAAAATGAAGGTAATTCACTGGCTGAGAATTGTATAGCATCTGCAGTGATTCCTTTGATGGAATTTCTAATGAGTTTTCCCCTTACTGTTGGTCAACCTCTTTCTCTCTTCTCAACTGACAACCTATTTAGAAAAGCTGATTACTTTCTCTTTGTGTGACAAGTAAATAAGATGATAAAAGGGATCACTTCCCAAAGATATCTTAAGTAAGCCTGTGGAAATACACCATTCACCATGCATAAAATATGGCTACCTAGAAATACCACAATAATAATTCCATTTTAAAAACAGCTTGAGAACACTGAGGCTATGTCTACACTACAGCCTTTTTCCGGCAGAGAGTAGGCTAATGAAGCGCTCATTAGCATTTGTCTCTTCATAGATCTGGAGGGATATAGAATCTTGTGCAAAAGGTTTTTTTGCGCAAAACAGATCCGACTACACTGCTTGTTTTTGCACAAAAATCATCTGGAGAGAATATGCAAATGACAGCGTGACAAATGCTAATGAGCTCTTCATTAGCCTACTCTTTGCTGGCAAAAGGCTGCAGTGTAGACGTAGCCTGAGGTTGCCCAGTTACACACCTAAAAGTCAGGAATTGGTAGAGTAAAAAGGTTGCACATGCAAAATTGAAGTTGCTGTGCATGTCAAGTTTCCCATAAGAGTTGGTGGGGAGCCTGGGGCCATGGAACATGTTAAAACCAGAACATACATTTCTCTACATTGTAGAAAACCTAAAGTAGGGCACAAAGTTTTCTGTGCTAACCAGTGTTCAGCATCAATGGCTCCCATCCCAAATCCACTAGCTTCCTTCAATTCCTGGGGCTCAATCTCCTCTTCTAGCTGTTTCACTGGCTTCTCTTCTGCACCTGGGTAGATGCAGAGCTAAAACCATTCCCTCCCCAATGATGAGACGGAAAACTTTACCATGTTACTGCCATCAACTGCTGCAGAATGCAAGTTTTAATTAGAAAAATGAAAAAAAAAATCTATGGACTTTGGCATAATGAAAAATAAATGGGAAAGAACAGGAAAAGGAGAAATAGGGGCAGGAAGAGAGAAAACACACATGAAAACAAGGCATGGTGAGATGTACCAAGATCAATTATGGGAAACAAAAAAGGAAAAAGTGGACGAGAGTCAGGAAAGGGAAGAAAAAAATCGGGGAGGGGGAGAGGAGAAGTAAAAGAGATGCAGTAAGTAGGGATGTTAAAAAGCATGTACCGGCTCTAGCCTGCCATGCTGTTCCAGGGAAGATGGCTGCAGCCTCTGTATCATTGACTTCAATGGGACCAGGTTTTCGCTTCATAACTTAACCCCACAGGAAAAGAGACACACAGGAGAAGGAGAGATAGAGAAAGACAAACACATACACACTACACAATTGAATACACAGAAAGGAGACAAAATTTGGCAGCGGACTAGCCAAAAAGATATGGATGAATAACCATTCAATTAGCGAACCACTTGAATAGATCCATATAGACCTAAATTGGTTCATGTAAGACAAAAAGCACAGCAAAATCTGGCAGTTCCCACAGGAAGACAAGCTGGCATCTGAGCCTAGTTAATGACTGGTAATTTCCAAATAGATAATATGGTACACACTGTATTATTAGCTACTGAGATCAGGGGTGGGGAACCTAAGGCCTGGGGACTGGATGCAGTCCCCAGCTTGCAGGGATCTGGTCCCTGAGGCTCGGGGCTCCCGATGATGGGTGGCTTTTTTTGGTTTTTAACTTGTGTGCAGCCCCCAAATGATTTTGCTGTAGGTCAGTGGCCCCAACCCAAAAAAAAGGTTCCCCCACCACTCATGTAGATCAATATGCGGTAAGAAATTGAAGCATATTGGTTGAACTGAATTGGGAGCGAATTGGACTATCTGTAACATACATGTAAATGTTCCAACATAAATGGCACTTAAAATTCCATTTTCCTACTCATTCTATTTTAGTTGTTACCAGGGTATAAAACTCTGTGGTGGGAGAGGTTATTTCCAGAGATAAGATTTAGCAACAGAGTACCTATAGAGAGAATGTCACACCCTATCCCTTAATTAAAGGGAATTTAAATTGAATTCCAGGCTTCAAATTTAAAAATGACTGGTTAGATCTACTCTAAAGTCTTGTTTTGTTTGTTATAATGCACATTCAAATGAAAACAGGATGAGTCACACATCCCTGCTCTATAGTTCAGAAATACCAGGATTACATCTGCAGTGGATAATGCAGTTCCTGTGTTCATGTTTTTACCAACTGGCATTTTTTACAATCTGTGTTTTGAGTTTTACACATTTGCTGTTACTTCAGCCTTCATGCTGATCTGTGTGACAGTCCAAACTTACCCTTGTTCTTACAGTTCAAAAGTATGCTCATAAATGCATCTACTGTAGCAGATAATCTGCTGCAATTATGTAGCTACAGTTTAGAAAATACTGGTTTGTTTGAGCAATTTCTCTGTACCTTTGCAAACAGCAAGCAAAACACCATGAGAAAGAAGGGAAAGATACATTAAATTCAGGCATTTTGAAATGTAACAGCTAATTTGAAAGACAGACTGTTCAGTGCCTGTACAGTTCAAACCTCGCCTCTTTTTATATGTACTTAGAGCAGGTGCAAGGAACCAGACTGGCAATTCTGAAATCATTTTACTGCTTGTAAGCCTCTGAGCAAAGATAAGCAGTTAAAGGAAATGCCCAAAACAGGCAATGCTGGTGCAAGAGTGCCAGCTCTGAGTACAGTAGTTGATAAAACTGTACTGTACACCATGCTTCTGCTTTTTCAGCAATAAGGTTTCAGGTGAAAGTGAGAGACAGAAGCTGCATTTTCTGGTGGGTGGGTGGGTGGGGGGTGTGTGTGTGTGTGTGTGTGTGTGTTTTTCTTCTTAGAAAATTAGACTGTCTCTGACAACAGCTGCAGAACATTTCAAATAAGCTCCCTCTGCCCAGCCAAATGGACAGTAGTCACCAACTTTAATGCCATTTAAGACACCCTCAAGGGATTGTTCTCCTTCTAAAAACTCTCTCCTGCTAAATGGAAAGGAAACAAGAGATGTTGTTAAAATGAAAGCCTTACCTGAGCAGTAACTGTTAATGTTATAAAGAAAACAGTATGAAGCTGAATTTAATTGAGGTGTTCAGTAACAGCTATGCTCTGTACTTTAGAACAAAGGAAATAAAGGACAATAAGAGAGGATTTCAAGGTTGGAGGAGACTAGAGAAAATAGAAAGAGGAAGGGGAATAGTGAGTTTTGTATAAACTCTTACCTCTCTATAACTCCAATGCTCAGATGGCTAATCCATCCCTAGGAGAGGGTCAAGATCAGAGGTAAAAAGTGGGTCGGTACAGTGTACTGGTAGGACCCGACCCCCAGGATTGGCCCGTATACAGCTGATATTAAAGCTCTACTAAAGCGGCACTTTAATGTCACTCCCTTCTTTGCTCCCCTCCCTGATGGCCCTGTCAGTAGGGTCGGAATCCAGCAGCACTGGGGGTGAGTAAAAGGGGCAGCTGCCCCAGGGCAAGTGATTTAAAAGGGCCTGGGGCTCCTGGCTATTACTGCCATAACCCTGGGATTCCTGGCCTCTGTAGTGGCAACCTCTGCAGTGGCAATGAAGGACTGGCTGGGGGTGTCTGGCCCCAGCTAACCCCTTCCGCCTAAAACCCTATGCTTTTAGGGACCCAGACACCCCAAAGCCAAATGCCAAGAACCCTGTATACCGGTAGGTCCTGACAATTACTTTCACCCAAAGGGTACATCTAGACTACAAGCCTCTTTCAAAAGAGATCGTCTAGACAGCCACAAGACTTTCGAAAAAGCAATTCACCTTTTTGAAAGAGAGCACCCAGCAAGAGCTCTTTCAAAAAAAGGCATCCTTCCTTGTAAAAACAGGTTTACCACTGTTGAAAAAAACTGACGTGTTCTTTTGATTTAATTTCGAAAGAATGCGATGGCAGTCTAGATGCAGGCGAAGTTTTTTAGAAAAAAGGCCACTTTAAAAAAAAAAAAAAAAAAAACACCTCTGTAGTCTAGACATAGCCTTAGTCAAGATTCCATTGGTGGAAAACTTACCTCCATCTAGATTGCAAGAGAAGCATTCCAAGTGCTTATTGGGAAAGTACAGGAGTTTGGGGCTGAGCACACTCCTTTAGGCACTGTTTTACATGTTCTGTTCATTTGTGGATTTAGAAGAAGGGGAATTCAGAAGAAAGGAAGGAAGGAGAGAAGAAAGTCATGCTGGAAGGACATGACGACTGGGGTCCCACGGGGATTAGTTCTCAGTCTAGTTGTGTTCAGTGTCATCATCAATGATTTAGATAATGGCATAGAGTACACTTACAAAGTTTGCACGATACCAACTTGGGCGGGGTTGCAAGTGTTTTGCAGGATAGAATTAATTCAAAATAACCTGGATAAACTGGAAAGATGGCCTAAAGGAAACAGGATGAAATTCAGTAAGCACAAATGCAAAGTACAGCAATCGATTGCACGCATACATAATGGAAAATGACTACTTTGGAAGGGGTACTGTGGAAAAGGATCTAGTGGTCATAGTGGACCACAAGTTACTTATGAGTCAACAGTGTAATACTGCTGCAATAAAAGCAACCATTATTCTGGGATGCATTAACAAGAGAGTTGTCAACAAGACACAAGAAGTAATTCTTCCATTCTACTTTGCACTGATTAGCCTCAACTAGAGTACTGTGTCCAGTTCTGGGGGGCAACATTTCAGGAGAGACATGAAAAGACTGGAGAAGGTCCAAAGAAGAGCAACTAAATGACTCAAAGTCTAGACAATATGACCTATGAAGGAAGACTGAAAGAATTGGGTTTGTTTAGTCTGGAAAAAGGAAGACTGAGGGAACATGATTAGGGATGTGAAGGTTTAACTGGTTAGGCAGGAGAAGGGGCCCACTCTGAACAGGAGCTGCAGCCTCCATTTGCAGTGGGAGAGTGAGGGGGCATGCGACAGCCCAGACCGGTTAGCCAATTAAACTAGGGATGCTAAAAGGCGTTTATTCAGGTAAACATGTAACCACTAAAAATGTCAGCGGTTACACATTTACACGGGGTGTGGGGCACACCAGCACGTGCACTGGGTCCGCCCTTCCCCTTCTCCTCTCCCTCCCCCCCGGTGCGTGTACGCCCTTCCCCTTCTCCTCTCCCTCCCCCCCCCCGTGCGTGTAGCGGGGAGGGGAGAAGAAGGCAGCCCCATGGGAGCCCATAGGGAGTCTGCTTAAAAGCTGGCTCCCCACGTGTATCGGCTCCCGCACTGCTGCTTCTGATACAGATCATCTCATCTGAAGAAGCGGGTTTTGCCCACGAAAGTTCATGATACAATATTTGTTAATCTCTAAGGTGCCACAGGACTACTTGTTGTTTTTACAGGCTGGAATGTCTATTGTCTCCTTTATTTTTTGAAATGGTTATGAAGCCTTTTTGCATAGAGGAAGAACAGATCTACCACAGGAACAAAACTTTCAGGAACACATCAGAAACAGCATGATACACTATTATTTTTATCTACACCAGATATTTCCTTAAATTAATAGGTAAAGAAATCTAAGACTTTGGAAATGCACCTGAATTTGAAGTAAATTATGCCAAATCTGAAATGACAGCTTGGCTAGTCTCTGAAAAGTCACTCCTACAGAAAACATTTGGCTACAAATGGGCAGCAAATTCTATACAGATACTTAGGAATACAAATCTCTAACAACGTAGCAGAGTTCTGTGATTTAAATGTCAAACTCTTACTTCAGCAAATGAATAAAGATGTGATGTGCTGGGGGGAGCAAGGAATATTTGGTTGGGGAGAACAGTCACAGTCAAAATAAATCTGCCAAACATATCTATCTTACTTCAGAATCTTTCTCTGATTATCCCACATGAAACTCTGTTGTTAGACTGTATAGTGAATAAAAGCAAGAGCAGATGCTGTACTTTGTACACACCCATTAAATAGTGTGGATTACCTATTCCAAATGTTTCATTATACCCTCAAGCCAGACAGCTCAAAACTAGTGGATTGGAGGATATAACTCAGTCAAACACGGGGTCTTTGTCGAACAAGAAAACTGCTGCAGTGTGAACACTGCGGAACTATTTCAGATGATTATATATGTAACAAAAGAAATCACACCCTCCAGACATTTACACACATCTTTTAGCAAAAGCTACTCTATGCACGTTTGGGATAAAGACAGAGATAAACTCAGTTCTTTTCCACACAAGTGTCACCCAGGGCAAATAATCCAGATCTTAATCCAAATCATGAATGAGAGAGCTTCAAAGATTGGGAGAGCCATGGCCCACTATTCAGTAAAGAAGCTTTTTAGAGGTTAAAACTAACTTTAACTGTCCCACTCTCCCCTAGTACCAGTACAGGCAGTCCCCGGGTTACGTGGATCCGACTTATGTTGGATCCGTACTTACAAACGGGGCTTTTCTCGCCCCGGAGGACGTGGGCAGCGGGACCGCCCAGACACACCGCGGTCCCACCACCCAGGTCCTCTGCCGCTTTGCTCCGCGTCTCCCTGGTCTGCTGGGGGGGGCCCCGGGCTTCCTGGAATCAGCCACTGATCAGTTTCAGCAGCAGCTGACTTGGGGACACCTGGGGTAGAGCTGCTGGGGTGCTGCCGGGTTGGTCCCCGCAGCGCCGAGGTGCAGCGCTGCGGGGACCTACCCGGCAGCGCCCCAGCTGCTCTGTCCCAGGCGTCCAGATTCAGCTGCTGTTGAAACTGATCAGCAGCTGATTCCAGGAAGCCCGGGGCACAGCAACTCTGCCTCGGGCTTCCTGTAGTCAGCCGCTGGTCACTTTCAGCAGTGGCTGAATCTGGATGCCAGTTCCGACTTACGTACAAATTCAACTTAAGAACAAGCCTACAGTCCCTATCTTGTACGTAACCCGGGGACTGCCTGTACTTTCAAGTCAGACACTATGTAAATTCTCAGCCTTCTAGCAAACTTGTTTTATACAGAAAGCTAACCTTAACAGAAGAGGTGGCATCTGACCAATTAGGAAACAACACTTATAATTAATTTACAGCAATCTTTGCAGATAGCTTTCCTAACAAATAGGGTCCATCTATGACATGCTGGGGAAAGGATGTGGCTAGATAAACTGCCTAAGAGGAATGGAGTTTGATTTGGAAAAAGTGGACCATGAAACCTCACAATAAAAGAAAATTTCTTTAACTACTGTTTCAATAGTACCTCATATCGGTCAGGTTAAAATAAATACATAAATAATATGTGACTGAATGGGAATAAATGTTGGAGAAATAGTGATGAAAGAGGAGATTTTATGCATATATGGCAGACATGTAGTCTAAACTCAGTTACCTCTATAAAGCATCTTAACTGCTGTAATTCATCCCGCGACCCAGGTATGAGAAACTGTAATGTTCTGTTATCAATCCTCTGAGCCACTCAGTCCTCCCAATTCTGTACTTTAAGAAATTACATCGAGAAGGGAAACTTTAAATCAGTAAATACCGTAAAGAAAACATGCACACTTTCCACAAAAACTGACCCTATTTTTTGACCAGCTCTATTTGCCGACAGCCGGGGGGAAAGCATGTCTCCCATGAGTATTCTCTCAGAAAGGGAAGCAAAACATTCCTCCAAGCTGAAAAGTAGCACATCTGAATAGATATCTTGGCTAAAACACTACACAAAAGGAATTTCTACACAAAGAAAACAGGCCAATGGGTTTCTTTAAAAGCCCCTTCCTCCACGGGTGACTAACCAAGTGCAAGAGGCACCAGGCCACAGTGAGTTTTAAGGATATTCTCTCAAAGACATGCAAACCTTGACAGAATCCACACCACCATCTGTACTAGATACAGGATGTGATAATCTGGTGTCACGAGTGACAGATAATCCTTTAGATGTTGTTGAAACCAAGTCAGCAAGCAAAGAAAGCAGTGTCAAAACATGTAAGAAAGAACTTCAGCAAGCAAGTAGCAGAATGGAAAATCACAGTATTAGACTGTGTTAGTCTGGGGTAGTTGAAGCAAAATGCAGGACAATATAGCACTTTAAAGACTAACAAGATGGTTTATTAGATGATGAGCTTTCGTATTAGACTGATCAGGCTCCTTGGGTCAAATGAACTAAGTGGCTCAATGCCATTCTTAGAAAGCTGAGTATCTGAGACAATCAAATCTACCTACATGTGAAAAAGGGGGAGCAAACATGCAGAGTTAAAAGATGAGTTCAGGAATTCGTTTTTATTGTCACAAACGTTTGTGACAATGAAAGGGTTTTAGCAGTTGTCAAACAAGTGAAACCTTCTGTCATCTAAAGAAGTGGGCTGTGCCCATGAAAGCTCATGATACCATCTACATGTTTCGTTAGTCTATAAAGTGCTACCAGACCATTTACTTGCTGTTTTTCTTCTGTACAAAGTCCTCCTTAGATTTTCCCAAAACTTAAATTCAGGAACACAGGCAAAAAGGAATGGAACCGACCTGGTCAGGAAAGCCTTAGAAGATAGGAATGTTGAAACACCAATACATTTCCCAGATCCTCTTTTAGAATATTTGCTTCATACTAAGAGGGGCTATCACAAGGATTCAGATGATATAAGAACTGATTCTCCTCTCACAGAAGTTTAACACTGAATTAATTAGAGTGAATTATTCTTGATTTATTCTGGTGAAGCCAATTAACAAAAGACAAATATAGAACTTATCTTTTGTGTTTTAGTAAACAGAATTTCCAGGCAATAGGACATTTTAAGTAAAACTCTGCTACACAGAAAAAGACTTTACAGCAAAATAGACCCTTTATCTATGGACTGATATGTATGGAATGGCACTTATCCAGGCCACAATACAAGCCCAAACTCTTCAAGGTATTCAGTATGAAGAATATTAAACAACAAAATTAAACCCATCTCGAGGAATTGCTAAAAGTCAATTTCAAGGACATGCATAAAGTCTTGAAAAACAAACACCTCAAAACAAAATCCAGCCACTCTCATTTTAATTATGTTTACAATTAAGCATATACTCAAAAACACTTTTTGCTAATAACTCTTTCTAGAAAGGTTCAAAATTATGTAGGAGTGGGGGAAATGAAATTATAGGAGAGAGAAACTGATTAGGGACAAACATCAGTTCCGTCTCTTTCTCCTTCAACCTTCAAACAGAAAAGTAACATTTCCTTGTCATAATTAAATCTCCTTTACAAGAATCTGACATATGCTCAGATTATGTTGCTGAGACCCATGTTTTAATACTGCAGGTTGAACCTCTCTAGTCTGACATCACTGAAACTTGACCAGTGCCGAACCAGAGAATTTGCCAAACCACAGGAGGTCAATATTGTCTAGCAGCATTACCAACACTTCTATTCCTTATGGGGTTCTTAGAAGATATTTAGAAGTAAATTAGAGATAAATAACAGCACAGAACACAGAGCCAGGACTGGTGGCTGTAAACAAACTTTATGAGACCACCTAAAACCTGGCCACACCCATGATAAGTGAACATCTGGCTAACTAAAATCATGTTGAACCATGGATGTTGCAAGACCAGATAGTGTGGGACTAGAGAGGTTCAAACTGTAGTTTGTTTCTCTCACTCTTCAGTGCCAATAAGACACAAAGCTCTGAGAAATGGCATAGGCAATAAGACACAAAGCATCAACTGAAATGGCATAGGCAAATGACAGCATTTAAGATTTTTAACTCTTGCGGAGGAAAAGCTCTGAACTGGAAAACTCTGCACTGGAGCTCCAAAGTCTCTTTATGTCGCTCAATATGTTCATGAACAAAATCTCCATTAAAAACACAACAGAACCAGATTTTTTAAAATTGTGTTTTAATAACTACTTTACAGTAGCTTCAAATAACAAGATTTCTAGAAGTCAGCATTGTTGGGAAGATCTGATTCTGCCTACATAAACCCTCATTCTTAGACAAAAAAAGGAACAAAGAATGGGGAACAAAACCCTGTATGAAAAAGGAAACAAGTCGTACACATATATAAGGTTTTATTATCTGCCCGATGAAATAATTTCCTTCTCCCCCTTCCAAGATATAAGTGTTGTTAAAGAACATTTAACAGAAAGTAGAGTCAGTCTATCCAAGCTAACAAGTCCCAGAGCCTGTGTGAACTGACTTGGCCTCATGGGGCTCACACTACAACATTAAAAATAGCAAGGTAGACATATCCGTCTGAAACTGGATGAAGAGTTTGGGTCTCATTGCCCAGGCAGGAATGTCTATATTGCTATTTTTAGTCCCACAGTGGGAGCCTGAGTCAACTAGCCTCGGCTCAGAGGCTCGTTGCTAAAGAGTTTGGCTTGTTTTTTATCCTGATTTATTAAATCATCTCCCTCAAAATGCAAAATTCTTTCCCGCAAGACATGTTTTGTCCAGGCTAGCTTTAATTGGCGCAAGTTTCCCACCATATCCCTTACTGTGAAATCCACCCATGAAGAGAATCAGCACAAGCAAGGGGGACTTATGCAAGGTTCCCTCTAAACTGTGCCACTGCACAACTGCCTAATAAGCCCCACATGGGAACTCAGGGTTGTGGTTGCAGCAGCGCCCCACTGCTGCTAGAGGAGCATGCCTCTCCCTGGATGCGACAGCTATCTGCAGGGACCAGGGGAGAGGCGTGCTGCTCCAGCCCCAGCGGGGAGCTGCCATGGCCTGGGGAAAGATGTGTTCCTCCAGCCTCAACAGCAGGACCAGATTAAGAAAGGGGCTTTAGGACTTGCAGCCCAGGGCTAATGGGGA
This sequence comes from Pelodiscus sinensis, assembly GCF_052426305.1. Taxonomy (NCBI): domain Eukaryota; kingdom Metazoa; phylum Chordata; order Testudines; family Trionychidae; genus Pelodiscus; species Pelodiscus sinensis. Next base: position 33,399,399 of record NC_143057.1, read on the forward strand.
GCCCCCTTTAGCCCAGGCCTCTGGGCTAGAGCACTAAACTTCCTACTCTCCCCCAAGTTCTCAGCCAGCCCCTCCTGGCAGGGAGGAAGGGAGGTGGCTCTGCAGGCTACTGTTCCTTCCCCCTTGGTTGGAGTCACGGTGAACTCTGGGAAGCTCTGTCCCCACAGCTCCCATTGGCTGGGAATCATGGCCAATGGGAGCTGTGGAGGGTGGTGCCTACAGGTGAACATGGGGCAACACAAAGCCACCTGTTCCCCCCCCACCAAACGAGAACTGCCCCAAGTATGTGCTCCATACCCCAATCCCTTGCCTCAGCCCCAAAATGCCTTCATCACCTTAGCTCCCTTATAGACCCCCACACTCCAAACCAAAGCTCTTCCTACGCCCTTCTTTCTGGCCAGACCCTACATCCCTATGCCCTCCTCCACCCCTAATCTTTACTAAACCTTGAGGTATCAGTAAAACACACAAGTGCACTTATACCTAGGCTATAAACATAACATCTAGGCTACATCTAGACTGCAAGCCTCTTTCGAAAAAGAGCGTCTAGACTGCAACCAGTACTTTCGAAAAAGCAAGCCGCTTTTTTGAAAGAGCACACAGGCAGTCTGGATGCTCTCTTTCGAAAAAGCACAGTTTGCATTACATAGCGCCTTTTTCGAAAGAGCACTTTCGAAAAAAGGCGTTATTCCTCGTGAAATGAGGAGTACCGCCGTTGAAAGAAAAGCCACGTTCTTTCAATTTAATTTAGAAAGAACACGGCTGTAGTCTAGACGCAGGGAAGTTTTTTAGAAAAAAAGCTACTTTTTTCGAAAAAACCCTGCAGTCTCGACACAGCCCTAACGTCAACAGTTATACAGCATAGCAAAAAATATTTCAACTGTGAATTTAAATGTAGAATAATGTAAACTTGAAATGGGTTACTACTAAACATTAAATAGCTATACATTTAAATATTTTAAATTATTTAATCTATTTATTTCTGCTTTTTGGTAGCAAAAAGTTATAGAATCAATAGCTTGTTTCACAGATACTCTGCAATTATTAATGAGCAAACATATTTTAAAAGAAACTCATGTCCTTTTTTTCCCCCTCCAGGGATTTAAAATCTTTAATTACTTTGCTGTATTATGTTTCATAACGAGAAAAATAAGAAGCCTCTTAACAAGGTTCCATTAAATCTGGATGAAACAGATATTATGGAATTAGGGAATGGTAAATCTATTCTATATTTTGAAGAGTTTGTTTGTGGATTTGTTTGTGCAAAATAAAGTCATACTTCCCAATTAGTACAGATACCAAATTTTGTATAAACAAGTCTGCCACTTAAATTAACTGAATGCACTACTTTTTACACCAGAATATACGGGGTGATAGGTTTAAATAATTATTTTTGTTTTTCATTGGAAAAAAGTAATGACTATTATCATTAAAGTTCATAAAAACATTTGCTAACAAAATTAAAATTGAGTTGCCTATTCAACTGTCATTTTAGTTCAAAGAAAATTTTTAGTGTTACAAATCACAAAATAATTCAAATTAGTTAAGGAAAGAGTAAAGGAAGCTTTACAAGTTTCTGATTCAAATCTACTATGTATGGTAATTATTCAATAAAATGAATAATGTTTGAAGTTAAAATCCTACAAATTTAATACTGTTCTTTTACTTCCCTTATGCAAGCACTTTTAAATACATGTAATAACATTTTTTATTATTTCTTAAAGTTTCCTGTAAAGTGTAACTTACGCAAAATGACTTTTCCCAGTGAATGAAAGGCCTCCCTCACCTGCTAGTTTAAGATATTTTCACTTATCTTTTTTCCAAGAAAAGATCATCCTTTCTACCATGTTGCCTTTCCTTCAGTCCCTAAGCTTAACTATGGAGTTGAAACTTTACATTTTTGTTCTTTAGTGATATTTAAACTCACATGAAAAGCCCGGCCTCTTTTCTGTATTATATTATGCAAATTTACCGTTTGCCTTCTATTTTAAACATTTAACCTTTATCCAAGTGTGACTATATAAACATTCTTTCATCTGATTCCACTCTCAGAGTTCTTCCAGTGTATTAAGGGCCAGGGCTATTGCTACACTTCAAAAGTGAAAGAGCAGTGAGGAGCACAGGGCCAGCAGGGGACTGCTTGAGTTCCCTGCTGGCTCCTGCTCCCCGGGGCATTTAAAAGCGGCAGCACCGCATGGAGCCCAGGGTCAGTGCCCTGGGCTCCATGGGGTGTTTCAAAGCAGCAGCGCCGCATGGAGCCCAAGGTCTGGCCCTGGGCTCCACATGGCGCTGCCGCTTTGAAAGCACCCCTTTCTACTCTCTCTCCCCCTCCCCACTGCCTCTTTCTGATAGAAGGAGCAAGGGAGGGTGGAAGCGACTAGCTGACTAGTGTGTCGACTATCTGGTAAGTATTTGCTTATCAGATAGTTGACTAGTTGTTCACATCCCTAGTATAGAGGAGTGCGATTAAGAGGTTTTTACGGAAATTAAACAGTGTCCTACAGAAGCTGCTCCAAAAACTATGAATACAGTGAGGAATTATGTATTTTCTATAGGCTCTTTAATCCACACAGAGAACTGACTAGACATTATAACCTTGCTATAGAATATCATGGTTTGGTTTAAAATGTCTATAGAAACGTTACTAAATTCTGCAAGGCTTTTATATAAGTGTCACATTTATGAGAGTAAAAGGGCAACTGTTAGAACTAGACAGTGAGCCAAAGTTTCTAAGGGAAACCAGAACACAATTTGTACATGTACAAAAGTTGCTTGTGCAATTGTTGTGCTCAAATATTTGCACATAGAAAAGATCATGTGGCAAATGTAACACACAGATGTTTTAGAAACTTCCCTACTAAGCTAGATTAGTCTGCTAATGCACAACAAGCAAGACCTGAGAACACACCTAGTATTTCAGCCACATAGACTGAGCAGAGACTTCTCAATCTTGCTAATTTGTGAGCAATCCAGCAGTATGAAAAAGCCAATATTAGCTACTGACTCCTTGGATAATGTGCTATTGGACTATTGGATAATGTGCACCCAATATTAGCAATTGACTCCTTTCTTCTGCCATCCAGAACCAAGCAAGAAGATGTACATAATTGACATGTACAGAGAGAGTAAGATAGGAGGAAAAATTAAACAATATTTGAATAAGAAGTGTGGGTTTTGGGCCCGTTGAAAAAATTGTTAACTGAATCCTTCCAGCTCCAATTATATTTCTTTTGTTGCCATCAGTACTTTCCAACCAGAAGACTGTAACATTCCATTAACCACATTCAAAAGGGACCACAACATTAGCAGGTTCTTTTTATTAGAGCTGTGCCAGCATAATACTTTAGTTATGGTCGAGAAGGCCCTTTCATTATTCATCCTATGAACAGAATTACCTTTGGAGCTGAAAGATTGTCTGATGCTTCTTAGCTGAAAGGTAAATTTTAGTGTGTATGTATGCACACAGAGACTTTAAGGCCAGAAGCGACCCATTACAGTCATCTCGTCTGACCTTCCACATAACACAGGACAAAGAATTTTACCCAATAATTCCTGCATTAAATCCATGTTGAACGAGAGCATACTTTAAAGAAAAAAAATCCAGGTTTGAGTGAAAGACCCCAATGTGACGGAGAATTTATCACACCCCTTGGTAATGTTCCCTCTAATTTTTCCATCCCTGTTAAGAATAAATAGTATTATATGTACAGAGGCATGTGTGGATATGTACCATCATCACAAACACATGCTGTGGGTGCTCTGCTAATCAGCTGGGTGACATTTAAATCTCTCCTGGGTGGCTGCCCAAGTGCTCATAGGGAATATTGCCCCTTAGTCAGATATGATAAATTACCTTCATTGTTGAAAACAGAACCTCATCCAAAAAGCTCTTGTGCTCAATGGGCTTTGGATGCAGCTCATAGCTAGGCTTCTCTTGAGAAATCTGATCAGTGAAACATAAGTGCTTCTCACACTTTAGGATAATTTTCAGACATATTTGTGTGATTAGAATGTTTAAAACCAGCTTTCTTTTTAGAAAGCTTAGATTTCTTGGCTTTGAGACTGAATACTGCTGTGGACCCTTCCACAGGACTAAGCATGCAGAAGTAGAAAAAAATCATGCCCCTAGTTCTTCATAGCAATAAGTGACTTTGAACTATGTAAGGAAGCGTTTTAGAAATGACTATGTGTTAGAAAACTCTCTCATAGTGCTTGCATATGACCTGCCATTGTTTATAATTTGCCCTTTTTAAGAGCCTGATCCTTCAAAACCATTTAGCAGTAGGCATAGACCGTAAGTCCATCATGATGGTTATAGTCTTTTTGTGCAGTGTTTGAACAGACCCTGACAAAATGGAACAGTGGTCCAGAATTAGAGCTGCTAGTTGCTATGGCAATACAAATAATAAACATGCCACTACCTCCACCACATAGTGTTTCCTCACCGTGAGACCATTAATAAACAGTAATGAACAGTAACTATTACACTCACAGGCAGGGATTTTCCTACACCACACCTGAATTTCCCCAACACTCCTCCACTAGTCAACCATTACATGCAGTGTTGCCAATTTAGTGGTTGGCTGAATGAACTGAAATTATATATATATAAATAATATATATAAATAAAAAGACTGACGAGAGTATATGACAAGGCTACCTGAGAAATAATAATGGGTTTGAAAAGGATGAACAAAGATTAAAAATACTGCAACCATTATTACTGACTTTGGAAAGTATCTACCAAGACAGGACAGATCTAACTAGTGCAGTTGGCAGACTACTTTCTGACTACTACTGAGTTAAGAAAAGACTTTTGCCATTCTCTCTCTCGTAAATATGCTATTGACAAGCACTTGAGTCATTAAACAATGCCATCCAGGAATCTGCTACAACAGTAGTAGATCTTTGTTCAGCAATAGAAGGAACTCTTGGGTCAATCAGAAAAACATCCACTGAAAACATACTGGAAGAAACAAAAATTTCAGTATGGAAGTTGACCAATAAAGACACTTATATTGAATCTTTAAGTGAAGAAGACAAGAAGTGTTTGTTAAGCCAGATGAGAAAGTACACAGATTTGATTATTACAAATCTGTAATAGCAATTTCTGGATTTTACTTGACCTCAATGTAATTTTTACAGATGCCTGTCTTAGAAAACATCAAGGGTATGTCTAGACTACATGGCTCCGTTGATGGAACCATGTAGATTTGTTTACTGGGCATAAGGAAATGAAGCGGCAATTTAAATAATTGCCGCTTCATTTAAATTTAAATGGCTGTCGCGCTGTGCCGATCAGCTGTTTGTCTGCTCAGCGCGCTAGTCTGGACGCTCCGCGGTCAACATCAAAGGCATTTGTCGACCTCCCCGGTAAACCTCATCCCACGAGGCATACCCTGGAGGTCGACAAATGCCTTTGATGTTGACCGCGGAGCGTCCAGACTAGCGCGCTGAGCCGACAAACAGCTGATCGGCACAGCACGGCAGACATTTAAATTTAAGTGAAGCAGCGATTATTTAAATCGCCGCTTCATTTCCCTATGCTGGGTAGCCTAATCTACATGCCTCTGTCTCTAGAGACATGTAGTCTAGACATACCCTAAGAGCTGACTGGAACAAAGCACTAACAGCAATGGTGCTGCTATGTGATCAGGAGAGAATAGAGAATTATGAACACGAAGTGGAATATCATACAGGAAATGAATGAAGATTTAACTTCTTTAACATCACTAGTAGTTCAACCCAATCTTTGTGCTATGTTTCCAGGATAAACGAAGGCCAAGAGTTCATCTCTTGCTACTCCCAGTCACAACAGCTACAGCTGAGTGTTCTTTTTCTTCCTTGAATAGAATTTTGTGTTCTAAAAGAAGTTGCATTTTGCCTAACATGAACATATCACAAAGTACTAGAACTAATGGACACACAAGAAGTCACTATTGAATGCACTGCATTCAAGAAGTTCAGTAATTAATTGTGCAAAACTACAGCAAGAAACCAAGAGGGACGGAAAATGTAGTGCTTCACAGTAGGACTGAGTAGTAAACTTTAATTTCTGTGATGATTTTAGAACATGAATTGTATCTAATAAAATTGTCATGAAACTGGGTTGTTTTTTTTCAATTTGTCTATGATACCTTACAACCTGCCTGCACCCTCACAGTCTCAGCCCTCATCGGCCTGCCTTCCCATCTGCCTCCATACATTTGAACACACATGCTACATTTCAATTACTGGGAAAAACACTGCAGGTAACTGTACATAGGAGTAGGAGATTGGCTGTAGATTTTCCTTTTCCATTTAGCAAATACTGCCAATTCTGCATTGGCAAAGGGGCTAAAAGTAAAATTGATTTGGTTTTTCTTCCATTTATTTGCATACAAGTTTCCAAAAGGATGTTAAAAATACCAGCACTGCTCTGTAGATGCAGCTCGTTAGTTTACAGGTGCTCCCTCTGCTGGCTGCTCTCTGCAATGGATCACAAAGCACTGTAAGCTTTTCATGTACAGACAATGGCTATTCTTTTGAATTCTTCCTTGACAGAAGGGGATTCTTTTAAAATCAGATATTTACAGCGCACAAGCACTAGAAAGGCAAATCAGATATATATGGCCTTAAGATATCTAAGCATCACCATTTCATTTCAATAAAAATTTCGTTTCTCAAAAACTATTTTTCCTCTTATTCTTTTCTCTTTCTGATGTTTCCTCCTTCCTTACCATGACAACACCTGAACAGCAAAGCCAATGTCACTGTTTTCACACTGTAAGAAGCACAACAGAGTGCTGCTCAGGAGTGATGTAGTCTACTCTACACCTCTCCCTTCTAGGCACTCCATGTAAAATGCGTGCAATATGACCTTGGGTTTCAGTGTATATTGACCCTACAGCTTGGTAAACTGCCTACTTTTATTTTTCAAACGTTACTAGAAACTAGGGATGTGACTGGGTAACCAGTTAACTAAGGATGTTAAGGACTACTCGACTAGTTGACTATCCGATAAGCAAATGTTAGTCGACTAAGGACTAATCAATTCCGCCCCCCCTTCCCCCGCCTCTATGAGATAGAGGCAGCAAGGGGGGAGAGGGGCAGAAAGGGTACTTCAAAGCAGTAGCACCACACAGCTGAGCCAGAGATCAACTGTGAGGCGCTGCCCATTTAAAACACTGCCTTGGTGTTTCAAAGGGGCAGCGCTCTGGAGCCTCGGGTCAGCTGGGAACTCCCCAGCTGATCCTGGGTTCCGCGCAGCATATCTGCGGAACCCATAATCAGATGGGAACCTGGGTTCTGGGAAAATGCCGCATGGAACACAGGGTCAGCTGGGTAGTCCCCAGGTGATCCCGGGTACCACGGAAATGTCACGTAAAGCCTGGGATCAGCTGGGAACTACCCAGCTGACCCCAGGCTCTGAGCAGTATGCAGCACAGCATGGAGCTCAGGGTCATCAGGGGACTCTGTGTCCCCCTATTGGAGACTGATTCCCCTGCTGACCCCGGGCTTCCTGAGGGCCCTATGGATTTGAAGTGCACAAGAGCCCCCGTTGGGGACTCTTGTAGACTCTTGTACATTTCAAAGCAGACATGCCCTGGTGCAGCCCAGAGTCAGCAGGATTTCCTGCTGGCTCTGAGTGGCACATGGAGTTCTGCATTCCTCCTCTGAAATGTACAAAAGCCCCTGCAGGGGCTCTTGTACATTTTAAAGGAGGAATGCAGAAGTGCCTATTGACTAATCGATAGAAATTCCATCAACTACTCAACTAGTCAATTAACCACAATTTAATAATATATATAGATATAGAGAGAGAGAGAGATAAACCTATCTCATAGAACTGGAAGAGATCTTGAGAGGTCATGGAGTCCAGTCCCCTGCCCTCATGGCAGGACCAAGTACTATCCCTGGCAGATTTGCCCCAGATCCCTAAATGGCCCCCTCAAGGATTGAACTCACAACCCTGGGTTTAGCAGGCCAATGCTCAAACCACTGAGCTATCTCCCCCCTTAGAATTAACTGGTAACGGTGATGCTTACTGGGTAACCAATTAACCAGCCCCCCCCAAGAACTGGCAGTCATGGGGGCTGCTCCAGCCGAGCTGGGCCCACTGTGCCACGGGGGTGGGGGAGAGGCTTAATCAGTTAACTGGTTAAATGGGATTTTAGAGCCCTATTGTAGACAAATGTTTATAATATCTCAAATTTCAGTACTGCACATCACTAACTCCTCAGTCTTCAGGTATGCAATGTGCAGATGCTATTTTTGCCTCTTAAGCAAGGAAAATACCTACAGCAATTCATTGTGCCAAGATCCCAGAGGCTCCACTGGTTCCTTATTTGTTGCAGGAAACAATGCAAGGTTCTGGCACTCAGTGCAGACACTAGGCATAACCAAACTAAGCAATTGTTTAGGGTAGTGTTTCTCAAAGGGTGTGTCTACACAGCAGGGCTTAACTCAAAGTCAATTGCGTAGCTTATTTAGAAATAGCTTATTTTGTAATTGGGAGTGTCTACACAGCACTTATTTCGAAATAGAGCACTCTTCCTCCAACTTCCCTTAGTCCTCATACAATGAGGGTTGCAGGAGTCCGAATAAGAAGACCTTCAGCTTCACAGTATTTTGACATTATTTCAAAAAAATTGCCTGCTGTGTAGATGCGGAGTAAGTTATTTCAAAACAACACTAGTTATTTTGAAACAATGTTGCTGTGTAGACGTACCCAAAGTGGGGGGCAGGCCCGCCCTGGAAAGGCTGTTAATGGGCCGCTTCGGTTTGTTTACTTACCAGCTCCATAGCCACGGAGCCCTCCCGTGGCACCCCTTGGCTGCAAAGGGCAAACCACAGCCAATGGGAGCCACGAGGCTCCGTGGCTGCAGAGCTGTTAAGTAAACAAACCAGAGTGGCCTGTTAGCAACTTTCTGAAAGTGGACCCACGGCTCACGTTGAGAAACACTGGCTTAGGGCCTACGTTTGCCACTTAACCATGAGGCCACCTATTAAGCCTCATGCTGCTGTGAGGAGAGGTGCCTTTGCCCACAGGCCACAGCATGGAATTGCCCCAGAGTTGCTGTAGTTCGGGGAGAGGTGCCCTTTCCTCAGCTCCCACCCAGGCTAGCCCGGACATCTAGGGAGTGCCCCTCTCTGGCCAGGCCTTGCTGGAGCTGCTATAGCAACAATGTGGTGCTTTTCATCTGGCTCCAAGTTTCTGTGATAAGAGAAGCCTGGGGATTGTCCTCTTTCCCTGGGGCAGCCTGCACACCCCCCCCCCAAGACTCTCATTCCTGCCTCACTCTGGATCCCACCCCCCCATCTGGAGGACTCCCTCCTTCCTTCTGCACCCTGAACTCCGACCTGCACCCCAAACTCTACATGCCTGGCCTCACCCTAGAGTCCACACCTCCAGCCATAGCCCTCACTCCTCCCCCACCCTCTGCCCTAGCCTTGTGCTCCCTCCCACACTTGTAACTCCTCCCCAGCTACCACACACTGTCCATGTGAAGAATGACTTTTGTGATATGCACCAATATGGATGCTGTTGGCACACCTCACCACCATATTGTTGCAGATAACATTCATCCCGCACATGGGCATAAAAAGTAGAGGGAACACTGACTGGTTAGGGCCCCATATGTGTGTGGGGAGGAATATTCCCCCACAAGACCCCCACTGGGATAATACGGGGAGTGCTGGCTATAATCTCTAAAAGCCTTTTTAGAAACACGACAGGGAAATCTTAAAAATGCCTCTTCATCCCTCCTAGATAGTTGTGATCAACAGGAATGCTAAAGCTGACAGTTCAGGCTTAAACTCTTTTGAGCAAGGGCCAGAGTATCCTTGAGCTTGAATTCCTTACTAGAGAAAAGCAGATTAAATCCAACTGTTCTCACAGCGTTGTGGGAAACCCACCTCTTCCAAAAAGCATCTGGTCAATGATGAACCCTGAAAAGCTAATTAAAATAATAACTAACACCTACAAAATGCAGTAAGAGTATTTGCAGCGGAACCTAGACTAATAGGCTACACTGCAGCCAAATCCAATATTTTAGTCATTAATTTTTACATCTAGCACCTAGATAGGAGGGTAATAGGCTTCTCAGAGATGCCAAAAATAGACAAATATGCCATGCCACCGTACTAGCATGAGGTGCAGTAACCAGTCATCAACTATTCACAAACTCACTCATGACACAGGGCTCATTCCACTCCCACTGTAATCAACATAAAAACTTCTGCTGACTTCAGTGGAAGCAAATTCTGGCCAACAATTGACAGCTCTCACAACTCTTGTAAAAGCCCCAAGTTTTAACTTGTTTGGATAATAATGCAAGTGCTTCCTGAATATTTACTAAGTTAATTCATACTTGCATCCTCCAATGAGATAGGTGGTGGTGTCCTCATCATACACTTGTTGAATAATGAGATACAAAGAGGCACAAAATGGTACGCTTGGTGCCAGTCTTGGAACCATTGGCACAGCTGATAAACAGCTGGGGAGTCTCTGTCTCCTGGTCCTGCCATCAGTGTATTAGATGACATTTTCTTCTTTTCCCTGCAAACATTAACTCTTACAGTCCCATCAGAACAATATGACATGGCATTAAGACACTTTTTACCCAAATGCTACAGAATCTTCTTTTGACTTATGTTTTTAATTCTGTAAATCCTTAGTCAGTATTTCTGATGTAGTCTTGGGAAAGCTGGGAGAGGAAATTTCCTTACAGATATACAGTAGCCTACTACTTATCTCACATAAAATCCCAGACAACCAAGATGTGAAGGAAATTAATTGAGAAGCCTTCCATCAGTAATCACAGAGGAGGGGGAGGATGTTCATTCTTTGCTAAGGAAAACTCAACCTCCTACATCTCCATAGTTTTCTGCTCTTGAGGCAGTAAGAAAAAGAATAGAAAGAAATTCCCTTTTCTCTAACAATGTCATTTACTTTCCTTTTCATGGCACAAAATGGCCAGAGGATAGAAAGGCAGGAATATGAAGAAATGTAGCAATATCCAACAAAGTCACTCTCACCTTTGCACTAAGTGCATAAGCTTCTTCCGGCACTTCAGTCCCCCATGCAGCATTCAGTGGAGAGAAAGGCTCTTGTCACTTCTGCAGCAATGTTCCAAAATCAAATTATTTCCATTATGTCATCATGAGACAAAACTATGTCACTCATGAAACTTAAGCTTTCTTGAAATATTTTTCCTTGTATTCGTCTACCAAGTTTTGGGTTCATAGTCAGTGATAGTTCCTGGAGGCATTGAAAAAAACCACCTATATAGAAAAATTGCTGTTTGTCAGTCATATTTTCTGTCCTCTCCCTTTGTTACTAAGGCAACATCTGCATGAAAATAGAATCTGAGTATCACAGGAATTCACCTGAGGTCACAACTCAGGAATCTAAGTGGGATATCACAAAGAGGAGCTACATTTAGATGTAGACTATCAGACAGGAGAAGATGAGTGCTTAAAACAAAAGTCTCTCAATATTTCATCTCATACAACTTTGTAAAATATGTGCATGCGATATCAAAAATATCAAAGAATGTAAGCGGAAATTAATTGTCTCTAAATCAAACAGGCCAAATTAATGGGTCAATAAAGCACAAAATTTGCTAGAATATATCAGCAAAGTTTTGGACATAGAATCAGTTATTTTAAAGCGCTGTGCAATTTTTGGGATGGGAGGCACTCTGTATAGGACTTTGAATTATATTTACTAATCAGTGCAACTATCTTTCTTATGCAAAATAAAAACTCAGTTGTTGCCCACAAGGGTTATGATATTGTTTGGCCAACCTGGATGAACAAGATCAGTGTTCTTATCTTAAGAGTCAAATCCTGAAGTTGTTGATTAGTTTTCACTCATCCTCTGTGCCTCAACAATACTTTGCAACAGAGGTAACATCTGAGGTGCAGAGTCTAGAGGAGAAGGTAAATTAGCACACTGACTGAGAATTCTCTCAAGGGGAAAGAGCATGATAAATGAAAATGTAAGCTTGAAAGAGATTACATATAGGAAACTGCACAGATCAGTATGGGGTTTACAGCTTTTTATAGGCACAGCAAAAGAAACATTGGAGAAAAAAGAATTTCACTATAGCCAGGTTAACAAATTAAAGATAATTTAATACAGATAAACCATAGGATAAATCAGGAGCAAAAACCAAAAGAAGGCATTTGCATCGCATGAAAAGTTGCTTCATGGATTTATGAGTTATTACAGAAATCCCTTTGTTTCGTGAATATACAGCTATGCGGAAGGAGGCTTATAAGACACAGAGCTCTTCCTTTGTTCTTGCATATTTAACTCTTTGGTGTTTGGGAATCAGACTTCAGGGGTGAATTATTGGAACATTGCAGAAGGAATATCAGGCCTCAAATGCAGATAATGAAATACAGTGAGAAGCTAAGCCTTACTAACAGTATTTCTTAAACAAGAAGTTTGGAAAACTAACAGTAATGGATAGACGGAGCAAAAAGGAGGGCCTGGCATTTGGTACAAACACAATTTTAAAGAGGTTCATACAAGAAGCTAAGCAAAGTAAATATTGTGGTCCAGGGTAAACAAAACAGCCAATCAATAATCTCTATTCAAGGCGCATCTATGCATTTGTCATTTTAGTTCAATCCCCAAACTAAACTGTAAGATCTGATGATGCTTTTGGCTCTTACCCATCCCCAGTAAGATTTACCCCTACTTCATAAAATCCATATAAAACAGAACCACAGAGCTACAAACACTTTGGGAATGGAGGCTGTTTGGAACTCTGAAATGTTCGTAATTGAACAAAACATTATGGTTGTTTTTCAAAATTCTGCAACAACACTGACCTAATACATTTTTTAAACTTTACTATGCAGAAGAAAAATGTAAATGAAACAAACACAAACTATTTCCTTATCTTGTCAAATCTTTAAATGTTTTTTAGCAGTTTACATTTAAGACAATACTGTATTGTATTTGCTTGCTCTGTGCGTGTGTCTGCTGCACCCTGGCTGCATATTTCCAGTTCCAAATAATGAGTGTGGTTGACTGTTCAGTTTATAACCCGGTTAGTTGATAATTCTGAGGTTCTTCCGTAGGCCCTAACGGAGCAAATGTCCTAGATGTGATTCTATAACATCACATCCCAATTTTCCACGTCTCAGCCTAGTTCCTGAATTTCAGCAAATTCAGATGTAGCTTGGTTGAACAAAGGAAAGATAATGGTTTAAAATCCTTCCCTCCCTAGAATTTCTTAATACTCCCAGCCCAAATACAATTAAAACCTTTGTTATTTCTTTCCCTTCTCTTGCTAGCCAGTGATAACCCTGACTTTTGGCCAAGTGTAAGTGGTGCAGATTTCACATTTAATGGGCAGGTTTTTGGGTGAGTTTTTTGTTTTGTTTTGTTTTATTTTGTTTGTGCATATGGGCAGTAAATGGCATATTTGTATTCAGATTTAGAGAGAAATCATCAACTTGAAATCTAATAAAAAACTTGAAATCTAACCAAAACCACATGTTCTACATCTGCCCCAGAGTTATCCTGCCATTTTTGTGTTTTTATAAATCACATTGTCTATATTGCCCCTCACACAAATGCTTCAGGGTGTCTACAGCCACAAGGCCACCTACAACCCTTCTGTAATCTCGTAACATTCCTGTAGCAGCTACAGTAACAACTTATATGGAAAAAATTGTAAATCTTTCATATATTTTTAGTTGTCTTTAATGTAACACAGCAACTGGGAACAGCCAATCTCCTGTGAGCAGCCTGCTTTCTGCAGACCACCTGCAAGTATCCTGTGGCCCACTAAACTAACAGGGGAATTAGAGGAACTGACTACATAAACTGCTGAAAAGCACATTAACAAATGGGGAAAAAAAAACTTCTCAACTCTCTTTCAGTTGCAATAACCGTAGATGCTACCTGTAATAACAGTGGTTACTAAAAAGCCTTCAAATAAAGTGTGATTTAAATTCATGTGTATTGTTAACACCCCCAGTTCTTCCATCACAGGGATGGGGAGGAGAGAAGAGGTTACTACTAAAGATTCCAGTGTTAATCCTTCTTCACCTTCAATAAGCATAGTTGATTTAGGTTCTTATAAAACGTTTAATACATGAACATGGTCTATCAGACTTGCCTAACAAAAGACATCCTAAACACAAAGCCCAGATTTTAAACAGACACACACATTAAAATGAACTCCATCTTCTCTGATGTATTTCAGGCCAAATACAAACTCGTACCTAGAAAAGAACTCCTGCCATGTGCTTTTTGTCAGCTCAGGGTCACGTTGTAAATAATATCCAAGGAAGGTCATTTTGCCATTGCCATTATATTCTCTGCAACTTCAGGCTAGATCCTGCTAACAGATCCACGAGCCAGACTCCTGCACTGAAGTGGAAGCCCACTGAAATCAAGAGGAGTTTGACTTTTGTAGGACACACTGATTAAGCTGAAGGATCCATCTTTTAGAGACCTTTATATGTTGTGTAGGCTATAAATCCAGACAAAATTTGCCCCAGTGTGAGCAGGGCTCCAGCTCCTGAAATGGTGTTTGGCAATTAAAGTGCTACCTCTTTTATAAAATTAAGGTTAGGGAGTAAATGATCGGTCTTGGGCTTTAACGAACATGAATGTTATTTTGGAAAGTTAGGTGCCTCTTTTTTTCCCCTGAGAGAGCCCCACCTGATACAGACTCCTTCAGCCCCAGGGGGCACAATCAGCAGCTCCACTATGCCACGGGAAGACAGGAGAGAGAATGGTCTCAATCCATGATAAAAAATGTGGGGAAAATAGGGGGGAAAAAAACACTCCTCTGTCATCCACCAGCCACAACCCAAACATATGGGTCAGACCTGGAGAGACTGGGAAGGAACACCTCTGCCACTCTCTATAGGAACCTGCTAACAGCCTAAAAGGGAGGGAAAGAAATCCCCTCCTCCGAAAAAAAATATAGGACAAACAGCTGAGGGATGGGAAATGTGCCATGCCCTTTCACTCCACAGGAATCTAGGAGAGGGAGGAATTTCTTCATCACTTTCCACCCAAACAGCCACAGATTCCTGTGGTTTTTTCCCAGCCTACCAACAATCCCATATTCTCACGTGTGTTTTTCTCCACAATACTGCCCCAAGATGATTTGGTGGAGAGGAATCCAGAGACATTCCTTTTGCCTTTCAGTGCTCCTCTGGTGGTCTTAGCGATCCTGTCTATAGGTCCAGGGGATTCCCAGCCCCAGTAATAATGCATGATCCTATCTCAGCAAAGCTACAAAAAGAAATCAGATCAATCAGGACCTATCAAAATCAGGATGTTCAAAATTAGTAAAAAAATCGGAAGGCCTAGATTTGTCATTTACTCCCATGCTGAATGTGACTTTTTGTGTTAGTGCATAAAAAAAGTTCCAGAGCAAACAGAAGAAGCAGTAAACATTGTAATGAGTATCGGCCTCATGTAAACAATGGCTTTTTAATTCCTTAGGGACACTTTTTAAAAACAGATTAGATCAGAGGATCTCACACAGTGGTCTGCAGATCCATTCAGGTGGTCCACAGATAGTTCCCTCTACAGGTGTGCATGGAAGCAACCACCTGCAACAGAATGAAAGGCCACCCACTAGGAATGCAACACTACAGCCGTTTAAATGGCTAACCAATGAGCATAAGCTCACTGGCTATGATAACGGCTCCCAGAGAGCCAGCTGCAGCCTTGTGCTGCTGCCTCTGTACCACCATGGGCTCTGTGCTGAGATTTTCAGTGGTTAGATAGTTACCTAATTAACCGCTTTTTAACATCTTTACCACCCACTGAAATGGGTGCTGCACAGTGAGATATGGCATAGGTGGAAGAGGGCACCGGGGTGAGGTGGGGAGAACAGGTGATAGGTGGGAGAGAGCATTGGGGTGATGAGATGGTGGAGAAATTTAGGGTGTTCGGGGCTGGAGCTGGTACTGAAAAAGATGACTTTCCCCAGAGCCAGGGCTGTCAGAGCAGGAGAGAGTGAGAGACCCCGCTTCTTTCAACCCCCACTTGGGAGCTACCACAGGAAAGATCATTAAGTGAGCTACCGAGTCCCTCATCAATTTTCAAGTGGTCCATGAAAAAAGTTTGAGAACCACTGGATTAGATTCCTGAGAACATTTTACCAGTCCCATGAAAAAAATCTTTCAGCACTTAAGAGAAACCAATAGAGTTCTGTTGAAATTTCTCTAAAAACTTGCTGAATAGAGAATATTACCCTTTCAATACCTTTTGGAACCAGCAAGGATCTATTAAATTGTATTAGATGTTAAATAACCTATTCTAAAGGTAACATTTTGTATTAAATTCTATAAGACTTTTCTATAAGGGTCATTAGAGTGTTATTAGACACAAATTTGACCATGTTACATGACAACGTCTCTTTAATAAAACTTATCCATCCAATCTTTTGCCTTTTATTTTAGTGATACAACCTGATAAGAATAATACAATTTCTATCAAACACTAAACAGTTTATATACCAGAGTCCAGTCCAGCATATTTAATAAGACCAATATTTTTGTGAATTAGTTGGTACATTATAAGTTCACTAAGCCAGGCAGAAAGCTATTTTTCATTAATATTACAGTTGAACAGCTGCCACTCAGCTGCACCTCACATTTTTTTAAAGCTTCATTCAAACAGGAGCCATCTGATGCACAGAAATAAAATCATTAATAAAAACTTGAAAAACAGATAATGCTCACACTGAAAATTAACACCTTGGCTTCTTCTGCACAACTATTTTCAAACAGCTCCCACGCTGGCCTTCTTTAACAATGAGACCATTATTCTGGGGCAATGTAATATTTCAGTGACATCATTGCTAGAGCCCTGTGCAGATTTGCAATCTGTAAAAGTGGTCCAAGAATATCCACATACGTGGACACGGATTTCCGCAGATTTGCAGGGCTCTAATTATCGTTTCAGTAAGGCACAGCTGCCAAAACATAAGTTCTGGGACATCTTATTCAGAATCATACTCTTACAACAGCTGCATCCCATGTTCCATTCCTACAATGAACTCACCAATGCAGAGTCCCACTATCTTCAGTGGGGTTCCATGTGGGCACTGCAGCCTGTATGGCATAGCTTAGGACACCACTGCATAAATTCTCAAAGGAATGAAGTAGCTGAAGCCAGTGTCAAGTTAATTGAAGAGCACTGATTGGTAACACAAAGACAATTTGATTTCAGTAGCAACATGGGATGTATAGTATTTTCAAAAACACCTATGTCACTAGGATCCTAAAGTTATGTATGAACTGCACAAGGGAGACTATGGAGGTCTTCAGGGTGCACCAAAGTACTGCACTGTACCTCCTCCATACAAACAGTCTGCTGGCACACACTAAAGTTTGTATTACTGTTGTCCTCTTCTAACAGGTCTACATTAATCCAAGTAGGCACCTTTTAGTGCACATTAACCATACTCACCCTGAAGAATTACAGCATAGCACTTTGATGTGCAATGCAATTCACACTAAGATGTTAGGTATCGTGTAACTGACTAATCGAATAGTCAATGCATTTTTGCATTGATTATTCAATTAGTCAATACGGTGACACTGCCCCTTTGAAATGCCACTGCAGCATTTCAATGCGGCAGCACCACATGGAGCCCAGGATCAGCTAGGGAGTCTCCAGCTGACCCCGGGCTCCAGGCGGCTATGTCGCTTTGAAATGCCATGAGAAGCTTGATGCCGGACTTCCTGCTGCATTCAAAGCAGCAGCGCCACACAAAGCAGCTGACCCCAGGCTCTGTGCGGCGCTTCCACCTTGAAGTACACCCCTCTTCTCCCCCCCACTTGCTGCCTCTATTTAATGGGGGGGGGGGAGACCAATTAGTCAACTTTCCTGTCGACTATCCGATAAGCATTTGCTTATCAATTAGTCCTTAACATCCCTAATTCACACCCTCTTAATCTGAACTATGGGGGCCATGTGGACAAGCCCTAAGACAGTGGCTCTCAGTTTGGTCTTCAGACCACTAGCGTCTTGCAGGTCGGCCGAGGGCTCAGGGCCTGCCCCCCCTTGCAGTGGGGAGACCATGCATGTGCTCCAGCCCTGCAGCCTCCCACCCCATGTGGTTGGAGAAACAGCATTGGCTTCCTGCTGGAAGGGAGCCCCAAACTTCAAAGGCTGGATTGGGCTTGTGAGAGGAGGAAGCAATTCCACATGCTGCCACTCCCACTCCCCCTCCTTCTGGAGGCTAAAGGAATAGCAGTGCAGGGAACCACTCACCTGGAGGCTTTCCTCAATGCTCCCTTTGGCTGGAATCCTGGTCAATGGGAGCAACAGGAGGCGGTGCCTGGGAGCAGCTGGGGTGCCCAGATCCCTACCCCATCTTCCTCACACACACACACCCTCCTGCTGAGACCCTGCACACACACCCCAGACCCCTCCACCCCCCCATATACTCCTGCACCCAACTTCCTGGTCAGATCCCCACTGCCCCAGCCTGCTCCTGCACCCGACCTCCCACCCAGACTTTGCATCCCCTCCTGAATCCATTTTGTCATCATGGGTGGTTGGCCGGTGGTCCACAGAAAGGTTTGCATTGAGTGGGATGGGCTGCAAGACAAAAAGTTTGAGAACCAATGTTTTAAGCCCTACTTTTAAAGGAAGCAAGCAAATATAGAATTTACTCTGCTAACAGGAGGGCTGACAGCATTAATTAAGGAATTTTGTAATCAACTTTGAAGATGAAATACAAAATTTGTACCAGGTGTTCTTAATGTCATAGCATTTACACCATGAAATGTGATTGGGGAGAGGAAGGGATGCAGTTAATCTGAAATAAAACCACTATAACCAGAAGGAAAAGGCACATCGTATTTCCGAAGACTATTTCATTTTTGCAGCAGGGACAAAATGACTTACAAGAACCCAATCTGCTTGAATTTTCAGCTTCAGAAGAAGAACAAGATGCCTTCTCCATGACACCAATACTCTTCTGATGGGAGTCAAATATTTGTTGGAAATTTATTCTTGGCACATAAGAAAAGCTTGACTACAGCAACAGCAATAATTAAACACCTTTCAAGCACCTTCATTATGTGTGATGTAAATTTTTTCATTGCTATTTAGACACATCACAGCTGATGGAGCGACTTTGATATCTATCTATCTATCTATAGAGAGAGAGAGAGAGACTACGAATTTAACCGTAAAACATTCTGTCAAATCCTAGTGTTTGAGATATCTATTTTTGTTTTTAAAAACATGGATATCTACTTGAAATTGCATATGTTTATAAAATCATGAAAGGAGTTAAATGGAAAGCAATAATCAGAAAAAAGTGATATGCACAGTCGAACACCTCCAAATTGTTTTTATTTTTAAGACCGGGGGGCAAGTAGCAGTGGCATCAACTGATTCTTCTTTGGAATTTGTGCGATCACATTCATCAGGTAAGCATCAAGGCTTCTATGTTCTTAGAACTCATGTCTGTTTCCCTGGATCAAATGCAACCCTGATGTAACTCCATGGAAAGGAAAATACAACAGGCTATTATACATGCAGTTTTTATATTATGGGAAAGATTTTCAAAAGTGTACAGCTGAGGTTGCCAGCTGTCTGTTTTTAGACCAGAACACCTGGTAAAAAAGGGACTTTGACAGCTTCAGTTGGCACCCCAACCGGGCCTTTAAAAGTTCAACTGGTGGCACAGCATAGCTAAAGCAAGCTCCCTGCCTGCTGTGGCTCCAGGTGGCTCCCAGAAGCAGCGATATGTTCGGCAGAGGGTTCTGCACACTGCTCCTGACCCAAGTATAGGCTCTGCAGCTCCCATAAACTGGGAATCTCAGCCAATGGGAGCTGAGGGGTGGCACCTGAGGATGGGGCAGCATGCAGAGCTGTCTGGCTATGTTCTTCACAGGAGCTGGGGGAGTAGGCTGCTGTTTCTGGAGCTGCTTGAGTTAAGTGCCACTCAGAACATGCATCCCTGAGCCTTCCCACACCCGAACCACCTGCCCCAGTCCTGATCCTACTCCTACCCTGCAAACCCTTCAATCCAGCCCAGAACAGCCTCCTGCATCCCTAACCCACTGTCCCCAGCAAAGAGCTTGTCCTTCCTCCCTCCCGCCCCAAAGCTGCACATCTGCATATGCCTCCGAGCACATAACAAAATTTATTCTGCATGTGGACAAGGACTCCATTTCGGGAGAGTCAGGGAAGCAGCAGCTGTGCACTCCAGAATGCAGCTAGCTTTTCATCCCATTCCCAGGATGCTAAGGGAGTCAGGGGAAAGTACTGTACTTGCATTCCGTGCATGCCCCTCACACCCAGCTAGTGAGTATCCAGATACTCTTTAGTCTGGTAGTAGTACTTCACTGAAGAGTGGTGGGTTTCTTGAAGTAATTAAGGTATATATGTTAGGGCCATCTAAGTGTAAGCGTTTACATGGTTAACCAATCATCCTGGGCTCATTGATTACCATGCACAGTTACATTCAGGCTCCCATCACAACACTGCTGCCTGTGTCTCACCAGCAGCAGCATGGGCGGGGAGGAGGCAGGAGCCAATTCATGAGGGGAGCCGGCTCTTAATTTTTTCAGCAGTTATACGTTTACTTGAATAAATGAATTTTCACATCCCTAATACAGGTAATGTTTTCTATAAAGTAGGTTATCTTATGACACTACACCCGCACCCTCTCTAGGGATGGCCGGGTAGACGCAGAAGGGGTAGAAGATTGGGGTGAACTTATAAATGACCCATGACATGCCCTGAAATTTGTTTTTTTGAATAACACCCTGATATCAGCTGGCTTACTTGTCTTCTCTTTTGCATGAAAGTAGACTGCAGAATGTAGAATTGCATAACGTTCTGGGCAGTATACTAGTCCTGATTACTAGATTTAAGATTTATATCGGGAAATATGAGACATGCCTGTTAATAGAGCTTTCTGGGTGGTAAAATGCCAAATAATACAGCTTTTACTGTGCCAGCTTATAGCTAATAGCACAGGTTAAGCAACACATACTGCAACATTTTGCAGCATGAGAAATGCCTCACAGCTAGTGAAAGTCTTAATCTCAAACTGTCTTTTCAGCTGTCACATGTCACAACTTTAACAGGAATGCCACAAATGAAAATACAGTGCTTTTCAAATGGCAGTTTATTTAATTCACCAAGAAACACATCAACATTGCTATACTCACCAATCAAGTACAGCAGGGCTTCTCAAACTTGTAACTACCAACGCCTACGTTTCTGACTGTCCTAATACTCAACTCCTATGGAGCCTTATATTTTGAGCAGTGACTATCAAACACACTGGGCCAAACTCAGGGAAGCTGTCTCAGCCCAGCTAACCCTCCTGGGCTAGAGTGGAAAATCACTCCTGTGCAGGAAAGCCAACATTTTTGAGGATAGAAGATTATAATTTCTCTTTATCGTATGTGGCTATTTGGCAGGTCTGTCTTCTAATATCATCTTATAACATTATACCTCTCTTTGGTACCTACTGCCATGTATATCCATGGGTTTTAAGGAAATTACTACATGACATTACTGTAAAGGTGGGTACAAGGTTAACAGAGAGCATACTTCAATGAGAGGCTGTCATTTATTTGCTGTTAAATTAAGATTACATGCTATTCAATATTTTGCAAATAATTTCATTATTAACTTGGATAACAGAGTGTTTGTAAAGTTTCTGTGTGACTCCAAGCTGCCAGCACAAGGGAGGTAAGCACCAGGGGAAGCAAAGAGCTATTTAAGCTAAAGGACAAATGGCTATAAACTGGACATGCACAAATTCAGACTAGAAATTAGAATGCACATAACCAGAGGAGTGAGGTTCTGGAATCTCTCCCTGTAGGCATTGTATGGACAGTGAATTCAGTTTTAATAGAGAACTGGATAAGCACATCAATGCAATAGTGTGACAGGGTTCGGAAGATAGCACCCCTCCAGCAGCAGCGCAGAAGAAAGGGTGGCAGTCCTATATTATACCATCCTTATTTCTGTGCTGGCGTTCCAACCAGCAGCCATTTTCCAGCCAACCATCTCTGAAGGCCACACCACCACCAGCAGCAGTGCAGAAATAAGGGTGGAAATATTGTGAATGCTTACAATAATCCTACCCTCCCACAATTTGCTCTTGGCTCAGGACTCCTACAGTTAAGACATTGAAATTTCAGAATTAAATAGCTGAAATCATAATATTTACATTTTTTAAATCCTATGGCCATAAAATTGAACAAAATGGACCGTGAATTTGGTAGGGCCGTAACTGTAATGGTAATTAAGCACTGGAAAAAGCATTCCAGGGAACTACTCTCCTTGGAGCTTTTTAAGAACAGATTGGACAAACACCTGCCAGGGATAGTCTAGGTTTATTTGGTTCTGCTCAGAGCAGGGAACTAGACTAGACGATCTCTCCAGCCTACAATATTTATTACACTGATGTTAAATTTTTAACCGATACTCACTTTATCTACATAACTATGTGTTAGATTTCTGTTCTTTGTGAAATCTGAAATTATCTCCTTTGAAACACTTCCGTAATTTCCCCCGTACGTTAAAATAACCACAACACCCAGCTGAAGGCAAGAACGTCCCCATGCCCAACTTAGGAAACACTGAGGTTCAGCATCTAGAATTGCCGAGAGATACTAAGCACATTGATTATAAATTCACTCTACGATACTCTGACACTACAGAGAAGGATTTAGTTTAAGAACCTGAGTAGAACAAAGCATTAATTTGTGTTTCGAAACCAGTGCTCAAAACAATGCAATTCACTCTCATTTTCTGCACATGCAATTTCTATTTGAGTTCTCTCGGGGAAGCTATTATAAAACAGCTAAATGAAATGAAGAAAAATTTAACATCTATTTGTGACGCGAATTGAAATGTACTGTGATACTATACTACTTAAGAATCTGACAGTGTTTTGCACTGAACCCAATCTTTTGTAAAATTCTTCATTTCCTCTGTGAATCACCTTGGACATTTTCTGTAAAATACAATCGCCAGGGAGCAGAAGGTGAGAGCAGAGCAGAGCTTAGCGATGGCATCTGAGTCAGTGAGTGACAGTGAAAACAGCCTGCAAAGCATTTCATTTTAAGGCTCCATCTTGGGGGTTTGACATTTTAATTTGTAAGAATCTATGCTCTAGTCTTTACCTCATGCACCCTGAAGGATTCACACAAACAGATGTGAAACAAGCCCAAATCACAACCCACTGGCAGCAAGCATGTCCTCCTCTCCCCATCATGCCCCACATTTCACACCTATGCACCAAGCTACTTATTTAATAGCCGTAGCGTCGCTGTCTCAGGTGAAAACACTACATATGTGAAGAAATGAAACTGATCTAGGCTCCCACCCATTAGTTTAATAAAGTCCTGGAATTTCATATTTAGATGAAAAACATTTTTAAAAAAATCACATTTCCCTAGAGACTAGTGTAGTCCCCTTACTAAAAGTGCCTCTGCTTATTTTCTGGGAAGATCCTGTGTGCTGCAATCTAGCCCCAGAGACTACAATTCCCAGGAGCCCTTGAGGAAACCAGGAAGGAAGTTTTGTTTTGTTTTGGTGTCTGGGTCTCTCCATGTGTGTGGAGAGAGACTCTGAGCAGTCTGTGGACTCTTCCCTTTGTTTTTGGAAAAAAAGGAACCAGGCTGCTGTGGAGGAGTTTTAGCCAGTCCAGGAGCAGTTAGGTTGCAGCTATAGATTTGGATTCAGAGCCTTTGGGACTGGAATCCAGCAGGCTGCTTCTGAATGCCCTTTGGCTGTACCTGTAGCTAGAAGTACCACTCTGCACCCAGCACACAGAAGGAGACTGGCATCATCCACTCCAGCTGCTTCAAGCGCACCGACGCAAGCAAGTGTATGGTACAGTGAGTCCTGAGGAGTGCATACTCTGGGGTGTGATTATTCCAGATTATTGCTGGAATAATTTTATTCCTGGAGGCTCCCAAGGCACACCATTAAGGGCCAGTCAGGGGGAGGTACCGCCATTGTATGTTCTTTATGAGCAAGGGACAGCAGCAAGAGGGTGGATAGGGTTTTCCCCAACTAAACACCACCACCACTGGGATACTCAGGATCTCCCTTTATGTTAAAGCCATCAGGCGCCCAGGCACACCTGTGAATGTGACCTGCTCCCAAGTAACCCGGGGAGGAAAAAGGGGATTACACGAGGAAAACGAGGAGGGTGTTTGCATGTGCTGTGATTTCGAGCCAATATAAAAGATACTTAGCATTCATAAATGAGGCCACAAATAGCTGTTATTTGTATATTATGGCCTAAAATTTACAGGGATTAAGATTTCCACTATTAATCATAACAGGATTTTATTTCCAGGATGTTCAAAAATGTGTGTCATGTATGTATATGTCCTAACTTGGGCATTTCCAAGGCACATATCAAGATGATATACAGGGGCTTGTACATAATTTTATGTTGCTCAGCAACGTGAACAATCTTTTCCCATCAATTTAGCTAGCAAAGCTCTCTCTTCCATTAGCGTACCATGTTTTTACAAGCCATGCCGCAGTTGCGCTGCTATAGCTCTTCTAGAGTGTAAGCTAGCTCTAAGTTGTCCACTGCATATCAGCAGGAACCAGGCACATGTCTTAGGTAGAAAAAGCTGCTATTCTCTCAGTTCCTTTTTAGTTCAGTCTTTTGTGCTAGGCACATGCAGATCACATATCACTATTAAGTCCTTAGGCAGGAAAAATCATCAACCAGAAAGACAAAGCAAACAAGAGTTACACAGGTAATAACAACATAAAATAGCAACATAGATAGTAGTCTTGTGAACACGCTCTAAAACACCTGGGAGTATTATCCCACACAATTCCATTGTAACTTCACTTTAGTCAATGGAGTTACAACAGGGATTAATTTAATACAGTGACTATAAACACATGACTCCATAAATCCACAATTAGGTTTGCAATACTGATTATATGACAGTTGTTACTAGAAGGGTAGAAAGCCCTGTATTTCTGTTTGGTATGTTTTGTAGTATTATTTTCTCAAATTTATTGCTTAATTATAAATGAACTCTATGGAGATCACATACTAAATTATTTTGGGGAATCTCCTGGAAATACAGTTGAAAATATAAAGTAACTCCTTGTAAGAAGGTATTACCATTAATTTAAACCTGAATTAATTGTGATTTGAGGTCAGCAAGATTTCTAGATACAGCTTTGGGCATAAAATGTTCTAAAATGCTCTGACAAAGTGTGTAATTTAAAAGCAATAAATGAGTCTAAGAATTAGCTTCCTAACTGGGTCCTAGGTCCCTTGAGTTCCCACAGAGTGTCTCAATACAGGCTCTCCTATGTTTAGCACCCTCTGGCTTTTTGTTTGGCTTCTTTTTTTTTGCATCACCTTGCAGAGCGTTCCCACCAGACTTCATTCAAAGGATAGTCAACTCCCTTCCCTAATGGAGTTCACCCAGACTTCTCACTAAGCATATGCACTGAAAAGAAACATAAAACAGAATAAAAACTGGTCAACATTTTTCAGACACACACATATATACACACACAGATAAAGAAACAAACAAACAATGGATGCTACAATTTTCAGGAAAAATATACTTACCCATCTTCCACAAGCAGGGAAAAAATCTAGAAGAATGAGGCCTTGTCAACACCACGAGATAAGTTCGATTCTATTAAGGTCAATTTCTGGTCACCCATTTTTGCAAAGCTTTCAGGTCCATGTCCCTACACTGCACAAGAATTCAATGTCATTCAAAGTAGCAAGTCCCCATTAGAGAGACTGCCATCAACTTTGAGAGCGATGCACTATGGGTCGCTATCCCACAATGCCTGTACCACTTTGCATTCTGGGTTATACTCCTGGTGCATGCTGGGACCAAAACTGGGGGGCGGGTGGTTATGAGTTCATGTCATTAGCATCCCATAATGCACTCAACTCCTCCCTCCCTCCTTTGCTTAAGGCAATTGGAAACAGAGAAATTAGGGTGCATCTACTGAGTGCAAGTGGCTTCTGCCCTGCTCTCTGTTAGGGATGTTAGATAGTGTGTAATTGAATAGTTGTGTAACCGCATTACATCTATCTGACAGTCCCTAGAGGCAGGGCAGGTGGCCAGCACGCTTCCAGGCCCATTCCCAGGGAGTCCCTTGCCACCCTG
Source organism: Pelodiscus sinensis (assembly GCF_052426305.1). Taxonomy (NCBI): domain Eukaryota; kingdom Metazoa; phylum Chordata; order Testudines; family Trionychidae; genus Pelodiscus; species Pelodiscus sinensis. The sequence goes on from NC_143057.1 coordinate 33,425,535, forward strand.
CGCTGCTGCCTCTTTATCAGAGGCAGCAGTGCAGGGTGGCAGGCAGAAGCCAGTCCACGATTGGAGCCAGTTTAAAAACCTCTTATACAGAGGCAGTAACGTGGGGGAGCAGCAGCCCCTGTCCACGGGGGGTCCGAGCTCCCCATGGCCAGAGGCTGCTCTGCAGCAGCAGCCTATCTGCGGGGAGTTCAGACGCCCCCAGAGACAAGGGCTGCTGCCATGGAGCAGCCTCTGACTGTGGCAGGCCCAGGCTCGCAGTGGACAAAGGCTGCTCCATGGGATGCGGGAGTAGCCTCTGTCTGCAGGGAGCTCAGATGCCCTGCAGACGAGAGCTGCTGATGCAGAGCAGCCTCTGTCCGCAGTGAGCCCGGGCCACCGTGGATGGAGGCTGCTTCATGGCAGCCTCCCCAACGCCCCCACCTGTGCTGCTGCTCTGATAGAGGCAGCAGGGCAAGGGGTGGAGGAGGCACTGCAGAGCTGGTGCTGGGCTGGGGGCACTGGTTTTTAAGCCAGCTTCCCCCGACACTGGCTCCTACCTGCCCCTGACCCCACCTCTTTAGGAGGCAGCAAGGGGGGGCAGGTGGGTCGCGAAGCTGGCATGCACGGGGAGCCTACTTGAAAGATGGCTTCCCCATGCATATTGGCTCCCACCTGCCCCCCTCACCCTCCGCACTGATGCCTATCAGAGGCAGCGGGGGGGGGGGGGTCGGGAAGAAGGGGAAGAGTGCATGTAGTCAATAAGATTAACCAATAAGCCTGGGCTTATTGGTTAATCATGTTGTCATCTACACCTTGACATCCCTATTCTCTTTGTTGCTCGCCTATGTGCCCATTTGGTCCCTGAGCACAAGTGACTGCAGAATGGCATGGGAAAGTATCCTACAATGAGGGAAGGAATAAAGCTACACTGCCATGGAACCTGCAGCTAAGGATTAATGAGTAGCTCCAAGAACTTTCTGGGAGATCTCTCTGGAGGATTCCCATGAGATCCCAGCGTGCATCACTACTCTGCTTTTGAACCTACATATAAGAAAACAGGGAGGCCAGCCTGAAGGAGCAGGAAATGCATTGTATGAACGGGGCAGTCATGCAGAAATAATATTCACTAGTCTGTTATTCTAGCATGAAAACAATGTTGGCAATAAGATGAATATTGTAATAAACTGGTGTAATTCTGGACTGCCAGTCCCATAAAGTGAGTTAAATGTAGTAATAAGGGTGAAGTGACAGGGAACAATATAAGAGCAAAGATGGAACAGATGCAGAAACATAAAGAAGCTCAATTAAATGCCTTTCCTGATGATAACCAAGACCAGGAAGGAGGTGGTGAGATGAAATCTTTTATTGTACCAATTTCTGTTGGTGAGAGAGAGAAGCTTTCAAGCTTACTCAGTGCTCTTCTTCAGATCTTGGAAATGTGCAAACTGAACTTTTCAAAGATTTATGATTTGGCCAAATAGATGGTGCTTAGGATGGCAAAGGGCACATCCCTCTCACAAAGCCATTCACTCTGCCAAACTTCAAGACTACCAAAAAAAAATCAATATAAGTGAAACACCACATTTTTTTCTCTACACTCATTCTAATAAACAATTGAATCATTTGGACTGAAAATTCCCTCCCACAAACATACACTCAAAATCAGCCTGAGGCAGACACCCAGTATTGGAAAAATTCAGCCAAATATCATTTGGCAAAGTTATAACACAAGTGAAAACATAGTCTTATAATGAGAATCATAGAATACTAGGACTGGAAGGGACCTTGAGAGGTCATCGAGTCCAGTCCCCTGCCCTCCTGGCAGGACCCAGTACTGTCTAGACCATCCCTGATAGGTTAGATAAATGTCTACTCTTAAATGTCTCAAGAGATAGAGATTCCACAACCACCCTAGGCAATTTATTACCGTGTTTAACTACCCTGACAGTTAGGAACTTTTTCCTTATGTCCAACCTACACCTCCCTTGCTGCAGTTTAAGCGCTTTGCTTCTTGTTCTATCATCAGAGGTCAGAAAGAACAAGTTTTCTCCCTCCTCCTCATGACACCCTTTTAGATACCTGAAAACTGCTATCATGTCCCCTCTCAATCTTCTCTTTTCCAAATTAAAGAAGCCCAATTTTTTCAGTCTTCCTTCATAGGTCATGTTCTCTAGACCTTTAATCATTCTTGTTGCTCTTCTTTGGACCTTCTCCACATCTTTCTTGAAATGCGGTGCCCAGAACTTGATACAATACTCCAACTGAGGCCTAATCTGAGCAGAGTAGAGCAGAAGAATGACTTCTCGTGTCTTACTCACAACACATCTGTTAATGCATCCTAGAATCATCTTGGCTTTTTTTGGAACAGCATCACACTGTTGACTCATATTTAGCTTGTGGTCCACTATAACCCCTAGATCCCTTTCTGCCGTACTCCTTCCTAGACAATCGCTTCCCATTCTGTATGTGTGAAACTGATTGTTCCTTCCTAAATGGAGCACTTTGCATTTGTCCTTATTAAACTTCATTCTGTTCACCTCAGACCATTTCTTCAATTTGTACAGATCATTTTGAATTATGATCCTATTCTCCAAAGCAGTTGCAACCCCTCCAAGCGTGGTATCATCTACAAACTTAATAAATGTACTCTGTATGCCGATATCTAAATCATTGATGAAGATACTGAAGTGCTGGGCAACCTTCATAAGGAGCAACACTACTATAAACACTTGCACAGAAAATTCTGTCAACACCAGAGAATTTGAGAACACGCAGGGATAATAGTGTTGTGCATAACCTCCACGTTCCACAGGATGGGATTTGGGGGAGAAAATTCCCTAAGGGGACTACCTTCGAGAAATACCCCCATATCATCCCTAGAGGAAGTCTGCATGGCACAAGATTTGCACCCTCTCCCCCCAACCAGAAATAAGAAGTCCTCCCCCCAGTGATTTACTCAAGCAGCACAGCTGCGCTAGAACAAAACTTGTAGCTACTCCTCTTTTGCCCAGGGTGGTACCCAGGTGGCAAATGAGAACGTAAGGGTAAGTTTTATGGAGCTGGATACCATGCATCTCACCATGGGCTCATCCCACTTGCACTTCCCTTCAATTCCACACAGTCTCCTTCTACTGGAACACCAGATGTGCAGAAAGAGCTTGGCTAGGCGTTCTGTGGAGAAAGTGCCATGAAGATAACCAACCCTTCCTTGACACAGAAGAGGCAGGACTTGCCCATGAAGAACTCTTCTGCACATGGATCAGGTGAGAACAATCTAACTCAGCAGCATATTGCTCAGTTATTTACCATGTTCCATCAGGGTGCTCCATGCAGTATAATCAGAGGAAGACATGGTCACTGCCATGGACACTCTCAATCTACTTGCCAAAGTCAGTAAAGCTGGCACACTCCATAATACAGGTCAGGGATAGCCACACAGTCTCAATTATGCTGAGATGACTGCTGGTGGCTGATGTTGCTCAGAAAGACAGTGGCGCCTGCCATGAAGAGGGCATGGTAAGAGAGTATACAGACTTACTAATTTCTCTGGGGTGTTCATAGTGAGTGATGGGAAGAGACAAAGTGTTGACCCATAGGTAAGAGTCAGAGGAGAGGCCAATCATGTCTCACATTCCTGGAAATAAGGTGCAATTAGCTACTCTCTGAGCCAAATGTTCTGAATCTGAATTTCACCTTCAGGATTTTGATCATTTCTGATTCTGGCCTGGTATAGTATTAAAGTGGAGTTATCAAAAAACTGCTGCTTTATACTCCTGCATATTTATTTTCTACATGTCTGTTTCATTAGAGAACTAAAAGAAAAACAAAAATGTTTTGGATGTTAAGATACTCGAAGCCAGTGAAGCTTATCCAATTTTAAACCAGTGTAACCAAAATCAGAATTTCATCCACTGCTTTGTTCTGACACACCTATGATAGCGGAGGGACAGTGGAGGGTAAACAATACGGGTGCTGAGAATACAAGCAAATCAACCAACTGCAAAGCACATTTGTTTATTTGCACATGTAAACCTTACTGATTAAAGGTTTATTAAAAAGATTTTGTAAAAATACCCAAAGTTTGGACTATTTAAGATTTCAGATCATTAGCAGAATGCAGCATACATCTTAGTTTGAAAGCCATTTTTTCCATAAACTGCTTCACTGTGGTGGCTTTCAATTGAGGAGGGTATCTACTAAATTTCATTATTTCCCAAATGAAGCTTATATGGAAACAGCAATGGTACAAAACAAGGGCAAGCTGTGTTAAAAACTGTAGACTAAATATGGGGCAATTTCATTAGAGCAGTTTGTAAACAAATAAATGCAATATGAAATAGGAATGTAAAATCCCGTTTAATTGGTTAAGCAGGCAGGGAGCTCCTCCAGACCCCACCTGTTAACCAGAACTAGTTAACCTTTCACATCCTTAATATGAACTAGGGATAACTGGTTAATTATCAGGTAATTGACGAATCAAATAGTCGATGCATTTTTTCATTGACTATTTTAATTAGTCAGTAGGGTGTCTCCACCTTTGAAGCGTAGCAACAGCCTTAGGGTTGTTCCTACACTTGAAAGGCGAAAGCGCCTGTGGCGCTGTTCCTTTAAAACACTGCCACGACGTTTCAAAGTGGCAGCACCACATTGAGCCCGGGATCAGCTGCGGAGTCCCAGGCTCTGTGAGGCACTGCCGCTTTGAAGTACCCCCCTCTTCTCCACCCTCCTTTGCTGCCTCTAATAGAGGCAACAAGTGGGGGAGAAGCAACTAGTCGACTAGTCTATCGACTATCCAATAAGCATTTGCTTATCAGATAGTCAACAAGTCAACTAGTCCTTCAAATACCTAATATGAACAGATTTTAAGAGAGACAGTTATTTAATAGCAGTTGCTTCCCCATTGACTTGACATGACCATCAGTCAGAGTATAAAATAATCCAAGGAACAGGGCTAAAGATGCACTTTCTGTAATACAAATACAGGACTTGGCTGTCTTACAGCCATTTATTCCAATGTTTAACCATCCTGATAGTTAGGAAGTTTTTCCTAATGTCCAACCTAAACCTCCCTTGCTGCAATTTAAGTGCATTGCTTCTTGTCCTATCCTTGGAGATTAAAGAGAATATTTATCCCTCTTCCTTGTAACAATCTTTTAGGTACCTGAAAACTGATATAACATCCTGTCTTAGTCTTCTCTTTTCTAGACTAAATAACCCAATTCTTTCAGTCTACCGTCATGGGTCATTGTTCTAGACCATTAATCATTTCTGGTGGTCTTCTCTGGATTTTCTCCAGTCTGTCTGCATCTTTCAGGAAATGTCACATCCAGAACTGGACACAATACTCCCAGCTCAGTCCTAATCAGATTGGAGTATAGCGGAAGAATTACTTCTCATGTCTTACTTGTAACACTCCTACTAATACAGTACATTGCTTTTTTTGCCGCAGTATTATACTGTTGATTCATATTTAGCTTGTGGACCACTATGACCCCTCAATCTCTTTCTATAGTACTCCTTCCAAGGTAGTCATTTCTCATTTTGTATTTGTGCAACTGATTGTTATACTTTGCATTTGTCCTCATTGAATTTCACCCTATTTACTTTAGGTCACTTGTTCAGTTCATCCAGATCACTTTGAATTATAATTCTATCCCCCAAGGCACTTGCAACCCCTCCCAGCTGAGTATCATCCACAAACTTTATAAGTGCACTCTGTATGCCTTTTTCTAAATAATTTATGAAGATATTGACTGGACCCAGAATTCATCTCTGTGGAACCACACTTGTTTTACCCTTTCAGCATGACTGTGAACCATTGATAACTACTCTCTGGTAATAGTTATACAAACAATTATGTACCAACCTTATAGTAGACCAATCTAGGCTGTTTCTCCCTAGTTTGTTAATAAGGTCATGCAAGACAGTATCAAAAGACTTACTAAAGTCAAGATATTTCACATCTACTGCTTCTTCCTTATACAGAAGGCTTGTTACCTATCAAAGAAAGCTATTAGATTGGTTTGGTACGATTTGTTCTTGACAAATCCATGCTATTACTTATCACCTTATTATCTTCTAGACACTTGCAAAGTGATTCCTTAATTATTTGCTCTATTACTTTTCCTGGTACAGAAGTGAAGCTGACTGGTCTGTAATTCCCTGGGTTGTTCTTTGTCAGGGCTGTTCCCCACTCTGGCACTCTAAGTGCAGAAGAGGGGACATGCAAGAGACCTTAAAAATACCTTGCCTCTAAAGGCTCTGCTTACAAAAACTCCCGAGAGTCACAGATTCACTGCCACCATCAAGTGTCTGACCCCTTCTGTTAAAACCCATGAAGAATCACTTGAACTTCTTCCAAAGGAGTACCCCAAGCTCTTTTACCATAAGAGAGCTTGAAAAAGAAAACAAATTGCAATCTCTAGTAGCTAACCTCTCAGCCTAGGCAGGCACACACACAGACCTATTACATTCCAGGACACAAGAATCAAATCATTGCCTTAAAAAAAGTGATATTATTAGCAAAACAAAAATGTATACTTGATAAAGCATACTTGGTTGCTAGGTGTTACAGAGCAACTGAGAAAAGAGCAGATTAAAACAGAGAAAAATGGCACAACTCAGGTATAGTGAAGGGGGGACGGCAGACCCATGGATTTCACACAGAGAAGTTTAACCATATAGCAAAATAAAGAAAGATAGCCTGATTGTGACTAAACATAGACTAAACATACATTTCTCTATCTAGTCACAATCTGTACTGACCCCGTACTTCAAGGCCCAGTCCATTCCCAGTATTTCTTATAGGCAGGGCTCAACAAATAGTGTGTAGTTTACACCCCAGAAGAGCTGGCGCGGAGCAATCTGCGCATGCGCAGAACCACGCGGCTGGCGAGTGGGGCTCGCCGCCGCTCAGCGAGCCCTGCTTATAGGCATGGTAATTCTGTTTGACTACAGGCAGTCCCCGGGTTACGTACAAGATAGGGACTGTAGGTTTGTTCTTAAGTTGAATCTGTATGTAAGTCGGAACTGGCCTCCAGATTCAGCCGCTGTTGAAACTGATCAGTTTCAACAGCGGCTGAATCTGGAGGCCAGTTCCGACTTACATACAGATTCAACTTAAGAACCCCAGGCATCCCCAAGTCAGCTGCTGCTGAAACTGATCAGCGGCTGATTCCAGGAAGCCTGGGGCAGGGGCTTCCTGTAGTCAGCCACTGGTCAGTTTCAGCAGCTGCTGACTTGGGGACACCTGGGACAGAGCAGCTGGGGTGCTGCTGGGTTGGTCCAGTGGCACCCAGAGCGGCGCTACGGGACCAACCGGCAGCGCCCCAGCTGCTGTACCACAGGCGTCCGGAGCAAAGCCGCGGAGCACGGGGGCAGCAGGACAGCCCAGACGCGCCGTGGCTATCCTGCTGCCCTCGGGCTCCGTGGCTTTGCTCTGCTTTGCTCCCCGTCCCCCTGGTCTGCAGACCAGGGGGACAGGGAGCAAAGCGGTGGAACACGCGGGCAGCGGACAGCCCAGACGCGTCTGGGCTGTCAGCTGGCCACGTGCTCCGCGGCTTTGCTCTGCTCTGCTCCCCGTCCCCCTGGTCTGCAGAGCAGAGCAAAGCAGAGCAGAGCAAAGCCGCGGAGCACGCGGCCAGCGGACAGCCCAGAGGCGTCTGGGCTGTCCGCTGCCCGCGTGTTCCGCCGCTTTGCTTCCTCTCCCTGGTCTGCTGGAGACCAGGGAGAGGGAGGGCCCCATTCATAACTGCGGATCCGACATAAGTCGGATCCGCGTAACTCGGGGACTGCCTGTACTTCATCTTGCTTCCTCCAGCTACTAACTTAGAACTCACACAAAAAGAATGGCAATCAGGTAACCTTTACCATTGAAATTTCAGCACTGTATTGCACTGGTTCTTCTGACAACTGGTTCTTCTGACTGGTTCTCCCTGACAACACTTGTAGCTACCTGAGTTTAATCCTTTAGTCACCGAGTGCTAGCCAGCACTCCTCCTGTCCATCACACTCTTATTTCCTTTATAAAGATGGGCACTATAATAAAGAATAGTTCACTAGACTCTCTAGGAACCACCTTCACAGAGAGAACAGTCGAGCCCAACCAGATAACATGGCACTGGGAGGTTTACAGCTATAGAGACCCTATCAAGAATGCTGTGTCACTTGCTCTGGAAAGTTTCACCCTCAGATAACTGCCTTTTTAAGGTATTCCCCTGTAAAACTCTTAGCATCTATAATGTCACAAAGAGATGCTGTGACGGTGCATTGGGGTTTCCCCATCTCCTGCACCCCCGTAGTGGCACGAACAGACTTCACCAGCCAGTAGAATAGAGGGAGTTTATTGCTTCTCCAGGATACAGCACAGCACAGATATAATCTGGTTACAGGGCAGGCCTAGGATGCCTCAGCCCCCCTTGAGATAGGGGAGACTGGGCCCCTAAATTCCAGCCCCTTCCCTAGGCTGTCTCCTCCATGATCCCAGACAGCAACTCACTAACCATCCCTTCCAGCCCTGCCCCCCAGCCAGGGGCCGCATTCTACCTTCCTTTGTTCCTCTCTCTGGGAGGTAACCGGTAGAACAGGTTACCTCCCTGTCCCATCGGCTACTCGGCTGGGCTGTGGTACAGACAGCAGCCAGTGGGGGTCACCCACAGCCCAAGCCTAGCAACCAGCAAGGTACCCAAACTACGTCACAGATGCATTCTGGGATCTCCTCAGTTAAAGTATCCATGAATTTCACACGAAAGGATTTTTTTTCCCAAGATAAATTAAATGGTTATTTCTATGCTGAATTCCTTTCTACCCTATACACTCGAGAACTGCTAGAGTGAGTTTATTCAGCACATAAATCCAGATTTACCACAATGTTCATGTCAGCTTCATAGTTAACCTTTAGCTAGGAAAAAAACAACAACACGTTCCTCTCATCTTTAATAATTAAAAATAGCCTCATGGAATGAAATTCTGTCAAGCTCTCCAAAACTCTCATCATTGGATGGAGAACAAACACAAGAAGTTCTTTATGCTTTGGTGTGCATGTGTTTTTTTAAAATTTAAAGACATTTATATGCCATCTGAGATAGAACTATAAAATCACTACTAGGGATGTAAGAAGCCAGTTAAAAATTCAACTAGGTAATTGTTAAAAATCCTAGCAGTTACACACACTGCAGCTGCTATAATGCTTCTCTGCGGGCTCTGCAGTATACATTTTATATTGCAGAGCCTGCAGCAAAGGGCAACATCCGGCTCCTCAAGAGCAGAGCCAACAGCTGGCATACACTGGCTCCCAGTTGCCGACCCTGCTCCTGTGGAACTGGTTGCGCTTTGGGCTCTGCAGTATGAGTTCAGTGCGACTGCCCATGAAGACTTTACCAGATTAAACTCTTACCTCCCGAGTCACTAGAACAATGAACACCCAAACTGAGATTATTAAAAGGCTGTATTTTTATCTCAAGTTCTGACAGCATGTACAAAGCTTCTCTCTCATCATGCGTAGGGTCACCAATAAAATATTTTTCCTTGTTGTATAGTTGGACATAATTTGTGGCTACAGATCTAAATAGGTTATGGTAGGTTCTCTACGTTACATAAATTAAGGGGGCAGGAGGAACCCTATATGTGCAATGTATGTAAGTGTACAGTGTGGTTAAACACTGGCATAAATTGCCTAGGGAGGTTATGCAGTCTCCATCTCTGGAAATATTGAAAAGCAGGTTAGCTAGACATCTATCGGCAGGGCTCGACAAACTATGTAATCTACTTGCCCGTGACGAATAGATTAAAACCCGAAAGAGTTGGGTTCAGGCGATCTGCGCATGCACAGATCGCCAGACAGCGCGGCTGGCGAGCCCTGTCTATCGGGGATAGTCTACACCAGTGTTTCTCAACCAGTGGTACGAATACCCTATGGGGTATTCGAGAGAAGTCTGCGGGGGGGGGGGGGGGGGACACATCAATACAACTGAAAATTGGAGAAAACTTAATTTTTGTTTTAAGTTTTACAACGCTTTATTATTTTTGTATTTTTTACACCCAAAAATTTCATCGCCCGCCCGGCTACAATTAAGTTGTTTAAACAAATGTGTTGCAATAGTAGAAAAACATGTTGTGTGTCTGAAAACTGTAGGTACTGGGGGTACTTATTATTATTTTTTTAAAAACGAGTACTTTATTTAAAAAAAAAGGTTGAGAAACACCGGTCTAGATGGTACTGGGTCCTGCCATGAGGGCAGGGGACTGGACTCGATCTCTCAAGGTCCCTTCCAGTTCTAGTGTTCTATGATTCTATGTTTTAAGCAATTATAATGTTTTTCCCCACCTAGATCCTTAGAAATACAATCGAGCTCTGAGCCATATTTTCTACATTCCCCAGAAGATGGTTTGACCTTTGCAGACTATAACATTAAGTTAGAACAACTTTTAGTTTTTTCTGATAGAAATGTTTCAGTGAGTTGTTTTAACATTTATAGACTTCTTCCAAAATAACCACTTTTTTTTGTTCTCATATATATCCCAGTGCCATTTCTGTCAAAAATCAAGAGCAAAACTCCCACTGACTTCAATGAGAGCAGAATCAAAGCCTAACTATACCATGCACAATTATAGACATAACAGTAAATAACAGAGAAAGAACAGTAATAGGATCTTTTTCTCATTTGAAGACAGATTTTGAAAAAGGAGAGAGACGAAGTTTATAAACAATACTACTCATGCAGCATAAATTTCTCTTCTCTCGTTGCTTATTATTACTAAAAACACGGGTACTGAATAACATATTTGCTGCTAAGTTTATCTCCTTCCACATCTTGTGCCTCTGCACCTATTAGAATCCTTTAATTTTGACACTGCAATCCAGAACTGATTGTGTTGCCACAGGTGTAGGTCACATTGTGTTTCCATTTTAATTATGATATATCCACAGAGCAGGTTCACTGACTCCTTCTGGATCTACATTGACAACAGAATATAATCCTATGGCCTCAACTAGAAATGAACTAAGAAACTGATTCTGTTTAAAACCAATATACTTAAGTAATGAACTACAGTAAGTAATGAACTACAGTAAGAGAAGCCTAGAAAGTGACACAGCAAAACTGTTTCCAAGTATACTATTGTTTCTAACTTAGGGATGTGAAAGGTTAAGGGTGATGCCTACCAGTTTCAGTTTAGCGATGGGGGCTAAAGCAGCTCCATGGGCCAGGCCTGCAGGGGGAGCACCCCTCCCCTTACTTGGTTAACTGGTTAAACTTCAGGTATAACTGGTTAACCAATTAAACAGGATTTTACATCCCTATTCTAAATAGAGTATTTTTCAGAGATATCTGCAATGTGTTAGTGAAATTTCACTTTAACTCACATAAGGTATCTGATAAGCACAGAACAGAGAGCATGTATTAAATATTATGCAATAGACGATTTTAATAGCTCTGATACTCAACTGGCATAGCTGCAATGAATTCAACATAGCTTTCAGTCACCGGCATAAATTTCAGTGGCGCTCCACAGATTTATCCTAGCTTATGTTCTGCTCCTAAACATCCAAGATATGTGTTAATTGAAATGTATTTCTAGGATTTATATGACAATAAGTAAACAAAATTATTCTTGCTTGTAATTACAGAATGAGGCTGTCCTAACACTTTAAAGATAGGGTTCTCATTTAAAAAAATGCTACTTGCCAGCAGGTAAAATATTCACATACAAATGGAATATTTCAACAAACTGATGTGCTGAATACAGGACAACCCATCATGAGCACAAGCAAAGTTTACCAAAAATGTAATAGCTCAGCTCACTAGCAATGTGGATATCATAGCATTCTGTTCACAAATAGAAATAATCAATTACAGAAAGGCCTTAGCATTCAGTTTTATTCCTACCGAATCATTCTTTGAAACTCAGTTGATATTCCTAAAGGGGAAAATAGGAAGATAAGTTTAGGAATTGGTTGGACTAGAGAAATACTTTGATTACAGGTGTAGGCTCTATGTACACTCTCCTAAATCATTCAACAACCTCAATTTCTCAACCCTCCCATCACCCACTAATGCACTGTTGCTAAACATTATAATCTTGGGGTCATCAAGAAAAAAATGTTACTTAGGGAAGAGTTAGCTAAATTTAGACCAAACAATGTATAAAGTACTCTTCACTAACTTCCACTTCAATGCGTCTGGATGTCATTGCTTAAAAGCCCTCTATTGCTATTCAGAACCCTCCGTGATGTTGTGCACGGCTGGTCTATTCATTACTCTGAAAATGCTAATACACTGAACTCTGTGGGGCATTTCTATCAGAGCTTCTAAAGTAAGCAATTAGTGAAAAAGTAAACAGAAACATGCTGCATAATAATTACAATCCAAATAAACTAAATGTTTGCATGTTGGGCGTTATCTTTAATTTCGATTTTTTTAAGCAAATCAACTGTTTTCCCCAGATGTTAAACCGCAATGTGTCCTGAATTCTTTAGTTATGGATTTTGATGCACAAAGAAAGAAAAATTAGGCAAAAATTATTTGAAAATGATTTTCATTACGTTAATCCAAGGGCTACGTAGTGTTCTCAAGGTGATACTACATAGATCTCAAATTTTCCATTTGTAATTTTGAATACACTGAACCTCATTTTTACATTAAAAGACATCATGAATCTGAAGTGTAATAAATTTTAACAAATTAGTTTCAAACATTGTGCCTAGTTGAGTAATCCTGCCATTTTTGTGGCTTTACAATCATATTTTCCAGTTTTAAAATATGTTTTTCTCTTTTTACTGTCTAAAAAACCCACACAAACAAGTGAAACTCACTATACACAAAGTGCTGTCAAATGGACTAACTAAAACTGAAAAAACACACTTCGCCCATTTTTCTATTTTTGTATTATATTAATCTTAGTTGTTATGCATACCAAACCAAAAAACTCAATCATTTTAAGACAGATATGGTTTTTGAGTTGACAATGGTGATTCTCAACCACAAAGCAAAACACCGATAGGGAAGAAAAAAAAAAAGGCTAATCCTATACTGCACGATACATGAAGAGCTAGTATTAGGAATGTAAAAAATGTATACAAAATCAGATAACCAATAAATTTCTATCGGTTGCACAGTTAACCACAGGGCTCGATTGCCAGGTCCCAGCCTTGTGGGGCTACCAGCCTGGCCTGTGGCAGCTGGGCAGGAAAAATCCCACAGCATACTCCAGCAAGTGAAGGGCTGCTCTGATCAGGCCGGGCCTGGTGCATTGTTATCCTAACCGGTTACCCATATACATTCCTCGTTAATATTCATATCCGCTTTAAGATTTCCAGAAGTTATGTATTGGACGAAACCACAGGTCACACTTTGATTTTCCAGACTTCATCTCCTCAATTCTGGCCACGGTTTAAAGAAGGTATAGCATGCATGAAATGTGACCAAAAGACTTACTATTATCTATAAATAAAAACATTATATGAAACAAGTTATCCCATTCTCAACGAACAGACTTCCACACCACAGAAACCACCACAAGTGGCAACTTTGCTGACAATCTGAATGGAGGGGCCAAGAGCAGCATGGGCCAGGGAGACTCAACTAAGGATGTGAAGGACTAGTTGACAAGCAAACGTTTATCAGATAGTCAACAGGAGAGTCGACTAGTCACTTCCTCCTCCCTTGCTACCTCTATCAGGTAGAGGAAGCGGGGGAGAGGGAGAAGCAGACAGGGTACTTCAATCAAAGTGGCAGCACCGCTTGAAGCCTGCGGCCAGACCCTGGGCTCCATGTGGCGCTGCCGCTTTGAAAAGCTGCGTGCAGCCCGGGGCCAGTTAGGGTGTCCCCAGTCTGCACGCAGCATTTCAAACCAGCTGCGCTGCGTGGAGGCCGGGATTAGCTGGGGACTCCCCAGCTGACCCCAGGCTCTGTACGGCGTTGATGCTTTGAAATGCTGTGGGTGTCAGGCTCCTTGAGATGTTTCAAAGCGGCAGTGCCCGGCTAATACCAGGCTCCATGTCGCACTTTCGCCTTTGAAGTGTAGCAGGAGCCCTAGGGCTGTTGCTACACTTCAAGGGCAAAAGCACCCTATAGACTAATGCAAAATGCATCGACTATTTGATTATGCAATTACCCGATACTTAACATCCTTAGACTCAACTACTTTCTCCAACATAGAATAATCCCTCCAATGCTACCAACAATGGAGAAAATTTTACCCTACTGCTTCTCTCGCTAATTAGGTGGTTTGACTACTCAAATAATTTCATACCACATTTCAAAAGGCAAAGAGAAGATTTTAAACAATTCCTTTATTATTTAGGTCCATCAATGCCTATGAGTAAGGATGGGTAGAAATAGTGTCCCTAGCCTCTGTCAGAGGCTGGGAATGGGTGATGGGAGAGGGATTGCTTGAAGATTTCCTGTTCTGTTCACTCCATCTGGGGCATCTAGCATTGGCCACTATGGGAAGACAGGATACTGGGCTAGATGGACCTTTGGTCTGACCCAGTATAGCCATTCTTATTTATACTCTTATGTTCTAAGTTGGAAAAGAACCTGGATAGCAACATAGACAGATAGGCTCTGGGAAACTGCCACATGTCACTTGACAGAGAATCCATCAAGATGATTAGCAAGCGGCCATTACAGACTCCAAAGAAATGTCATTAATTATGGGTTACCCAAAAGTCTTTGTTGCCATAATACCAGAGTTTAAAGGGGCGCAAATAAGTGAAGTGTGACAGAAAGTGGTAAGAGAGAAAAGAATGGTCTTCAAGGACATGAAAAAATAATTTGGGTTAGCGCTCAGCACTCTGAAATTATTAGAACTACTCAAGATATTGAAAAGTTATTACACAAGTTACATGCAAGGACAACACTGAATGCACTGAGTAAAATGAATCCTCCACACCACCTGGAAAAGACCCATAGGATCAGAGTGGCTAGGCAAAGCTCTCAGCTCATCTAATCTGACCCCTTGAACCTTGCAAATCATTTCCCAACATAATCCCTAGCACTGTTTCACATAATCTAGCCTCATTATAACAATTTCTGCAGGGGTCTAGTATGAAACGCTCCTCATTTTCAGCTTTAGGCCATCATTCCTTGTCTTACCACATTCAGAAAATGTGACTAATCCCCTTCCACCCTGGATATTATTTCCTTGAAGGCATTTGTACAGTATTATCATGTCTCCCTTTAATCTCCTTTCATCCAGTCTATGTAAATTAAGCTCCCTTAGTCATTCATTGTATGTTCTCTCCTTATCATTTCAATTGCCTTTCTATAAATTCTAATTTTCCATACTTAAATAAAAATGGGGAGGGAGAGACAAGAGGTGCTCACAGGCTCACACTGAGGATGCCAACAGGTGTTTATAAAAATGTTAGAGATACACACAAAACCAAGCATGCCACTGATGTTTTACATCATCATTGTATTACAAGGTCATATATGATTTGTCATCCAAATCCCCAATTAGATGTCTTTCTGACTTACCTGTTCTCTCAATTTTCCTTAGACAGAATGGAAAGTTCTAGTATTTTAAATAAAATGCTGTACATAAATCAAGACAACAACACTCCCAAAAAACTCCACCAAAGACAAAACAAAAACAATCACATCAGCATTTGGACTGCAGAAGCAATCAATCAACATTGTTTCAAAAACAAAGCTAAAATGAAAGATAATTTACAAGATAATGAATAGCGTACAGTTTACAGAAAACCCAACAACTGCAACTCTGTATTGATATCTGGTAACAAATGTCTTAGAAAAACACAATGAAATCATCCCTGATCACAGACAACAAAGATGGAAAAGACCTATTAGGTTATTCAGTTGAACACTTACAGTATTTTCTCTAGTGTTCAGTACAGTCTACTATTAAATCCTCTGGCAATGTTGCTTCTACCACTTCCCTAGGGAGACCATTTCACAATCTAATACATCTAAGTCAGGATGTTTCTTCCCCACCTCAATATTTTTTTCTGAATTTCATCATACTATTCCTATTTATTTCTCTCCTATACATATTCACAATTAAGTCTGTCACTCATTTTAGCAATTGACTAGGACGTTGGGTGGGAAACAGATGTATCTAATCAGCCTAAACATTCTTTCTTCTCATACATGATTTAGAACCACCCTAAAGATACTTTAGAAAAATACTATCAGGTGCTCCCAAAAAAGTTACAAAGATGCAAACCAAAGGTTATGGGTTCAAAAGAATACATCTCTTTTAAAAATTAAGAATTAATACAATTCTAAAGATTTATGCTAGAAAATTAGGAAATTTGCTATTAAGGTCCAGCACCAATTTTAACTCAGCCCTCTGTATCCTTGGGTCACTTTTCTCCTACAACCCAAACAATTCCAACACTTACATAAAAAGCATCCAAATGTATTGCATATCTGAATTAAAAACTTAAAAACCACATGGTCCTGCAGCACTTTAGGCACTAACAAAAAATATAGATAGTATCATGAGCTTCCGTGGGCACAACCTACTTCTTCAGATGAAACAGGTACAAACTAACACAGCTACAACTCTCAATTAAAAGAGTTGAAGAAAATAACTTTTTTGTTGATGTTCTAACCTGACACCACTTTTCCAAGGGCAAGAGGAGCTCCAGTTTTACTGGGAGAGTAAGGGACTTATAAGCTGGGTATTTTGTTTTAAGTGGTGCTCAGCTTGCCTGGAAACATGGGTATTGACCCACTCTGGAAGATTCAAGAGAAGAGAATTGTGGTTTCCACTCCATACTGGGGGTATACAGAGTATCGTGTATTCTATTTTTCCAAACATTTATGCAACACTTACTACCAAAGTATCACTTTACAAAGATTTAAGCAAAGTAAAAGTCCTTCACGTGGTCTGATTTGCTTCTTCTCAGCCCATGGACTCTTGGAGGACTATTTCCCGCTCCTCCATGCCTTTTCTCTTCCACCTTCCTTTTCTTTGCAGTTATTTACATTGATTATTTTTGGAATACTAAGCATAAGCAGCAAGTTTTACAATATGCAAAGGCACGGCTCTTTATGGCAGCCATGGGAAACCTTTTTTCGGTGGGGGGCCGCTGACCCTCTGAAAAATCAATTGGGGGCCGCCCACAAGTGAAAAGCAGTCAACCCCCCCACTCCCTCCCCCCCAAAAAACAGGAAAAAAAGAACCCTCATTGATGTGGCCCTTTCCTCCCACCCCCACTGTGACGGAGAAAGACACTCCCCACATTTTCCTCAAACATCAGAGACCAGGAGGGCCCAGGCTAGTAGATTTTTTGTGCTCTGGGAGCTGGAGCACCAGTGTGGATTCCCTAATGCTGGGGCGAGCCCTGAGCCTCGGGGGCTGGATCCAGGCAACCCGGGCCACGTTAGACTCCCCAACCCTGCTCTATGGCCAAACCACTGTCCGATAGGATGGGGGCTCATCATGATAGTCTCTCAGCAGAACTATCCAGGAAGAAGGTACAGCACCTGGGATGTAAAACAACAGGTGAATGGTAGTTCATCTGCCAACTCATGGTCCATTTTTCTCAATTTCACAGTCATGGGATTTTAAAAATCATAAATGACATGATTATGGTACTTAACCTGGAAATGTCAGAGTGTTGTAATTACAGGGATCCTGTCCAAAAAAGGCGTTGTGGGGAAGCGGGTCACAAGGTTATCATAAGGGGTTTGAAGGACTACTATCCTTGATTTTGTGCTGCTGTTGGCAGTGGTGCTGCCTTAAGAGCTGGGCTGCTGAAGAATGGTGGCTGTTGGGCAGGTGCCCAGCTCTGAAGGCATTACCACAGTCAGCAGCAGCACAGAACTAAGGATGGCAAGCGATGGAATTATCGCTCTTACTTCTGTGCCACTGCCTGCAAAGCTGGGCCCTCCATCAGCAGTCCCTACTCTCCAGCCACCCAGCTCCAAAGACAGCAGAGCAAAAATAAGTGTGGCGTGATGTGATTATTGCTTATTCACTGCTGTTGACAGGGCACAGCCTTTGGAGCTGGGTGCCTGGCCAACAACCACAGCTCTCCAGTGCCTAGCTCTGAAGACAGCTCAGAAGTAAGGATGGCAGTATCATGACCCCCCTGCAACTTCCTTTTTGGCTAGGACTCAAATTTGAGAAATGCTGGTTTCCCCTTCCCCCCATGAGATCTGTATAGTATAGGGTAAAAGCACAGCAAAGACCAGATTTCATGGTCTGTGGTGCGTTTTTCCATGGACATGGATTTGGTAGGGTTCTAATCATGATAGTCGGAGTCTTGGACTGAAATGGAAAGGTACATAGATAGAATAGGTAGAAATGGGTCAAATGCCTACAGGCAGAGTGTTGCCAGCGATCTAGGCAGTGATTGATATTAGAATCTTAATTACAAATATCCTGACTTTCCAATATTTAGCTTTTATTTTAAAACTATATCACCTAGCAATATTTATTTTTGTGAATGTCACTTAAGTAGAAATAATATTCTGAATTCCACTCATGACCACTAGTATTCTCCTCTAAAACAGTACAAAATGTCCAAGAGCAAAAAAGAGGTTTAGGAGACATTGATGCATTTCCAGAAAACTGGTAGCTATCAATAAAATCTTGCCTACTGCAGTATCAAGTATACATACAACTACAGTAAGAAAAACTTCCTTCCCTTACCAAATAATGCAACACACCACAGTCAGCATGAAGCTGACAACACTAAAAATGACATTTTTGTGTGTCACAATGGGATTCTCTATTTCCACAAAAAAGTCACTGAAAAAACCTCCCTGGCTATCATGGAAAAAAGCGCATACTATCGGATTCCTCCAGCACTCAAATGTGTACATGTGCTATCCAACCAGGTATAGGCCTCAGTATCATATCAAAAATATTCATCCAAAAACCCTGAATTATTTAATGGACATATCCCAAATCCAACAGAGTATGGGACAGACTCTTTTATTTTGGATAGCAAAGCTTTACAGAGTGGCAACTATACAATGCCAACTCTTCAGCATAGAAATGGATCAAAAAAGACTCATTTAGCAACATTAAGCCAGGGGTTCCCGAACTTTAGCTCACAGAGTGTCTTTTGTCACAGTGGTGAAGTGTCTGCCAATCTTTAAGCACCTATGTTCCCGTTAGCTATAACCCAGTTCAGGAATCTTTTAGGATATCCAGTTTTTAAAACCAACTACATGTAAAAAACAAAACAAATACAGCCAACATGCTTCACGCACTTCTGTGAGATCTCTACAGGTTCTTGTGTCTTCCTTAGCCTGACTGTTTCTCACATTTCTTCTCCCTAATAAACACCTTCCACAGTGAGAGTTTCCAACTTACAAATAGAAATTTCAGGTCATACAGACAAGCTAGGAAGAAACTTAAGAGGCTGGAACAGGCGTAAATGAAGAGGAAGAATCATCCTCTCCATGATAAAAAGGAAAAGTGAAAATATCAATTACACTTTGCAATCTGGGGGTAAAATTTTGGCCCCACAGAAATCAGTGGCCTAAACTCCCATTCTCAAACTCCCATTCTCAGGCTCTCAATACATTATGCAAGCATTTAAGGCTCCCTGAACCCCTGCAAAATAAGTAAGCAGTATCCCCATTTTACAAATGAGAAAAATAAGGCACAGAGAACCCAGCTGACTTGCTTAGGTCCCAAAATAACATCTGTGCAAAGCCAGGAACGGAACCCAAGATCCTAAGTATCAGTGTGGTGATTGAGCCATTATACCATCCTTCTCCCACAGCAGCTTTTTCACAACTTATTTTGTTCTTGCTCTAAATCATACAAACATTACATCTAGCACTGTACACTGCAAATTAATTTTAAGTACTTTTTCTGGCTCCATTTAATTCTCCAGTTTCTCTGCATCCTCTTACGTTTGCTGTCCTACCATCTCTAGAGTACCTGCAATGATAGTATGGTTCCAAATATAAGAGGTATAGAATAAGGCCTGAATTTGTACCGACTTTCTAGCCCTGGTAGGTCACAAGCATTCTAAGCATTTAGATATTGTGATTATGTATGGCAATGGCTAGAAGGACCACTTAAACCGTTTCTAACCCATTTCTAAGGTGCAAACTTGACAGCCAGTCCAAAGGAGAATACCGTGAGGAATGAAAAGTCAGATATTTAATGCCATATCACTCAGCAAGGAGAAATTAAACTAGGGAAATAGAAACTATAAGTAAGAAATCTGTAGCTCTACTTTTGCTTTCTAACTAAAGGCTAAAAAGTAAGGGAACTTGCCACGCCTTCAATAAGGGCCCCAAGAAGAGTGAAATTGAGAGGCAGGCATGAAATTAGTGCTGGTGGAATCACGAAAACTTTAATGCAACAACTTGTTCTCCCTCTGGAAGGATGCCTGTAAAAGCTGAGGATAATGCTGCCCCAAAGCTACAGTTGTAGCTGTAGGGTATCTCTCTGCTTCTCTTCTTCCCTGCACTAGAAACACAGCAGCAGGGCGGGAGAAACAGCTGTGCTGCTCTGACATTCGTCAGTACAGAGAGTTCACAGAGCAGGGATCAGCCCTGCTTTCCCACAACACTGCACTGTGGGATGATTACCCTCATTGCTTTGCTCTCTCTTTCCACAAGGTGCTAGCAAGGTGGCTATGAAATGTCGACAATGGGAGGCAGAAAAACTGGTATGAGCATTTTTTACTTTTGACGACATTTGCATGTTGACAGCATGTTTGTCGCCAAACCTCCCCTGTGTAAACACAGATTCCATTGTGGATCTTAAGTACCTGGCAAGTTTACTGAGGTTGTGCATCAAGATGAGGATATAACCTTAACAAGTATCTGATATACAAGGTTTATTTATTACATTATAGTGATGTGGCTTACAAATAGGAATAAAAGGTCAAGCAGATCCTGAAAGAAAAAAAAAAATCAGCTAATTAATGGCACGCAGGAACTTTCCCTTTCTGGCATCTGCGTGGGGGCGAGGGGAACGGGACATTATTATCTTCTTAATCTTGCAAATATGAACTAATGCAGTGCTGTTTTCCTGAGTTGGCAAACAGGACACTAAACTCCACCTCCAACCACTTCTATTTTCTCCTGCAGCAGCAGTTTGAAACTGGTAAGATTCTGGCCAGTTCCACTCCAGTTATTCAAAACCAAGTGGGCAGTAGTGAAACATCTAAGAGTCATATGAATTCACTTTGCCGATGTTTGGTAAAGATGTGAGCACCAGCAAGAACAGGTCCTGGAGCTATCAATCTGAAGGAGAACTCCCAAAACCAAAAAGCTTCAGTATTACATTCCTCCCATTACCCTTTTGCAGAAACAGTCTGGACCCAATGTGCGGTGGTAAGAAACGGATCCTATTTAGCAGACGGAGGAAACAGGAAGAACACAAGTTCATTGGACACCAGCTAACTGGGGTTATCATGAAAGACTGAGCTCTTCATCAAAAAACAATCCAGGACCCCACTATGAAAACTGGGTTTCAATTTGGTATTTAGTTCCTATATCTCACAGACAGCCCATTCATTTGATCTGTACACAAGACTCTAGCTAGGGGCTTACTCCTCGGGATGTCAAGATGTGGGAGAACTTTTTGCATCCTGATGTTATATCTGCTCCTCTTCTGAGGAGATTCAGTGGGTGAATGCAACAGTTGAACAAACTTCAGAGCTGGAAAGTACAAGCCTAGACCATATGCTCTATGCGGCAGGGACTGTGACTTCCTGCACGCTCCATCCCTGGCAGAATGTCTGGCGGTGTAGGATAAATAGGCGCGGCAGATTTGACTTTTTTCTATTTGACAAAAAAAAATGCTTCAGAGTAAATTATCAATTAAATGTTCATATTTGCAGGGAATTACGGGGGGTCAGACAATTATTTAATGACAGCAGACATTGAGATTTTTAAAGTTAAAGCTTTATAAGAAACAAATTGTCAACATCATGTCAAAATATACAAAGGAGATAAGTCTTCAATTCTCAGGCAGCATTTTTCTTACTCAGCCTATCTTTACATTTCTATTACCAATGATATATATAAAAAAAACCCTAATCCTTACAAGCCTAACGATAAATAGCAGCAAGTGTGGGAGGCAGTAGTTTACCAGAGCAAAACTATGGCAACCAAAAGGAAGAGATGGAGGGGTTTGATTACACAAGGTGAAATGATGTTTCTCCTAGTACCGGTTCTATGTAATTTTTTATATTTTAATTTTGAGAGCAGGTTTGGGTTAATAAAGGGAGGTCCCATCATGACAATCCATATGCTCAAAACTATTCACAGTAATCAGAGCACAGACACTGTTCTGGTTATTTGCAATAAAAATTGGGGGAAAGGTTTCGGGGACAGAAAGATGTTAATGACTTTTGGCCTAATATTTAAAATGAGTGCATTGCCATAACAGTGAGTCTTTTTTTTACCATGATAAACACAGACATTTTGTATAATAGAAATTCGAAAAAATAAAATAATTAATTTTTAATAGTTTATTCCTTTTTTCAGTCTCACTCGGCTATTTCCTTCAATAATACTCTGTACACAAATCATCTTCAGTAGCATGGACTATCAAGCGAGCAACCCACGTCAGTGTTTCGTTCCATCTGCATGCAAATGTTCCACTTGTAACACTATCAGTAAGAAGGGTATATTTGATTTAAATCAAATTGATTTAAATCATTATTTAAATCACTAGTCAAGAAGATTTGATTTAATCATGGCTTTCTACGTAAAAGTGCATTCTTTTTGGTTGTCATAACCTTAATAAATATTCTTCACAACTCAGAAATAGACGTAGGTTTCATTTTTAGAAGGTACACACTATACATTTTTACACTAGGGATATAAAAGAGCAGTCAAATAGTCAACTACCCAATAAACCTAGGCTTATCGGGTAGCCAAGGTGACTGATAGCATTTTCCTCTCCCCCCCCCCCACCTCCATATCACAGGCAGCAAGTGGTGGAGGGGAGAGCAGGAGCCAATTCCCCCCAGCACCGTCTCTGGGGTACAGGGAGGCGGTGGGGGAAGACGGGGAAAAGGGGAGGCAAGGCACAGCCAGGAATCCGGTGCCTCTGAAAGAGTCCCCACTTGTGCTGGGTTCCCCGCAACGCCTCCCCCCGCTATCGACTACTCGATTAGCTGAAATTTAACATCCCTATTTTAAACAGTGATTTATTTTGAATACTTTTCATTAGTATTACAGCTACATCATAAAATGAATGATTATTCGGTTATTTTACTTAATCGAAGCAGATAGTTCATCTCCCAATGACTTTATAAATATCTCCAATTCAACAGGTTAATCATTAATATTCGGAGGATTTTCTTGCCATAATGTATTAGGGGGAACATTAACAGACAGACATTTAAATTGTTTTACTTATATAATGTTGTTGTTTTAGTTATTCTTGGACCGTTTTCTTCAACAGCTGTGATGAAGTGGGGATTGTGTTCACTCTGCTTGCTTTGTTGTGTTGCGTGTGATTTCTACTGTCCTGTGGTGGCCCCATGTGGGTGCCTCAGTTTCCTTGGGCACTGCTCTGCTGTTCAGAGGAGGATGGGAATTGCAAGTTTGACTCACAGAGAGAATGCAGCCTGAAAGGGGGTGTGACCAGGTGACATCTTTTGCGGGGGAGAGGGGGTGGAGCCAGACAAAGGGGAAGGCGGCGCTGCCTGCAGACGAGGAGGGGCTGATGAGGTTGTGGGGTTTTCAGAGGGGGCTTGGAGCATGATGGGAGAAACAGGGCCCAGGGCATCCCCTCCCTAAGTTGGATTATACTGGCTGCTCTTGGTTCCTGTGTTAACAACAAGACTATGCTACACAATTTTCTGTGAACCAATTAACCTTCTTTCTGTTCTACCTGTTGGGGATGCAGGGCCCGGTGACTACCCCACACTCCGTGACAACAGCAAATATATAATATTTTAACAAAACAAGCATATGAATTTTTTAAATGTACAGTAATCAATCATTCAGGTTTTTTAAAATCAGGTTAGTTTTTGTTAAACTATTTAAGAATATATACAATATATACAATATATGTTAAATATTTTTTAAACAAAAAAAATCAATTGACCTTGTCAGTCAGGTCAACATGAGAAACTTAAAATATTGGCTTCTATTCACTGAACTTTTTGAAACTGCACTTTTAGAGAGAGGTAAGGGACTGACTCCATGTACACAAATTTGAGAGGGATAAAAGGGCTGAGGTCTGTTTTTTTTCCCTCACTTCTATACATTATTTATTTAAAAACATTTTAGCTGTTAACAAATATGTTATCTCAGGACACACACATCCAGTTTGAGAACGGATATCTTTGAATCTAGACTGAGCACTGAGTCCCACTGGATAGATAGAAAGATTACCCTAAATAATCTATAGCCTTTAGAACCCATAAGATCAGGTCCCTAATATATGAACTATTGGAACTCATTTACAAAACTTTTCAAAAAGATGACATGAATTAGAATTTATAATTCCTATTCCATGATGAGATATCTCTCAACTATGATATATCTTAATTAAAACTATCCTTACACAGGTTTTTCCTCAAAACACTTTTAAAAAATCCGATGTAATTAAAAATCTGATTTTTTCTATTTAAAACAAATCATTGGTTTTTTTTTATCCATCCTGTCAGTAAGTATTGTAGAAAACACATACATAGCCTTGAAAGGGCACTGATGTTTTACCCATTAGTAAAGTAAAATTCATTGGGTTCTACCTGCTTAGTTTCTTAAAAAGAAAGTAATCAAAATGAGACCACCACAAAACTTGCTTTTACTATAAAGCAAGCCTAACCTTCTTCCCACCAAACTACATTGGTGCCTTGCTTCTTCTTCAGTGGGTGTCATTAATGGAAAGCCTCTAGGCAACTAGCATAAATTTAAGTTGCTAAGACAGTTGTTTAGGGAAGCCTCTTCTTTTACTATCCATCTTTTCTTCTTAAACAGTATATTCCTCTTTTCATAAACAAATTAAAATTCACTTGTTTCTTTCATGCTGTTCAAACTAAGGGTGAATGACTTTACAGCATGTCACTTAAATTGTAAAAATGTTGTACTGATTTACTAAGGGGATGCAAATTTAGCATTATTACTCGAGGTACACTAAGCAACATTTGTACTCCAGATATTTGAATGCTGTTAGGAACCACCAGCATGGAAAATTTTAAAAAGTCTCTTGTCTGATGGGTGCCTTGGGGCACCTCTTCTGACTTCTACAGACTTCTGACTTCTACAGTCTTCTGGATTTTTATGCTTTTCTGATGGCTTCCAAACAGGAATTGGATAATCTTCTCTATTCAAGAGAATGAATGAGCATGTGTAGTATTCAATACACTAGTTTACAGTGTAAAGATTTACAGAACTCACTGAGAAAACCATTTTGGTCCTGCAGATTTGCCATCTGGAAGGTTTCTCATCATATTTAAATTTCATCTGTTGCTCTCTACTTCAAACTGTACTTTTGTCCTCCCGTCGCCAGCACGATTTTTAGGTTATTCAAAAAACTGTGTATTTGTTGTTTTCTTAAAAATACATTTGACGCATATAACAATATCCCGGACTAGGGATGTAAATAAATGACTAGTCAACTACCCGATAAGCATATGCTTATCAGGTAGTTGAGTAGTGATTTGACTAGTCGCTCTCTGCCCACCCACAGCCCCCCACTTCCTCTATCAGAGAGAGGCAGTGGGGCAGAGGGGGAAGAACTGGTGCTGGGGGCAGCCAGTTTAAAAGCCAGTTCCCCTCAGCACTGTCTCCGCAGGGGAGCAGGGGAAGCAGAGGCACAGCAGGGAAATGGCGTGAGCAGGGAATGGAGCAGTCCCCGCTCGTGGCAGTCTGCGCGCGGCTCTTGTACAATTCAAAGGCAGAGGTACAGTAGGGAACCCGTGGAAGCGGGGACTGCTTCAGTCCCCACTGTGAAATGTACAAAAGCCGCAAGTGGGTCTTGTACATTTCAAAGGCAGAGGTGCAGCAGGATAGCGAGCACCCCCCTTATCGATTAATTGAGTAGTCGATGGAAATTTAATTGACTACTCAATTACAGGCAGTCCCCGGGTTACATACAACATAGGGATTGTAGGTTTGTTCTTAAGTTGAATCTGTATGTAAGTCGGAACTGGCATCCAGATTCAGCCGCTTCTGAAACTGATCAGTTTCAACAGCGGCTGAATCTGGACACCAGTTCTGACTTACATACAGATTCAACTTCAGAACCCCAGGCGTCCCCAAGTCAGCTGCTGCTGAAACTGATCAGCAGCTGATTCCAGGAAGCCCGGGGCAGAGCAACTCTGCCTCGGGCTTCCTGCAGTCAGCCGCTGGTCAGTTTCAGGAGCGGCTGACTTGGGGACGCCTGGGGCAGAGCAGCTCGGATGCTGCTGGGTTGGTCCAGTAGCGCGGCTGCTCCTCGGCGCTACTGGACCAACCCAGCAGCACCCCAGCTGCTCTGCCCCAGGCGTCCTGATTCAGCCACTGCTAAAAACTGATCAGCAGCGGCTGAATCAGGACTCCTGGGGCAGAGCAGCTGGGGTGCTGCCGGGTTGGTCCAGTAGCGCCAAGGAGCGGTGCTGCGGGACCAACCGGCAGTGCCCCACCTGCTCTACCACAGGCCCCGGGCTTTGCTCCACGTCTCCCTGGTCTGCTGGGGGGGGCACTAGCTGCGTCCCCCCCCCGCAGACCAGGGAGACGCTGAGCAAAGCAGCGGAGGACCCGGGGCCGGCCCCGAGGCGCTTCCAGCTGATCTGGAAGCGGCCGCGGGTCCGGCCCCGGGTCCTCCACCGCTTTGCTCCCCGTCTCCCTGGTCTGCTGGCTCCCCCAGCAGACCAGGGAGACGGGGAGCAGCTTTTCTCGCCCCGGAGGAGGCGAGCAGCAGGACCAGGCGTCCCGCCGCTCCAGTCCTCCAGGGCGAGAAAATCCCCATTCGTAACTGCGGATCCGACATATGTCGGATCCGCGTAACTCGGGGACTGCCTGTAGTTGATTAATCAAAATTTAACATCCCTATCCAGGACAAACCTCATTGAGATAGGCATTTTAGGAACTCTCTGGACAAAAATGCCAAGGTTTGTGTAGTTTTGAAAGATTGTACAGGCAGTCCCCGACTTACGCGGATCCGACTTACGTCGGATCCGCACTTACGAATGGGGCTCTCTCGCCCCGGAGGTCGAGGTAGCGGATTGCTACCTGCGAGCTCCGGGGCGAGAAAGCCCCGTTCGTAAGCTGCTCCGGTGCCCCTGGTCTGCTGGAGACCGTCCAGCTTCTCTGCTGGAGAAGCGCGGGAACCCGCCCGCTGCTGCCGCTTCAGTCGCGGTGTCTGTGGTCTGCTGGGGACGGTCCCCAGCAGACCACAGGCACGGGGACTGAAGCGGCAGCAGCGGGGGGTCCCGCGCCTCTGAGGCTTTGCCAGAGCAAAGCCTCAGAGGCGCGGCACCCCGCTGCCGCTGCTGCTCTGCTCCCCATGTCCCTGGTCTGCTGGGGGGGGGGGGGCGCGGCTAGTGTGCCCCCCCCAGCAGACCAGGCTTTTGTTTTGGACCCTGGAGCAGAGCAGCTGGGGCGCTGCCGATTGGTCCTGCAGCGCCCTCTGGGCACTACTGGACCAACCCAGCAGCACCCCAGCTGCTCTGCCCCAGGTCCTGATTCAGCCGCTGCTGGTCAGTTTCAGCAGTGGCTGAATCAGGACGCCGGGGGCAGAGCAGCTGGGGTGCTGCTGGGTTGGTCCAGTAGCGCCGAGGAGCGGTGCTACTGGAGCAACCCAGCAGCACCCCAGCTGCTCTGCCCCAGGCGTCCCCAAGTCAGCTGCTGCTGAAACTGACCAGCGCTGACTACAGGAAGCCCGAGGCAGAGTTGCTCTGCCCCAGGCTTCCTGGAATCAGCTGCTGATCAGTTTCAGCAGCAGCTGACTTGGGGAAGCTTGGGGTTCTTAAGTTGAATCTGTATGTAAGTCAGAACTGGCGGTCAGTTTCAGCAGCGGCTGAATCTGGACGCCAGTTCTGACTTGGATACAGATTCAACTTAAGAACAAACCTACAGTCCCTATCTTGTACGTAACCCGGGGACTGCCTGTATGTCCTTGGTAAGAGGAACGTAGCCCTCCAGGAACTATGAATAGTGGGAGGTGGTTGGGTACATTCACTGGGTTGTAACACTTCCAAAGAGCTAACCCCACTTAGGGTAAGGCTCACATATGCTGTTTTAAACCAATTCTCCAAAGAATAACAAAGAATGGATTTTTGACGTGAGTTAAAACTGACTACGGACCTTGTGATCCAGCAAATGGACGGGACCCTCTGGCCAAAATGTTTTTGGCCCATTGGGGCATTACAGGACTTGCATGCTGGTTCTGAGCTGAAGCTGTGATGAACTTGTGATCACAGGATAAAACCCTGAGTGGTGTCTGAAGGACTAGTCACCAATCAAAAGCCCTTGCTAGAGTTGTGGTGATCTCTGGAAAGCCCCTACATGCATATAGGTTCTGTGATTGTTTTAATAAGTTTTCTTCATAATGCTTTCACCTTAAAAATAAATGTGTTTTCTTAGAAAGGACTACGGGGTAACTTACTTTGGGCATGATTTTTTGAGGGGAGAAGCAAAGGCCTGTTTAAGAAAGTCTCTCTTTTGCTGGGAAATAAGACAATGAAGGCAGGGAACTATTCAGCCTGGAAACACGTCAGTCAGAAGGGAGAAAGACACGTCTGCAACCTAGAGAGGCAATGGATGAAGCCTGGAGCCTAGGACTGGGTGTCCTTGCTAGACCATAGAAGGGGAATACAAATGTAGTTATGCTGAGTTGCGACAGCATCTATTGTAGATTTTTCAAAAAAAAAATCAGTTATTTATATCTTATATTACTTGACGACTGTAGTGGCCAGGACATTTTTGAAAGCATACAGTTAGCTGCCCGTCCCTCTCCCCCACAAAAAATAAAAAAATACTAAGATGTAGCACAGCTGATTGTATTCACAAGGCATTTGTCATCATGCAACTGAATTTCTTCAGCTTCAACTTTATTTTACTGGGAAGTACTGTTGATTTTTTGTTGTTGCAGAGATTTCAATTTCCTTTCCAAAGTTGCTACAAAGGCAATTTTGGTCAGTATTCATTCCTCTAATACACACTTTCTACTACAACTGTGTGGGAACTTCCTCATTGTCACATAGGTCCAAATATTGTTTAATATTATCCAACATATGCAGATACTTCAACTAATTTGGGCCTTACCACTGCACTAAAATCTCCTGTAGGAAAAAATTCAGTGTGTATTGGATAAGAGTAATCAGTGAATAAATCTGATAGAAAATCAAGATATGCTGGAGGGGCATGCGTTTATCCAATGTGCCAGAATGCAAGAGATTATGTCCTCTCTCACCTACAATAAACTGAAATAATCACGCCAATGAAAACAACTTTTTGTTTATTAAAGTGACTTGCCATTACCAATTAGCATAATGTGCAGCAAATACACATCCCACTCAGTCTTCAGGAGGAAATGTAGAGACAAGAAACTCTTAAGGGTCCCCTCCTGCAGTTCAACTACTGAATAACCAGTAAGTTGCCAGCTCAATTATTAAATTAAAAGTCTAAATTTAGTGTTTGTCACACACTAAAACTATGTACTAGAGGTGGGCAAAAGCCCGCCTAGGGCTTTGATCAGGACCACAAGGCAGTTTTAGGCCCTGCCCCAACAGGTATGCCCAACCTGTGGCACGCATGCCACTGGGAAAGGAGCTCAGCCCCACCCCTCCTCCCCCCATGCAGCCACTGGACAGGAGGCAGCGCTGGGACTGAGGCTCCTCAATGGCACCTCGGCCTGTGGTCCAGGGCCAGCCCCAGAGGCACCGCTGCTGCGGCCCATGCGTCCTGGAGGCTGCCCGGGAGGGTCTGAGACCTAGGGCTGGCCCCAGAGACGCTGCCGCCGTGGCCACCCGGCTGATCCTGGAGACACCACTTCGGTAGCCACAGAGCCTCCAGAAACAACTACAGGT
This sequence comes from Pelodiscus sinensis, assembly GCF_052426305.1. NCBI lineage: Eukaryota > Metazoa > Chordata > Testudines > Trionychidae > Pelodiscus > Pelodiscus sinensis. The sequence goes on from NC_143057.1 coordinate 33,455,437, forward strand.
CGCGTGGCTGCAGTAGCGGTGCCTCCGGGATGGCATGACGTGGTGCCTTGGGGCCAGCCCCAGATCATGTGACCCCAGCAGCAGCATCTCCTGCCTCCAGGGCAGCTTTGGGACATGTGGCTGTAGTGCCTCCAAGGCTGGCCCCAAGCCATGTGGCTGCAGCAGCAGCGCCTCCAGCGCCGGGCCTCATGCCTCCAGGGCAGCCTGTGACTGAGGTGCCCTGGGGCCAGCCCCGGACTACATGGCCACAGCGTCTCCTGCCTCCATGGCCGTGGCAGCGACATCTCTGGTCTCCATGGCTATGTGGCCATGGCAGCGGTGCCTCTAGGGCCAGCCCTGGGTCACGTAGCCATGTGAACTCTGGCCTCCAGGGTTGACCCACGGCCGCATGGCTGCGGTGCCTCTGGCCTCTGTGTCCACAGCACCTCTGGGGCCAGCCCTGGACTGCTTGGCTTCCACAGCAACACGACCTCCCTCTGGGGCGGCTGGGACAGCGTGGCTGCAGCCATTGCTGCAAAGGAGCAAGAAGCCAGGTAAGGTTCCCCCTCATACCCAGATACCCCCACCCCAATCATGTCACTTCATTCTCTGCCAAGACTTGGCACCCCCAGCTTGCTCCGACACCCTCCCTTGTTCTTGCACCCTCTCTCCTGGCCACACACTGCACCCTCCCTTGCTCCTGCTCCCTCCACCTGGCCAGACACCTTACTCCCAGCCTGCTTCTGCACCCCAGCTCCCTCCCAGATCCTGCACCCCATCCCTATCCTACTTCTGGCAGCCATGTCTCACGCACTGAACCCTTCATTTTTGTCCCGAACCCAGAGCCTAAGGAGATCCATACAATCCACTAATTCCAGAACCCCAGAAAAGTAAATCTGATCTATGAGAAGCCCTGAACCTCAGTCCTTCCCCTCACCTGTGAGGCTAGGACACCCCAGAGGAGCAAGGTGTCTCAGTTGGGGCCGCATCAGTGAGCGTTGGAGGGTTCTGGAGGAGTTTTTTTGCTTCTCACGTGTATGGTCCCCAACTGATTTTTTAGTGGGTCAGTGACCCCCAAACCAAAAAGAGTTCCCCACCCCTGCCACAAAGAATACATTGAAACCTTTTGTGTTGGACATAATATTTTATTTAAAATGACGTTTGAAAAACGAACATGAGAAAGTTAAAACAAGTGATCTGTTTCATAATTTAAATTAAACCGTTCTTACTAGCCACAGCTGGTTCAGAAAATAAGGTCATCGTACCCAGCAGAGTAGTTCTCAAGCCGGCCCTTCCGCCTGAAGCCCTGCCCATTCCCGGTCAGCCCACAGCCACTTCCGAAATTTGTGAAACGTCCCCCCTTCCAAAATTATACTCTATATACTCTATCCTACTGAGAGTAAAGTGAGTATACTCTTTATTATAAGGTCATGGCTAAGGACAGAACAGGAGTCCACAAATTAAAGCTATAATTGAACCAACATTATTAAGTTACAGTAATACTCTTTTCCCAGCTGATTGCCAACAGTAATCAGTAATATAATGAACCAAGTCTCTTACCTTCCTTTCCCCCCGTAAATGTTAGGCATTTACCAGCAAGGCAAGTCATGTCCTTGACAGAATAGAAACCTGAGTTTGGCCCTACTTAGCAGTTTTAGTTAGGTAGAAAGATCAATTAGTAGGGAACATCAGAGCTATAACGAAAGTATAGGATATTGAAAATGTTCACTGAGTTCTATCTGCATGAAATGGAGATCAGTGGAATTTTGTATAGATTTCGTTAATCAGTACTTAGTCTATATCAGTGTTTCTCAACCAGTGGTACGAGTACCCTGAGGGGTGCTCGAGAGAAGTCTAGGAGTTATGTCAACACAACTGAAATTTGAAGAAAACTGAATTTTTGTTTTAAGTTTTACAGCGCTTTATTATTTTTGTACTTTTTACACCCAAAAATGTCATCACCCGCCTGGCTTCAATTAAGTTGTTTAAACAAATGTGTTGCAATGGTAGAAAAAAAATGTTGTGTGTCTGAAAACTGTAGGTACTGGGGGTACTAATACTTTTTTTTCCCCAAAGAGATACTTTTCTTTTGAAAAAGGGGTACTTCATTAAAAAAAGGGAGGGGGGGAATCTAAGCACTTACCACATAACTAGTAAGAAAAACTGTTTAAATTTTTCATTTAACAAATAGCATTGCAATTTTAATTCTATACCAGTATTAACTGGGCAATTTCTTATTTTAAAAAGAGTTTTCTTAAGTTCTTGCAAATCCAGAACTTCTTGAGAGTTTTTAAACACAAAGATTGATGTTTCTTTTAATCATCATCAGAGTTACTGAGACTAAAGTAATATATCTAATACCCTGAGTACCCTCTTCTGTGTTCTGAATTAGGGATGTAAGTGACTAGTCAACAATCCCATAAGCATAAGCTTATTGGATAGTCAAGTAGTGACTCAACAAGTTGCTCCCCACCCCTTGCTGCCTGTATCAGAGAGAGGCAGCAAGGACAGGGGGAGCAGGAGGAGACAGTGCTGGATGGAGCCTGCTTAAAAGCCATTTCCGCCCAGCACTGTCTCTGAGGGGGCAGGAGAGGCAGAGGCACAGCGGGGAAGCGGCACGAGTGGGGACTGAAGCACTCACGCTGGTTCCGAGTGCTGCGCTTCTGCTTTTGAAAGCACGGCTCTTGCACATTTCAAAGGCTGAAGCGCTGCAGAGAGCATAAGGCCAGCAGGGGACTGCTTGAGAGTCCTGCAGGGTTATTACTACATTTCAAAGGCTGAAGTGCCAGAGTTTTCCGCTGTTCTTCTGCCTTTTAAATGTAGTAAGACCCATGGACAGCTCTTAACTACATTTAAAAGGCTGAGGCACAGCTCCCATTCCCAGGTCGAGAAGGGGGCAACGGGATGGGTTACTTGATGTTCTGTTCATTCCCTCTGGAGCACCTGGCATTGGTTATTGTGGAGAGACAGGATGTTAGTCTAGATGGACCTTTGGTCTGACCCAGTACAGCCATTCTGGTGTGATAAAAGATCCCAAAGAAATGTCAGTTTTTCCTTTTCCTCCCCCCAGGCAGTCTGTAAAATAGAGTGCTTATCTTTAAAGTCTTGCAGTGTGATAATTAAGAGTCAGAGGTGAGAGCTACCTCTCTCAGTCACATTTAGCACTGCATAGGCTACATTTTTAAAACATGTACTTGCCGATCCAGTTGTTCTGGAATCCATTCAGAAAAAGCAAATAACTGGTTTGGGGTTTTCCACAAGTTGTGTATATTTTCATTGTCTTTCCCTTTATCTTCAAAGGGTTTGTCTAGACAACTGATTTTTAAACTACTGGTTATGACCCAGTACTGGGTCATGAAATGTTAGGCACTGGGTCTTAGGTAGGTGACCAGTGGGCAGCTGCCTGTCATGGCACTACAGACTGAGCTGCACCCCAGAAGCAGCCAGCAGCAGGCCCAGCTCCTAGGTGGGGTGGGGAAGAGTATACAGTGCTCCGTGCATTGCCCCAACCCTGAGCACTAGCGCCACACTCCCATTGGTTGGGAACCAGCTGTTGGCTGCTTCTGGGGGCAGCATGGTCTGCGGTTCCAGAACAGGCAGCCTGTCTTAGTGCCCCCGCTGCACTGCTAACTGGGAGTCACTCGAGGTAAACCTCTCCTGTCTCAGCCATGATCCCCCTCCCCCAAGCCAGCCCCATTCTACAACCCACAGTTCTCATCCTCAAAGCAGTCCAGAGCCCACACTTTCATGATATTATGTTGGGTCACAGGCGTCTATAATTTTCTTCAATTGGGTCATGAGGAAAAAAAATTGAAAACCACTGGTCTAGGCTAGGATAAAAAATGCATTTTAAAAATGCATTAGCAAAAAAGTGTTAACCTAGAGTAGACAGTGCAAATTGTGTTTCCCTTTGCTAGGGTCCACCTTGACCAAATAAGCATGTTAAAATATAACTTGGCTTTCCCACCCTCAGATTTTAAAATGTGTTAAAAAGTAAGCTAACATTTTAAAATGCTCCTTCTATTCTAGTCTAGACAAACCCTAAGTAGTTGAGTTTGTTTTCCAGAAGTTGTATGCCGGCATCTATTGTTGTCTGAGCTCTTTTACACATTGTTGTTAATTGACTTTAAAATCCTTCTGTTATTCTAGTTAGTTGGTCTGAGAGAGGACCGATTATTATTTATAATCAACTGTTGCACCTTAGATCCCGACAGAGATCAGGCATTATGCAAACATACAGTATGAAAAGTACCTGTCCCCAACAACCTTACAATTGAAACAGCAGAACGGTCAAAAAAATACTAATATATCTCATCAAAACAAATTGAAAAATACATGATCTAAAATTTCAATGATATTTTTCTTCCTTTTCTCTTTTCTGACTAGCTGTACCTATGAGCAAACATTCCTAACAGATAAACAAGGAACCAATGACATCATGCCAGGGATACGATAACCACTTACGAGTACCTCAATACTGAGTTGGTGTCTAGAGTTCCTAGCTATGAGGCTAATGTGATATAGCCTAGTGATGTCATCACCTCAGCTGGAGCCCATGAAGAGATATCTGACACATCTACTCCAGGACCAGCAGCGGTAGCCAGACAGGACCACCCTTTCCCCAGCAGCTTTGCTCACCTCATCTACAAGTATTAAGAGAGGGGGGTAGCTCTGGCTTGTCAGATGGCAGCAGATGCAGAGCAGAGCACCACCGTTAATTTTCTGGTGGCTCAGCCTTCAGGCAGCCACTGCTATTTGGGCAGCAGAAAAAGAGGAACCTCCACTGCTGCTGCTCCCCACTCCTCTTCAGACACTGGGGAGAGCAGGCCTGACTGCCACTGCTGCTGGTGGGGTAGTAATGAAAGGGAGATTTTAGATAGCACCAGGGAAGCCAGAATTAGAAGAAGATCTACCACAGCCTCAGAGGAGAGGGCTTTTGTGAGGTCTTCAGCCACCCCATTAGAGAACTATGTTGGGATGACAGTAGCAGGCTGACCCACTACTCAGAACCTTCTCTTGGGGAACAGACAAGTCACCCATAGAAGGCTTTCTGTTGATGTAGCAAGAGGTTGTGAGTTCTCCCATGCACAGAGAGATCCTATACGTGGGACAGAGGGAGTCAGAGCCTCCATCCTCAGGAATGGGACAGGGCCTCTTAGGCAGGGAATGAACGAGGTCCCAATTTATCCAAGGAGCAATAATGACAGGCTGTCTACCCTCAGCTGCTGGTTCTTCAAATGGGAACAGGCCCACAGTGGATATTGGGGGCCTTTTGAGGCACGTGTACCTCAGACCTTGGATTGTGTTATCTTAAGTTTGCCTGAAAAGTCTCTATATCAAGCAGGAAGCAGAATCATTATTGGTAATAAAAGAAATTATCTTAAGTGGTACAATGGAAGTAAAACTAAGAGTAACAATCTGATTGATAGCTGTAAAAGGATTACTTGGGAAGATAGGGACTGCTAAACTGAGACTGATTCAGAGACAGAATAGTGGAACTAATGGACTGTGGAAGTGCCCATTCAGAGGAAGATTTCAGAAACCACATAAAAGGTAGAGATGTGGAATTATCTACTTCCCACATTAAAACTCTTACTAAACCAGTCTTTAACCATTAAGAATTAAGCTCTGAAGCATGAGATTTAGTACCTCTTCCAAAATGTATGTAACCACTAACTCTGAATATTTTTGTCATCCATCTTGATGTTCAATCCTCTTAACGAATCTTGCTAAGTTTTTCATCTTAATGACTTCCCACAACAAGGAATGCCACAGTCCAAATATACACTGTGGGTAAAATTATTTATTTTTATCAGTTTTAAATTTACCACCATTTAAACTTCCTGAATGTCTGTATGTGCTTGTGTTATGAGACAGAGAAAACATTCTATCATTTTTTAATGTAGTTTAGCCTGTCCTTTCTGATTAGTCTCCTCAGTTAAACAGTCCTACTGACTACTAGGAAAATCCTGCTTATATTTAGCTCTCTTGGAAGAATCTGTCACAGTCTAATAGACATGGGGAAAGCCTTTGACTCAAGACATTCAAAACCAGACTAGACAAAGCACCAGAAAATGTACTGTAGGGAACAATCCTGTATTGGCATCAAGATAGAATGGGTGACCTATAATGTCTTTTTCTATTCTTCATTTCTATGACTCTATAATGATATTTGGCAGTGATTCAACTTCAGTAAAATAGAGGAAGACTGTTTTAGAATTAGGAGAAATGACATCACCATCACAAAGATCTCCATATGCATTACTAATGGAAAATGCAAAAGGAAAATTCTTAATTTCCATTTTAGAAGCAGCACACAAGGACGATTCCCCAGGCCCTTTCAGTAAAAATAAACATGCATCCCTGTATGAGAAAAAGTTCTCACGGAAAAATACTATCACGCTGCTTTTAGCTGCTGGCTTATCAAATCGATCAATACTACGAAGCAAGATTAATCAATCCTTTGGTTTCAAATACTCCTAACCCGAATACAATCACAATCTATTTTATTCCTCTTTGGAAATGAATGAAAAGATAGTACCATACTAAACCTCATATCAATTAAAAAACTTGCACCTTTAAACAATAAAACCATCCCCAACACAAAAACCATGTTCCTATAACATTAAGGGCACGTTGACACTGCAGAAGATCAACACTGCTGCAGTCAATCTTCCAGGGTTTAATTTAGCGGGTACTCCTGCTCCTCAAGAGGCATAAGGGAAGCCAATGGTTGCATTTGCTCCCCTCGCCCTCCTGCTGTGTGGATGGTGCAGAAAACATGATTTAATATACATCGACTCCACCTACAAAATTAACATAGCTGGAGTTGTGTACTTGAATTCGACTTTCCGCTGTAGCTAGACCAGGCCTAAGAGTCTCATTTAAATCCAAAGCAGCTAAGGATTCAGAGTTAAGTCTCTCTTTAATAACTACTATAATATTGACCCTACACATTGCAGCACACTGAAGATGAGTTATCATCTACTGTTTGGATATACATAGTAGGTCCTGGCTCCCGTCTCATTTACTCTTGTTTTACACTGGGTTAACTCCATTAAATCAAAGTTAGTCCACTATAAAATATGCATAAGAGAAGGAGAAACTGGCCTGCTATTCCTAAACATAAAGCTGAAATCTACAATCATTTTAAAATTTTAGAAATTGTTTCAGGTTCTAAAGCTTCCCTCAAACTTACATGGTGACAGTACCATAATGAACTTAGCAGTATGCACTGGCTCCTGATAACTTTTGTAGTTTTACAGTCACATTTTCCTGATCATTTCTGCCCTGATGCTGTGTTAAAGACCCCCTCAGACACTAGAGAAAACTAAAACAGTGAAATTGATGATATACAAAGCACTGTCAAATAATCTGAGAAATATAGTTTTCCTTCTCTCATTCTTTTCAGGTCTAATGCTACAGGTTGCACCTCTATAAACCAGAACTCTCTTGTCTGGCAACATCCGTGGTCTAGAAGGACCACAGATGTTCCAGGATCAGAGTGTCCTGGAGTGTTGTGGGCACAGAGGGCAGAAGTCCTGTGCGATGCAGGAGAAGGGGGGGGATGACATACAGCCCAGCTGGGCTACAGGAGAGTGGAGAAAGGGGGGAGAGCTGGGAAGCCAGGCGTGTGGCTCAGCTGGGCTGCAATGGTGGGGCCAGAAGCCAGTAGTGTGCGGCACAGCTGGGCTGCAGGGAGGAGGAGGGGAAGCCCATGGGTGGGACGGGGCAGGGTGTGGAGTTTGCAGCAGGGGTGGGGTGGGGGGCAGAAATGACCTCCCCTTGTCCGGAAAAATCCCTTATCTGTGACCAGTCAGATGCCAGGGGGCCAGACCAGGCAGGTCCAACCTGTATAAGTGTTACTTTTAGGTCAACAAATTCTAACAAGTGTAATTTTTCAAACTGATCAAAAACTTTTTTAAGTATGTTGTGGGTTTTGTGATAAATATTATTTTATGCTACAGATGCATACAAGAGCTGATATGAGAGAAATCAAGAGCCTATTTCTTGTCTCATTAAAGTCAAAGAACTCTGACTTACCTAACATCACATAGAAAATAAATCAGACTCTGTTTCTCATAGTTTTCAATGAGGTCCTTACTTTAGCCAAGGAGACCAATGAATACACATTCTCCTCTGAATGTGATGTGGAATCTTTAATATCCACATAGAGCACACAAAACCACCATTTTTAAGGTTACGGTCAAAAGATCCATTCATTGTGAACTACATGTAATTCAATTTATTTGTTTCAGAAGAATGAAGCACTGAACTGAGCATGCCTAGATTTTCACCTTTGATGTCAGGGATTCTAGTGATTTCAAATACGACAACCTGACCACTGCACCCAGTGTCACAGAACATAATTGTTCCTTCAGCGCTATTAATCTATAGTGAAAATACATCCCGAGACCATTTTAAAAACAAACACATTAACAAATCTCCCCCTCATCCTCCTGAAATGTGAACCACAAAACTCACAGTTAGATATTTGAGGGGGAGTGATTAAGTACAGCATACAGTGGAATTGGTTTTAAGTTAAGTAATTATGAAACTCAATAAAGGAAGCCTAAAAAAAAAAAAAAAATTCTGCTTCCACTCTCAAAAAAGCTCTCCTTCCTAGCTAATCATCACCTTCCAATAACATCTACTACTTCTGGAATTCTTTCACTGTATAACCAAAAGGTCAATCTATGGATATCTTTTCTTTAAAAGCCTTCTAAAAGGCTGGCCTTTGCATCTGCTAGCAGATGGAATAATAGTCAGAAAGATATTACTGCTATTTTAAGTGGAGACAGCACATTATTGCTAAACAAATGTATTGCTGCAAGCTACAATCAAAAAAGGTACAATAATGCAGTCCAATGAATTACAGGATTCATACCGTACTCCTGGCCTTGTCTATCCATTACTTACCAAATCAATTCTGCCTCCCAGCTTCATTATTTCATACTTTTTTCCCCAGTAAACATAATGCTGCTTGTCTTTCTTTCAACCAAGCTCTCAGTATACTTTATAGTTGATAATTATAAATTAATTTAAAAAACTCAAAATAGATTAAAAATGCTCTCACATATTCCTTCATTTCAGTTTACTAAACATTTAACTTCTCAGAACACACACACGTACACAGAGTACCACCAGTTGATAACGATGCCTTTTAACAAAAATAAGAGCATGCAGTCAATTATGTGGCAAAAAGAAGAGCTTCAGAAAGGGGGAAAACAAGGACTATGTTTTAGAGTATTATTTTAGACAACAGTTCCACACAGAACTAGCATACGATCATAGACCTAACATTCAAAAAAAATTGCTTGTATATAAAATGTATCCTTTAATCTTTACATATAAATTACATATAGTGACATTTTAAACAAATTCTAAATCAGAATGAAAGAAGTGTAGAAGAGGAAAATTAAAAGCTGTGTTATGGAATGACTGGGCAAAGAAAGCCTGATCTGAAGCACTGGCAATTGGTGGAATACAAAACAATAATGAGCAGGATTTCTGACACCGAGTTTCTAAAGTGACAGGTATAAATGACCCTCATTTTTGGTTACCTATACAAAGATTTACCCTTTATTTCTATTTCTCAAACGTTGATAATGACAACATGTTATGTATTTGTTTGTGGAGGTATGACAGCCACAGGCAGCAAAGATAGGGGCACACTATTCATATTTTGACAGCAATGCAGTGAAATTTAAAGTATTGTGACTGGAATATTTTCTAAAGCATGATAGCTGAGATCCTATGAAACAGGTTAACAAAAATGCATTAAAATACTTATAGTAGGATGTGTTCTTATCACCTGGTATAATGTGCAATGAAGGTAAAATTTAACAACACATGCCGTGTTTGTCCCCCTTATTAGCGCATCCTTAATATATGCAGAACCAGAAACATCAATGCCTTATAGTCCATTTTCTGTCCCATTGTTTTAGTTCATGAGCAGTTATGGCATCAGAGATCTGTAATGCACAATACAGTAAGCTGAAATCCCTCATCATAATAAAGCCACAAGAAGTGGAAAGCCATCTCATTTTTCTGAAAGCTCAGGCCTAAGGTCCCCAGTATATTCCCTAAATGCAGATTTAAACATAACGACAGCAAAACAAGCTTCAGTGAATTGCTGAAGAATTGCTAGACCAAGCTTCCCAGAAAAAAAGGTGGAAGATATACATCTGTGATGACTGCAGGCCTGATTTAACCAAGCCACAACCTGACTGCACCAGCATCCGTGAAGAAGCTGGTAAGGGCAAGAACAAATCAAGTGGGCTCTGTTCTCTAAAAGTGGTATCTGACAATACCAGCTTGTCATCCCTGTCCTTGTTCAGACACACACACACAGGCAAGTGTCCCAGATCCTGGGATGCACTAGGGATGGGAACAATTTCCTATTCCTGGAACCTCCAAAATCTGTCAAGAGGAGACCAGCAGCACTTTCTGCAGGAGATGTCATCTTCATCCCCTGTTCTGCCAGGGCCATGTGCTGCCTCTGTTCAGTTGCTACAGTCTCCTCCCCACCTCCAAAAAGAAAAAAAAAATCATTCCCCACACTATCAAAGGAAAGTAATCTATTAGCTCCAGTGAGAACACAGACCAACATAAATGGTTTCCTAACAATAAATTCCCCCAAACCCACCACATTTTAAAAAAACATAATGATTACTGTGTTGAGACTATCTGCAGCAAGAGCTGGCCCCAGGGGCATTAACAAATCTGTGTATCTTTCACTGCAAATCTCACTCTCTGTCTCACACACACACACACACCCCCTCCTAAAACCTGCCGTCTCCCATCCCCCCGCCCCACTCCCACTGGTGCATGCTGCACACAGCAAGTGCCTGCCACAACACTGTGCACTTCTGATGCCGGCGGCTGCCACCACCTCATTTTTTCAGTCGCAGCATCCTCTGCTGCCAGCAGATCCGGGAGGGGAGGGGAGGGGGGAAGGGAGAGGAGGAATCATGCCATATCCCCCGGTCTCTCTCAGCCAGGTTAGCTCACATCCCCTGCTCCCCGCGCGCGCACACACACACGCAGCCTTGTGCAGGCAGCCAGGCCCTCCTGCAGCCGGGCCCCTAGGCAAGCCCTCAGCCGCAGGCGGGCTCAGCATGTGGCCGCAGCACCAAATCCACATTCATTCGGGGCTCGCCGGATTCTGTCCCTTCGCGGTATTTCCTTGCGCCCATCCCCTTGCCACAGCGGGGCTGGGGAGAAGCCTCGTTACCTCGGCTGGAGTCTGCGCAGGCCCCTTCAGCAGGCAGCGCGGTGCTGCTGGGGCCGGGGAGCAGGGCAGCCAGGCGGGGAATGAGCCTTCACTTCAGCCGCTCCTACCTCCAGCTCCACCATCTTCCTCCCCCTCGCTCCTCCTGCCGCGGCTCCAGCTCTGCAGCCACCGGCGCGCAGCGCCCGGGCCAGCCCCTCTCCTGCGGCTCCGCCCCTGCCCCGCCTCCCTCCGCGTGACTGCCCCGGGGACAGACGGAGGCTCTGTCTCGCCCAGCCAGACAGGGAGAGAAGCGGGCTGGGAGGCGGGCGAGTCGCTGCTCCTCCGTCCGCCGCAGATACAGGCATGCGGTCCCTCCCGCATCAGCGGCAGGGGCGGGCATGCAGCTGCTCTCCTTGTCGAGAGCCAACAGATGCATCCCTGCTGCAACCAAGCCCGCTCACATCCACAGCACAAGCATGCACCAGCCCCTCTCATCAACAGCGGCAGATGGAGATAGGAGTAAGCTATGCAGCGAGCCACGCTCACATCAACAGCAAGCCCCTCCACACGGCCAAATTTCCACCTCTTCCCCACCAAAGCCTTCACCACATTTAACCCAATTTGCCCTGCTGCTGAAGGGAGGACATTTAAAACTATGGGCGCAGGTTTGTTTCAAAATGTGTGCCGAAACTCCATAAACAATTATGCAACTTCGATTTGCGTCTACACCTATCTGAGTTTTGTGCACAAATGAAGTAAATGTGCCTTCAATTACTTCTAGGAAGCGCCACTAGGTATCTGAGTTCTCTTGTACTAATTTGCCTGCATGCACACATTGAATGTGTGATGTGGGAAAGGTGATAGGTGTGCATTCATTTTTTCTTGTCATGGTAGGTCTCTTGAGACTTTCCTTATGAAATCTTTTTTTTTTCATTTAAAGGAGGGAGATTTTAAAAGATTTTTGAAACTCAGTGAAAAATAATTCCCCATAGACCACAAACTATAATTAGTGTTTGTAAAGTGTGAAATACTTGGAAGAAAAGTAAAATAACAAATCAGTACTTATCTGAGAATGCAATAGTTGTTACTATGCTAATGTTAATTCAGAATTTAATCATCAGCAAGAACAAAACTTCATTGATCCTTCTGGGAAGCATCTATCACTGATAAACACTACACTACCAGAGAGACTCTATGCCACACAGCTGAGCCATTCTGATTCTATCCTATAAATCGAAATTAAACCTGTACAACCTTGTCAGTTACCTACAATATCCCACGAATGCAAAATGTATAGTGAAATGTATAGTTCAAAAGTGTATGTTGTACAATAAGGCAAAAGCCCAATTTTTCAGGGAACACCTCTAAAACCTTCTGAATACAGTACTATGGTGCTTTCTGCTTCACTATCACATTCTCCCCCCACACGCACTCACACTGCTGTAGAGAAACCTTTTCTTCCATTTCATTTTTTTTCTTGCTTGGTGTCTTGATTCATCAATTTAATGTACTTGTTCTTTCTTTGTCTTCCTCCCTCCTTGAGATGTCTCCTAGCTTTACATACTGGAGAGAGTGTAACTCCTCATGGCACTGGGGCACAGATGGGAGCAGAAAAAAGATACCACAAAATTGGTGTATGCTTCATCTTTTTCTGCTCTTATATCCTAACACTGTTCTTCTGAGGCAGAGTGGGCACATAAGACCTTTAAGTTGCTAGTCCCCAAATGGGTATATCAAATAAAACAGTTCAATTTTCACTTAAAATAAACATAGAACATGTTTTCTGTGATCCCAGCATGAAAAGCAGCGCCACAGTGTTGACTGAATAGCAAAAACAAAACCCCTCCATGTTCTAAATGCCTCACTCTCCTCCAAAATTAGGACAGTAGTGGACCTGTAAAGCTCAGGTTCTTTTTGAGCCTGAGGAGATGCTGGTACATTCACTTGACAGTATTAGCACTACAAGTAAGCTGCACTGACATTGTCCCGTATGCCCCTGGCTATCATCAAGGGAAGGAGAAAGTTGTAGTGGCACCATATTTTACCTACTCAGTTGAAACTATTCAGCTGCTATCCTCACTGGCAGAACCTGGGACAGCATTGCAGGTTGGCTAGTGTAGCCAGCATGCCATTGCTACTAATGTTTAGCCACCTCTTCCCTTTGCCTGCTGCAAACAGTACTTCTCATTCTAGTGCATGAGATTAAATTATTTGACTTTCAGCTATCACAATGAGCAGTCACAACAGAAATCTGCAGTAGATTCTCACTCAGCAGTAGAGAGGTTAGGGGTGATATAATTTATTATATCCATATCTATTGTACCTAGAATCAGAAGTATGGGGCCCATTGTGCTTGGTGCTATACACAATATAATAAAGTGACAGCTGACACTCCAAAGAGTTTGCTAGCTATGCCAAAGATTGAGTCCATAAAAAAAAAATTTATGTACGGTCTGGTATTTCCTGCAGAATTGTGCTTATTTTCTAGAGTAGGTGGCCCGATTCTTAGATTTTTAATACCAGCTATTATTGGCAGATATACTGATAATAATTTTAATATTTTCAACTGAGAAATAATATTTTAAATATGCAGATTTCTTTCCTGTATTACTAATATCAACTTAGGTTACTAAATGTGAAATACATTTGAATTTTCAATTTGATTGTCAGTAGTTATGCCCTTTACTTAATTAAGACAAATTTAAAAAGTAAGAATGAAAATCCATTAAGTAGGCTACATTTTTCTTACAATCAGTTTCATTTAGTTTTCACTAGTGGTTTTTTTTTTTAAATGTGAGTCTAAGTTGTATAGACTCTTGCTTATACAGGTTAATTTTCTGGCCAAATTTAAATTAATATTGTCCCTTTAAACGAAACAGAATGGAATGTAAAAGTTGTAAATATAACCACAGCCAATAGAAACCTCACTGCAAACTCTGCTGAACATTAGATTAATGCCTTTGAGTGCTCCCACTTCCTAAATTTGTTTTAAGAGAAATGCAAATACTTCTGAAATATTCAAACAGTCGTGATCTGTAAATAATGCTAACCTACTCTGCCCATCATTTAAACACATGTTATTTTGCTGGTTAAAGCTGCAGTCCTATGCATTTCAATTTAAAAACTGAGTACATTGCACTGTCAGTTAATAACCTTAGGGCTCAAATCCTCAGTTCTGGCTGACATATGCACAGCAGAGGCAAAGGAGCCTTTACATTCCACAGTTCCTACACCAGCTGTGTTCCAAACTGGTCATTTGATGTCACTATCAGGAACCCGAAGCCTTTGTATGTTATGCTGGCTGCCGGTGGCTCCAAGGAACCAGTATGGCAGCTGGGAATTGCCAGGATGTAAGGGAGTTGGCCACATATCTTTCCCCAGACATGCCTAATTCTGCTCCTCTCGTGGCACAGAACAAACATTGCAGCTCATGCAGCACTCATATGCCAACCACAAGGAAGGGGAGCTGTAGAAAAGCTGCTACCTTACAATGCTAGAAGCTCCCCTTATGTTGTGGTGATGGTTTAGGAACCCATTATGCCAGTTTTAGAGCCATTTTTTTACCAACAGTGTACATGCAAAGTGGCCTCCCAACTAGGGTGAATATAGCCCATGTTGTATAATTACCTTCCAGTGGCTGGGAATGGGACTAAGGAAAAAAGGTAAATTCAAAGCATTTCTTTTTTCTTTGCAGAAAAATTTATACTCTCTAAGATGTGTTAATTGTATTCAGTCTGGCTGTGTGCCACATCTGCTAATGCACCCATTAACCTAGATAAAACCTTAGACATGGCAGTTCAGACATTTTTTGCTCAAGTCCACTGAGCTGGCAAATAAGCAACCTATAGGTAGTTTTTGGGACTGAAAGTTGCACTGCTATTTTGGGGCTTGGACCAATACAATAAACAAAAAATGGCAAGTCCCAATAGACTGAAGGGACCAGTGTAGGCCAGACACAGTTTTAAGGTCTGAGTAGCTCATGAACCACCAGAGACATAAATGAATGTTTTATACCATCTGAATTCCAGCTTTCAAATGTCATAACACATTAATCTCTAACTCAAGTGGTGTGTGAAATGTCTGCTGCTAGAATTGTGCATGAAAGACTATTGCAAATGTGCTTAGTGGCATGCTAGTAAGAATGCTCTAAGACTGGAAACATTTTCCAAGCTCTGCTACTGGATCCAATGAGCTGAGAGCAGTTTTATTAATGAACTCTGCAAGCCTTAAACCAAAACTACACCTAACTATTTTAGCCTTATGTGTTGTTAGCCTTTGGCTGCTCCTCAGATGGTTCAGGAGTTCAGACAGCAGCCTGCTCAGTAACATCATTTCCAGTGATAGGGATGTGTAAGGACATCCTACTAGAGATTTATCCAGATACACTACAGAAGCAAAGATGATGGATATGTCTAGCATGGGATTTAGCACTGAATTGGTATTGTGAATTAAGATGGCATTAGAAGACCACAAAGGGTTTGATTTATTTTTTTCTCTTAGACATCTTTTCTGTCTCTCCTTGATTTCTTCTTCTGTTGCCCTCAGAAGGTCCCATATGAGAATGACCCTTCCTTCAACCAAGCAGCCTGAACCCAAATCCATCTGAAGACTGTCTATGTGTCTTCATGTATAGGCCAAAGAGCCATACAAAATGCTCCTATTCCCCAGGAGCTAGATGTGCTGCCCCTGCAAGACTTACACAAAACCTCAATTCTGATCCCAAATCACCAAGCAGATCCACAGGTCTCAGTATCTAGGCAAGATTCCATTAAAAAATGGAACAGCTCACATGTCTTGGTGCTGTTTTTGCAGTGTATGTGCCCAAAACTTGCATAAAATGGTGCATCTGTTGACAATATTAGTGTAACCAACACAACTAGTGTGGTTCACTGTCCCATGCAGTGGCACTTAGCTTAGGCTTAGCGCTCACTGTAAGTGGTCTAAGAGTCAGCTGGCTTTATAGCTTAAGCTGCAGAGGCTCCTACACTAAGCTCCAGAAGTTCCAGATTCAAACCTGCTCGTTAGCAGTTACATTAGCACCTTGAAGGGGCAGAACTTTCCTTGAAGAGATCCTGGTGCCTGGAGGGATAGATTGTTTTAAACAAGTTTTTATTTGAAGAATTTTAGCATAAACCATAGTAATATTGACTTTTTCTGGCAATGAAGAAGCACTCTGGCGCATATTAAATGAAAATTGCAGGGTAATGTAAAATACACCCTAAATCACTACATCTAATTACAAAGAGTAAATCACTAAAAACAGTAAATGTCTTAAGTATAATAAAAAGTGAATAAATAATCAGATAGGAATCTGCCATCTAGATCATCTCATTATGTATATTAGGAGTGAGGAAATTCATCTTTGAATCTCAATGCATGCCAAAGAAAGCAGCTTGCAAAGTTCTAGTGAGGTATATTAAAGGGATACAGTCATCTTAAAATCAAAGGTGAAAGTAAGTAGGTGCACCCTGATGCACAGCTCTGGCAAGAGCTGGCTGAGCTGTGGCAAAAGCCAGCAGGGAGCTATTTAATGAGCTAGCAGGGACCTGCGTTGTAATTGTACAGTAGCTGTAAGAAATTTTAAGTTACTTTTCCCCCCTGCTTAAAATTCACAGCTAAAAAATCTAATATGCATTTAGCAGCCTTTTGTGTTTTTTTTTCTCTTGCCTAGTGAATACATCCCCTTTTGTTTGTATGGGTCTTTCCTTCAGCAACTGGGAAAGAAAACCATCTGTAAAATTTAATTGTAAAGGGAAATCAAGGGCAGTTGTAATAATTTTTAAATATTTTTTTTCTGTTACTGGACTATATTTCAAGTTGACAGTCTTCCTTTAATAGAATTGCTACATTAACCAAAATATTGTCTATATTTGTTTCTAAAAAAGCCACAGTATCTCTTACCTTGCATAAGCCCCTCTTGTATCATGCATTCAAATCGTGTTCTGAATTCCATAAAACCCGATTTGTAGCTGTGGTAGAGGCACAGTGTCATTTCTCTTCAGTAACAACATCCAGCAGGACTGTTCTGCATGCTGAACAAAGCTGCGAGCTCAAAATATCTCTATTCAGGATCACATTCAAGTACTCACTCCTTTGTTAAATTTGCCACATAAACTACTTTGTACATGACGTTAGCTAGATCCAGACCAGCTGGAGCTGTGTTTGAATAAGAGGACAATCCTTCTGGGCCAAATTAATTCAGAGATGGGGTCTAAGTAGAGAATTTCCTCTTATGCTTACTAACCTGAAGGACAGCAGGTTTGTATCATTTTTGGTGGTGTTCAGAACAGGCCCAAGTCCTGTCTGCCTTCCCATTCCTGTCTTGATATGTTTTTTAAATGATATAAAAGTGTGAGGACTCTGGTGTGGGGGTGAGGCTGAGGATTTGGTCAGAGGGTTGAGCTGGAGGGATGAGAGCTGTGGGGTGGGGCCAAAAAAGAAAAGAAGAGTTTGATGTGCAGGAAGGGGCTCGGGGCCGGGCAGAGGGTTGGGGTGCAGGGGTGAGGCAAGGTCAGCAATGAGTCTGGGGTATAGACAGGCTGCTCTGGGATTGGGGCTGGAGAGAACTTCCCCCAGCTCTCCCTGCTGGCTCTAAGGAGCTCTGCTTCCCCCCTCCTGGCAGCACACTTACCTCACACTACTGTCATTGCATGTGCTTCTAGAGCCTCTCTCAGGTCCCTGCAGTGGGAGCCGGGGGCAGCTACCATCACATGTGGACCTCCTCCCCTGCTGCTTCCCCTTACAATAGCCTCACTGGGGGGTGAGGGATAGGGCTGCTGCTTGGTGTGGGGCAGGAATGGTGACTGCAGGGGATGCAGGGTGTCACGACGCTCACCCAAGCCCCAGGCTGCTGCTCAGATCCAGACTTCAAACTAGTGGTTGGCACTCACCTGTGCTAGGGGAGGGTCCCGCTGGAAAAGAGAAGGGTTTGTCTATCTGTGGCGGAAGACAGGGATAGGGTCAGCCTAGGTCAGCCAGCCCTCACACTGGTAAAGGGGGGGTGCAACAGTTGATTCTGGGAACCAGCAGAACAGAGTGGAGCAAAGGCGGCTGGGGTCAGTCATTGGGAGGGAGCACAGCAGGGAGCAGCCATCACCTGCTCAGGTATACTTGGGGGAGGCATGCAGAGGTGACAGGTGACTGATGACTGGGGGGGAGGGGGCAGGGAGAGTGCAGGGAGAGCCACCTAGAGGAATAGGAAGGGCATGAGAGGGCAGCCCATTCAGTAAATAAAATTTTGGTGTGCAGGGCGGCAGTATACCTCCTGAGTGCTACCATGAGTCATCTATGCATGTGGGTAGCAAGTGGGGCCCAGGAAGAGAACTGGCCCCAAAGATTGATGGAGCCAGGTCCCCATACTCTGAATATTGCTGGAGCATGAACACCATGGGCAGGAGATGGAAAAAGATTGCAAACTCTAAAATTAATAGATCCAACTGAAAGTAAAGGTGGAGGAGTTGTCTGGCTGAGAACAAGCTATGGGGAAGGAAGACAGTCAGGAGAAGCAGACACCCCTTGAAAGACCACATCAGGAGATGGTGACGGACCCACTGCATATAAATCTTGTTTTAATATTATGAGTGCACGGACCATCTATATATGTAAATTGATAGATACACAAACACTGTTTTAAAAAATATTCTCAACAATGCAGATACATTTTCCTCCTGCTAAACAGTTAAATAAGACACAACAAGGACAGACAGGTTTACAAATATTTAAAAGATTTATTAGTGCGCTGCAGGCAATATAGACAAGAAAAACGAGGTATGAGCAAAACAGCTTTTTTCTTTAAAAAAAATGTTGATGAGAATGCAGGGCCACAGCCTACTATTAAATGTTTGTTGTATGTACAGCACATGATTTAACACTGAAATAACACTTCAGTATATAGACACACACACACACACACACACACACACACACACACACACACACACACACACACACACACAGAGAGAGAGAGAGAGAGAGAGAGAGAGAGAGAGAGAGAGAACTATACCTATATAAAAATAAAAGGGGGAAATGAGGAAAAAAATGATTTTACATATATAAGTTATCATGAAAATAAAAAGTGTCCTTCAGATCTATATTGAAAGCATCCATGGATTGTATTCTTCATACATATTTAATGCAAAGTATTGAAATGTCATTTTATATGAACTGTCCTAATATATAACTTAATGCCATGAAAAGGCTAATTCAAAAATAATGTCATAAATTATTTGACACCTTAACCTTTAAGTGTTAGAGACATTCTTCAGCAAAAACTGTCATGCAAATATAAATGTACAGCGATTCATCTTGTGGGCAGCATTAAATAAAAGCAAACTGCAGTAGGTGCATATTTTTACAGTTCAAAGATATTAACCCAATGTCTGTGCTTCTATAAGCAACAAATAGTTTCACACAAAATAAAATAGTCAACCTAGATACTATAGTTCACATACTGTAGGTCACAAAAATGCAGTGTGAGCAGCTGCTACAAGGAATTTAACATACTAGTTAATCTAATAATTGGGGGAAGATTGTGGCTACTGTTCATCCCGTTGCCAATTCAGCCACCACCCCTTATTTATATCTCCAAAAATGACCAATAACTGAATTAAATCTTTGATTTTAGATATATTTACACTTTTATACAGCTTTGTCAGTAATGCCAAGACAGACAGGAAGCTTCCCTTAGCACTCCCTCTGCATTGCTGACTGGGAGCAACTCAAGGTAAATCCCTCCTGCCCCAGCTCTGACCACTCCCCAAAGCCAGAGCTTCCTTCTACACCCCAAAGCTCTCATCCTCAGCCTTACCCTGGAACCCATGCTCTAGTCAAATTATGTTGGGTCGTGGGCATCAATAATTTTCTTCAACAGGGTCATGAGAAAAAATGTTTGAAAACCACTGTATTATAAGACAGTCTTCAGTTACATGATCACATACTGTTTTTCCCACAGAACCCCATAGAATTAATTAATTCCCACAGAATTAATATTAATATTTAATTTAGTGAATTTTATTTTATATTTAACTTTCATTAAATTTACAAAAAAGATACGGAGTCATATTTCTTTCAATAAACACCATGGGCCAGAAACATTTAGAATCTGGGTGGATATCAGCCAGTCTCCTAAGGTGCTCGACTAATCTTTGGATATCACAGGAAAACAAACAAAAAACCTGACAAAATTACTCTTTTAGTTACCGCAATCCACACAGTGAGGCAGGGGACCTGAGGAAAAATTAGTATGTGACCAAGTAATTAAAGATTATATAAATGAATATGCACAAGTGAGGGGCATGCTTGGGGGATATTAAGATAGCACACCAAACCTTAATTTTGGCATTTCTCAACTTAAATGCTTGACTTTGCAACATCAATGTTATTTTATTATAGCTTTTTTGGAAGCTTACACACACTTGCATTCATACATATATGTTTGTATCATATGCATATACACACGTGGATCTCAGATCTATGGATGAAAAAGTGCTATATATTATTAAAACTACTCATTAAACCATACAGTAGTTCTATGCTATTCACTTAACTAATGTATAAACTACAATTCATACACAATAACCGAGTAATTTTGTCTTCTACGGCTGCAAAGATTCAACAGAGTGCTAAAAGTTTCAGGCTACTATTACCTAATTACTTTTATAAAATATTATATAGCATAGCTATTTGACTACTAGAAAATATTAGTTTAAATTACAATTTGAGATACCATGATACAAATGGTAATGTGTTTTTCCATTAATTCACAAAATTCAGTAAATCACACTGGTTTCAGTCAGTGAGTTAGCAAGGCTCTGCTGTAACTTCAAACAAATCACTCTGTTTTGCTAGGTGGTATTTTTCTCAGTGAATATGTGCTGAACTGCATTAAATTCTTGATCTTTCTCTTATTATAGTAAATGGAAAAATTGCCTCCGAATTTAGTGAGAGCTGGCTCGACCCTGAATGCCTTCATGTAAGTTGGTTTGCAGGATTGTATAGTAGAAACATTAGAATTTTGTGGTGCTCTTCCTTTGAAGCCAGCATAATTTATTTTGCATCTCAACGGTCCAGCCAAAATAAAATAATATTGTTCAAAATGTTTTTTTATATAATGAGAAGTGTTGATTCCTTTTACTGTAGCTATTTTGTACTCTGCTTTTGGGTAAAAGCAATGGGGTCTGATAATTCTTTCTGCATTTTTTTAGTGCCAAATGATAGTATTGAACACAAAGACAGAGTCTTTAAAAAAAAGAGCTCCGCTCCTATTTAGGCACCTTACTGAAGTGGCCAGATTTTCAGAAGTACTGGACACCCAGTTCACAGCGTTCTCCCAGGGAGCAGCTGAATGCTGAGCTCTTTTAAAAATCTGGCCCTTAAGGGTACATCTAAATTATATGGTCTTAGAGACACACATGACAACAGCAGCTGGCTTCTTTGAGCAGCACAGGGTGCAGCAGGCAGGGAGCTTGTCCGAGGGTCCCACTAGGCGGCAGGATGGATCCAAAGGTTTAATGGGCTGGATCCAGCCTGTGGGCCATATTTTGCCCATCCCTGTCATAAAAACAGTCCAAAACTGGTATGAATTTACCAGATGCTGGAGTGACTGATAAGACCCATAAGGTTTCCAGCACTGGTTGCAAGTCAGAGTCAATACCAGATGCAGCTGTGTGTTGTCTTGTTTGGTCAGCTAGGAAATGGGATTGGACTTTAACACCAATATCTCCAGCCCGTCTCAGCTACTTTCTTTTCTTTTCCCCACAAGGACAGGAATTACTGTCCTTCAATACCATGTAAGAGCCTGCCAGCTTAATACCTTGGGGCCCCTTTATTCCATCTAAATAAATACAAGTCTCTAGTCTCAGTTTCACTGTCCACCTTTAGCTGCTACTCTAGCCTTACACCCCGAGTTCCCTCCATGCTATTGTGTCTTGCAGGCTCAGGGGTTCTCTGATCCATGTCACAGACACTGAACATGGAACGTTCAAATATACCCTCTTTTTTCTTTCATATATCTACTTGTGGCCCACACACCCAACACACACTACAAAGGCCAAGGCTAACAGAAGGCCCTGGGACACCCAAAAAATAGCTATTTCACTTGCCCAAGTGCCCTGATCACTGTTTTTTTGCACAGAGTTTGATTATTGTGTTGTATGTTTGGATGACTGCCTTCCTGGTTGTTATCATTTCACATTTAAATATGTTTAAAACGAAGTGCTGAATTTGCGCACAAGGTTTTATCAACAACACTTGCATCCCAATGGCTCTGAAGACAATGCTAAAGGGATGCCATGTTGCCAAATGCACATGCTATTGCCATCCTAGAGCTGAGTGTGTAGCTGAACACTCTTTTGGCAAGCCCTCTGAAATTAGGGTATGGCTTCATAAGCCATGACAGAAAAGGGAAAGTGGGTCTCTACAACAACAGTGAGATCACAGAGAATCCATTTATAATAACGTCCCAACTTGTCCATGAAGTTAAAGTCCCAGTCTCCAGAAAATCCTACCACCGTGCAGCTTTCTAGTACTTTCCATCTGAACATCCATGAATCTGTCTGTTTGGCTGACTGAGGCCTGTGTGACAACGTAGTAGTACCCTTTGCAGTTTAGGTACTCAAACATTAGGCCTGAGTCCTGTAATGGCCTTGGTGTAGTGTGAAACCCCAATTCTCTCAAAGCAGCAATTATTTCAGAAACATTTGTAAAACCCCTGGGATAAATCACAGTTCTGATCATCTCACAAACCTCTGCCACAACAACTCTCAGAGGTGGCTTGCCAACTTACGACTGATTAGCAAGGGACCTGAAGCAGTATGAGGTGGCCAGAATCTAGAAGGGTATAGTGACCCACTTCTGAACTGAGATGGTTTCCATCATGTGTGCATCCTTGCACTGGAAGGTTGGGACAAGCTGATCACGAACCTCCAGGAAGCTCAGCTTCTTCATGTGAAAGTTCTGGAGCCACTGCTGGTCATTGTAGGTCTACATGATTATGCATTTGGTAGGTCAGTTACCCCTGCAAAAACATCCACTAGCATCTCATAGGTGCTCTGATTTTCAAAAGATGAATGAGGTGGGGAAGTTCTTCCACTGGGTTTGGATCCATGTTGATGACTGGCTGCTGGCAGTTTGTAGATTCAAGAACAACGTGGCTGCATGTGATGACTGGCTCAGACCAGTAAAATCCTACAGCATAGACAAATTCTCCCACACTCTACTATGAACCAAGCCCTAGAGTGGATACACCTAGGCCTGAGTGAGACCTAGATTTTAAATGCAATCATCACTCAAGGGCAGACTTGGAAATAACCAAGTCTGCAGGCATTGGTGCCATAGATCCTGGTTTACTATTCACTGCAGACATGGCCATATTCTTCTCTTTATCCACAGATGAGCACAGAATGGGCAGTAACAATGCAGACCTTCCCACACTGCCTTATCAACTACTTGTAGGCAATTTGATGGCTCTGTTTGTAGAATTGGCCTCATATCCTAGGTAGCACATTAGACTTAAGTTATCTGATAGTTTCCCCACACGTTATGCATCATGGATCAGAGTTCTGTGTCTCTAAGACCTGTCTAGTTCTTCCCAGTATATTGGCACTCTAAGCCTGGGGAGGCACGGAGAGACTCATGAGAATGCTACTATAATGCATCTTAGTGTGTGTGCAGGGCAAAGTGCATGATTGGACAACAGACCATCTGCCACTGAGATTCAAGCACTGCCTAGGAATGTGCCATGTGACTAGTTACACTAAAGTAGGGGGTGTAATTCCTCTCATCACACACACCATCATGCTAGCTCAGTGAGAGCTAGCGTGAGTATAAATTGCAGCATAGGGTATTGAAAGTGCTGCTCTCCCAAGATGAAGCGGAGATAACGTCTGAGAGCTGGATGTATTGTGACATGGGAAGTATACATCTTGCAGGTTGAGGGCTGTGAACCAGTCCCATTTGTCCAGTACAGGAATAATTGAGGCAAGTGTGACCATTTTGAAGCACTGTTTGCGCAGGAACTTCTTTAGCTTCTGGAAATCCAAAAATCAATCTCCATCCTCCTGTAACCTTTTAAATAAGGAAATAAGTCAAATAAAACCCTCTTTCCTGGTGTGGTTCAGGGACTGCCTCTATTGCTCCTAATTGGAGGAGCCAATCAATTTCTTGCCTGAGCAGGATCTTGTGAGAGGGGTCCCAGAAGAAGGATGGGGAAGGGAGAGTTGTGGGGGGAAGTGAAGTGAAGGGGATAGTGTAACCTGTACGGATGATTTCTAGTACCCATTGGTCCGATGTTATAGAATCCTAAAGGTGGAAAAAGGGATGTAATCTGTGGGCAAACAAATACTTCTGGTTTATTATCCTGGGATAGATAGAGGGGTTGGGCAGACCCCTTGACCAAACTCTCAAATTTGTTGTTTGGAGGACTGCGAGCCAGAGGGATGTGACTGAGTTGGACGCTTCTGCTGAGGCCGCTGTCTGGATTTATTGTAGTCATATGGTCTGTGTTGTATTCGGTTGTAGTACATGTCTTTGTTCCTGGTGTAAGGAGTATATCTCCTTCGCTGATATGGAGGCGTGCCCATGCTGAGTGTGTGAAGGGTGGTGCAAGAGTTTTTACTTCTACGCAGGATTTCATCTGTGTTAACCGCAAACAGTTTTTGTTTATCAAAGGGGAGATCCTCCACCTTTGTTTGAAGGTCCCTGGACACACCTGCTGCATGCAGCCAGGAGGTTCTCCTCATTACTACTGCTGTGGCCATAGCTCTCACTGTTGTGTCGGCTACGTGCATAGCTGATAGTAGTGCCATGCGGGCGATGGTGTGCCCCTTGTGAATAATTGCCCTGAGGATTGGTCTCAGTCGGGCAGATGTTCCATCAGTTCGGCAAGCTTGGAGTAATGATCAAAGTCATGGTTGGCTAGCAATACAAAGTAATTTGCAATTCTGAGCTGCAAGGTGGATGAGGAATATACTTTTTTCCCCCCCACAAATGGGTCTAGTTTTTTATATTCTTTGTCATTGGACGTTGAGTTGAGGAGCTTTTGAGTGGTGATTCGCTGCATCCACCACCCAAGAGTTTGGCTGGGGGGGGGGGGGAGAATAGAAAGTCCAAATCCTTGGGTGGGGGGGAGGAGGGAGGATGACAAAAATATTTCTTATTGGCTTTTTTGCAAACTGGCTGGGTAAAGGCAGGTGTCTGCCAAGTGACATCTAATACTTCCATTATTGTTTCGTCAATTGGCAATGTGATCCTTCTGTGAGACGAGGGACAGATATTCTTTAGGGGACAGTGCTGTTCCTCCTTTACCTCCTGGAGCTGGACCTCTTGAGAAGTAGCCACTTTTTTAAAAAGCTCTTGAAATTGTTTCAGGTCATCCATATATTGGATGTCTTCTGGTATTATTGCCTCATCAGAAGATAAAGCCAAACTGTTCCCTGAGGAAGGCTGCGGGGCTTGGGAGTCAATATGCTTATCGAGGATTTGACCCTCCTCTTCATTCTCTGATTCTGCTGTATTCGGATTGATGTGGGATGGGGAGGCTGGTAGAAGCTTCTTTGGTGAAGGAGATGGGCCTGTAGAGCAACTTCCACAGGGTCTCCAATACTCCAATGGGGTCTACTGAGACTGGTAATGAAGCGGCTAATGAGGCGGCAGAAAATGCCAGTCAGGATACCACTGTGGCTCACAGTAATGATGATAATGCCAAGATATAGTGGGAGAGGAGTATTATGAGGAGAAAGTGCTTCTCTGATGATAGTCATCTATTCCCATTAAACTCAGTTTAATGCATTCAACCTGGGCAGTGTTGTTAGGCACCTGTGTCTGTGCTGCCAAATCTGGTGGGGGAGGCACATCAGTAGATGGTGCCGGCACATCAGTCGATGGTGCCGATGACTTGCGAGGCTGTTTTAAGGACTGTTCCCCGTTCTCTCCCAGTGCCAGGTGTTGCAGTGCTGCTTGCAGTGGTGTCGGTGTTTGCTGGCGTGATCTCTCAGGTGCCAAAGCTGAGCGCGCCGGTTCCGACTGAGCACAGGGTGCCATTCTGGCACCACTTAATAGAGTCCTTGGCACCAAGTTTTCCGAAGTGCCTGGTGAGTCTTCATTGACTAGACCGGGGGAGCGGGTGAGGGGCAGTGACCTCACGGGGGAGACTGTTGCCTTGCGGTGTTTATGAGGTGAGGGAGATACTGATCTGTGCTTCGGCAGGTCCCCTAGAGTCAAAGAGGGCTGAGGCTCCTCTGAGGGCTGCAGAGCTCGCTCAAAGAGAATCATGTGGCGCCGAAGCTCCTGGTTTTTCCTAGTCCTTGCAGTGAGGCTATGGCAGTGATTGCATTTTTGGGGGTTGTGAGACTCCCCCAAACAATGTATGCAGGCTTCATGCCCATCAGAGGCAGGCATGGAGTCATTACACTGACTGAATTTCTTAAAGCCCTGAGAACCGGGCATTGTAGCAGTTAGGTGGTGATTCTTTCTTTTTTTTTCATTTTTTTTTTCATTTTTTTTTTAAGAAAAGAGAAGGAACGAACTAGGCAGGCTTGAGGAGAAACGTAGCCTCTGCCATGAGGCAGTCCGTCAAGACTGAGTGTCTCTCTCTCTCTCTCTCTCTCTTTTAAGCAAGCTAGACAGGAGCAACTACTTCTAAGTTGAAACAGTAACAAAACAAACTGAAACAGAAACAAGTACAATTGTTTGAAGTGAATGAATGCCTGAGGTGAGACAGCTCTGTCCATGACCGAGGGCAGTTAACAATGAACTAAAAGGGGGGTAAGCCAGGTCATGTGGACAGGGTGCCAAACCTCCAACAGCGCGAGCTGCCTTCAGCACATGCATGGACTGGCTGATAACTGCTCAGAAAAGCTCTGAACTGCAGCTCCGGGGACAACCCATCACCAACAGTGGAGCACAGGAACAGCACCCAAAGAAGAATATCTGCTAGTATATCCAGTAACTTTAGATAAGCATTTTAGCTTGCTGTCATGATGGGCAGCAGATTGAGAAAATGACTTTTTTTACTGTAATATTTTCTGTTCAGATTACTGCTCCTAGGGCAGGGATGAGTAGAGTTCAGGATGCACAGCTGAATTGTGAGTAAAGTTTGTATTTCCTATTTTTCACATGGCAGTATCTCTTTCATTAATGCAAGTACATTCTCTCTCAGGGGTTGCTTAAGATTTGAAAAAAAAAAATCTGCTTTCCCTGCCATATGAAAGCGAAAGGAAAAAGACACAAGAGCTGTGCAAGACAGAAAAGGAATTATTCTGTTTATGTTTTGCTCTCCCCTTCAACCTTTTCAGCCAACAGGAAATTATTACTCACTTCTACCATCCACTTGCCTCCCTCAGATTTCTCAGCTGGAGTGACACTGCAGTTTTCAGTGGTAAGGCAGTGCCACAACAGATGGGTCAGTTTGGAAAGCATGTTTTAATTTCTGTACTCATTCAAGTCAAGGACTGCTAAGATGACTAGGCCATGTTTATGGGGATTGCAGGAACTGAGCTGGAACCAACATAACTGTTTCTCCTGAAACCTTGTGAAAGCTATCGGATTTTCAGTCACACTGAGCAAAGGCTGAGGCTCTAATAGAATAAGATGTTGTGGGGTTTTATAAGCATTCCCCATCTCTCAGTAATATTTCTTGAAAACACAAACAGATTCTCCACAAACAAAGTTTTTGGGGAAAAAGTTCACTTATGGGTGAACATTTTTCACAAAGTGATCACTCTGTATCTGACCTCTCAGTCCTCCTCTTCAAAGGAAATGTATACAACACTTTTCAGAAGATGAGCCTGGGAGCCTGATTCAAAAGATGAGGCTGGGAGCTTTAATTCATAGCTTTACCAGACACTGAAAATCAGCTTTCCTGACTCACCAATAGAAGTTGGTCCAGTAAGATATTATCTTTGTCTATCTGGGGTGAAAAAAAGTCAAGCTGTATTGTGTTAATGAAGCAGTAACACAATTGCTTTGGAAAAGGTAGGCAAGTAGGTGCAACCACTTCATGACTTGTAAAATAGGAGTTACCTTGTCACCATTTTATTCCTGAAACAAAGGGATCTGTAGGGTCTATTTTTTTAAGTCAGTGTTAAGCATTGGTCAAGCCCACCACACTTCTCTCCCCAGCATATCCTCTTTCAGATGATTTTCATTAGAACTGAAGTGCCAGATTTTTTGAACTGTGTGGGCTTGTCTATGCATAGTCTGTAAACAAACAAAAAAAATCAGTTTAAACTCAAGGTGTGATTTTAAAACACTTCAGCTTAATGTGTAAAGAATCCTGTTGGTTTAAACTTGCTTTATGGAGATTTAGTTTGCTCCTGTAATTTATAAACCTGGTGAAATTTAAAATTAGGATGATCACTGGATTTCCTGAAGCCATACGTAGAACAAGTTTGCCCACATTGACTGGGTACATGTCACCTCAGGACGAGATGCAGAGATAAAATTTCTCGATGCCTTAAATGACTGCTTCTTGGAGCAGTTGGTACATGAACC